>NW_028126098.1:0-537422 GCF_965194825.1 Balaenoptera physalus | reverse complement strand
TCAAGGCAGAATTGCAGGAAACAGATTTCAGGAGGTAGATTCGAATCGCCTTTAAAGCACATGAAAAGCGGCAAAACGTTGACAATGATGCCCTTGGCCAAAAAGGGCGTATGCGTTTTTTCCTGAATATATTCAGGAAAAAACGCATACGCCCTTTTTGGCCAACCAAGCAACCTGGAAAGGCAAATCAGTGCTACAAAGAAGTCTCGCTTCCCATCGGTCAAAAGGGCCATGCTGAAAAAAGTGTCAAAACCAGAAATGCAGGACAGGCCATGGAGAAATGGGAGCCTTGCTACACTGATGGGCGGGATGTACATTGCCAACAGCCACTCTGGAGAAGTGTACGGTGTGTCCTGAAACATCTAAAAAACACAGCTTAGAGAGCATAGGGCACTTCCACGCATGGGGGGATAAAGTGGGAAAATTGAAAATCAGCAAGACACAAGCACCCCAAAGTTTAGGGCTGCTCTGTTGACAAGGACCTCCACTTCATTCCACCTTAAATATCCCAGGAAAGCGAAAAATGGATCAAAAAGTTGTGGTCCTTATGTACAATGGAATATCACTCAGCCATGAAATCAATGTCATAAGGCTAGTAGCAGCATGATGAGTGGATTTAGGTAAGACGATTCTAAGTGAAATAAGTCACACAGAAAACGACACTTCTCATAAGGTGTCACTTATAGAGGGAATGTAAAAACCGTTACACTTGAACTGAATTACAAAACAGAACAGAGTCACACATGCAGAAAACACACTATGGCTGCTTAACGGGAAAGGTGAGGTGGGGTGATACATAAAACAAGGGTTTCAAATTAGGTGAGATACCGTTCCATAAACCCAATATGTAATAGACAAGATATACTCCTTGCTCAGAGAACTGGACTCAACACGCACTATTCACCGCACAATAATACATCTGACTAGTAGTAATCTTAAAACCTATGTATTGATATCTCTGTTAGTGTGTCAAGTGGGTGTAAAGAGGCATAAACACAGCAGTGAAAAGCAGCTAAACCCCATTATAAAAATAAATTACTTTTAAAAACCCATGAAACAAATACAGTGAAAGAGAGAGAAATTCATACACAATTCGTTCAGGGGCTGTGATGCAACCTGGATTGACCATATCTAGACCCACAGCTGGATGAGACCTAAGGGTGGACACTCTTGTGGCTGAGATGTTTGGTGAGGTTGGGTAAGCAAACGCAGACCCTTTAAAGTAATACTGCGTGGTACCCATCGCATGGGTCCCAAATCTCCAGGTTTAAGGGCATCTTCCTACATCGAAAACATGCAGGAGAAACCCAGAAGATTGTACTCTGTGTGATGGGGAAAGGTTTCTAAAACGCACCTCATTTCTCATCTCCTTGTGCTCGGGTTCACCATTCCAGCCACTTTACTAGCAATCTCCCTACTTGGAGTATCAGAACCTTTAACCTCCTGTTCCGTACAGGTTGCAAATTATCCTGAGGATGAACGGGAAGACGGGGATCCAATGAGAGACTAGCTCTTGGTGTTGGGACAGGCACAGGTCACTCTATTTTCCCATCAGGAAGAAGAATTACCGAAAGGCTGTGCCTGCCACCCAGAACCAGGAGAGGGCCTGAAGCCATCCTACGCTTTGGTGGCCAGCTCGTAAAAAAGCGAGTTGTAAAATGGAGCTTCAAGGCACTGCAATTAACAAACCTGCAGACTCATAAATGAAAACTCTCGTCCACAAATATATTGAGGGAAGGTAAAGAAGAGGATTTGAAATCAAGGCAGATTTGCAGGAAACAGATTTCAGGAGGTAGATTCGAATCGCCTTTAAAGCACATGAAAAGTGGCAAAAGGTTGACAATGATGCCCTTGGCCAAAAAGGGCGTATGCGTTTTTTCCTGAATATATTCAGGAAAAAACGCATACGCCCTTTTTGGCCAACCAAGCAACCTAGAAAGGCAAATCAGCGCTACAAAGAAGTCTCACTTCCCATCGGTCAAAAGGGCCATGCTGAAAAAAGTGTCAAAACCAGAAATGCAGGACAGGCCATGGAGAAATGGGAGCCTTGCTACACTGATGGGCGGGATTTAAATTGCCAACAGCCACTCTGGAGAAGGGTACTGTGTGTCCTGAAACATCTAAAAAACAGAGCTTTGAGAGCATAGTGCACTTCCACTCATGGGGGTATAAATTGGGAAAATTAAAAATCAGCAAGACACAAGCACTCCAAAGTTTAGGGCTGCTCTGTTGCCAAGGACCTCCACTTCATCCCACCTTAAATATCCCAGGAAAGAGAAAAATGGATAAAGAAGTTGTGGTAATTATGTACAATGGAATGTCTCTCAGCCATGAAATCAATGTCATAAGGCTAGTAGCAGCATGATCAGTGGATTTAGGTACGACGATTCTAAGTGAAATAAGTCACACAAAAAAGGTCATTTCTCATAAGGTATCACTTATAGAGGGAATGTAAAAACCGTTACACTTGAACTGAATTACAAAACAGAACAGAGTCACACATGCAGAAAACACACTATGGCTGCTTAACGGGAAAGGTGAGGTGGGGTGGTACATAAAACAAGGGTTTCAAATTAGCTCAGATACCATTCCTTAAACCCAATATGTAATAGACAAGACCTACTCCTTGCTCAGGAAATGGACTCTACATCCCCTATTCACCGCAAAAGGATATATCTGACTAGTAAGAATCTTAAAACCTGTGTATTGATATATCACTGTAAATGTGTAAAGTGGCATAATCACAGGAGTGAAAAGCAGCTATACCGCATCATAAAAATAAATTACTTTTAAAACCCCATTGAACAAAGACAGCGAAAAACAGAGAAATTCTTACAGAATTCGTTCAGGGGCTTTGATGCCACCTGGATTGACCATATCTAGACCCACAGCTGGATGAGACATATGGGTGGACACTCTTGGGGCTGAGAAGTTTGGTGAGGTTGGGTGAGCAAACGCAGACCCTTAAAATAATACTGCGTGTTACCCCTCCCATGGGTCCCTAATCTCCAGGTTCAAGGGCATCTTCCTACATCGAAAACAAGCATGAAAAACCCAGAAGATGGTACAGCGTGTGATGGCGAAAGGTTTCTAAAACGCACCTCATTTCTCATCTCCTTGTGCTAGGGTTCCCCATTCCAGTCACTTTACTAGCAATTTCCCTACTTGGAGCATCAGCACCTTTAACCTCTTGTTCCGTACAGGTTGCAATTTGTCCTGAGGGTGAACGGGAATAGGGGCAACCAATGAGAGACTAGCTCTAGGTGTTCGAACAGGCACAGGTCACTCTATTTTCCCATCGGGAAGAAGAATTAAACATAAGCTCAGCCTTCCCCCCGGAACCAGAATAGGGCCTGAAGCAATCCTGTGGTTCTGCGGTCAGCTCCCTAAAAAGCGAGTTGAAAAATGGGGGTCAGGGGCACTGCAATTCACAAACCTGCAGAGTTATAAATGATAACTCTCATCCACAAATATATTGAGGGAAGGCAGCGAAGAGGATTTGAAATCAAGGCAGAATTGCAGGAAACAGATTTCAGGAGGTAGATTCGAATCGCCTTTAAAGCACATGAAAAGCGGCAAAACGTTGACAATGATGCCCTTGGCCAAAAAGGGCGTATGCGTTTTTTCCTGAATATATTCAGGAAAAAACGCATACGCCCTTTTTGGCCAACCAAGCAACCTGGAAAGGCAAATCAGCGCTACAAAGAAGTCTCGCTTCCCATCGGTCAAAAGGGCCATGCTGAAAAAAGTGTCAAAACCAGAAATGCAGGACAGGCCATGGAGAAATGGGAGCCTTGCTACACTGATGGGCGGGATGTAAATCGCCAACAGCCACTCTGGAGAAGTGTACGGTGTGTCCTGAAACATCTAAAAAACACAGCTTAGAGAGCATAGGGCACTTCCACGCATGGGGGGATAAAGTGGGAAAATTGAAAATCAGCAAGACACAAGCACCCCAAAGTTTAGGGCTGCTCTGTTGACAAGGACCTCCACTTCATTCCACCTTAAATATCCCAGGAAAGCGAAAAATGAATCAAAAAGTTGTGGTCCTTATGTACAATGGAATATCACTCAGCCATGAAAGCAATGTCATAAGGCTAGTAGCAGCATGATGAGTGGATTTAGGTAAGACGATTCTAAGTGAAATAAGTCACACAGAAAAGGACACTTCTCATAAGGTGTCACTTATAGAGGGAATGTAAAAACCGTTACACTTGAACTGAATTACAAAACAGAACAGAGTCACACATGCAGAAAACACACTATGGCTGCTTAACGGGAAAGGTGAGGTGGGGTGATACATAAAACAAGAGCTTCAAATTAGCTCAGATACCGTTCCATAAACCCAATATGTAATAGACAAGACCTACTCCTTGCTCAGAGAACTGGACTCAACACGCCCGATTCACCGCACAAGAATATATCTGACTAGTAATAATCTTAAAACCTTTGTATTGATATCTCTCTGTTAGTGTGTCAAGTGGGTGTAAAGCGGCAGAAACACAGCCGTGAAAAGCAGCTAAACCCCATTATAAAAATAAATTACTTTTAAAAACCCATGAAACAAAGACAGGGAAAGAGAGAGAAATTCTTACACAATTCGTTCAGGGGCTGTGATGCAACCTGGATTGACCATATCTAGACCCACAGCTGGATGAGACATAAGGGTGGACACTCTTGGGGCTGAGAGGTTTGCTGAGGTTGGGTGAGCAAACGCAGACCCTTTAAAGTAATACTGCGTGCTACCCATCGCATGGGTCCCAAATCTCCAGGTTCAAGGGCATCTTCCTACATCGAAAACATGCATGAGAAACCCAGAAGATGGTACACCGTGTGATGGGGAAAGGTTTCTAAAACGCACCTCATTTCTCATCTCCTTGTGCTCGGGTTCGCCATTCCAGCCACTTTACTAGCAATCTCCCTACTTGGAGCCTCAGCACCTTTAACCTCCTGTTCCGTACAGGTTGCAATTTGTCCTGAGGATGAACGGGAAGACGGGGAACCAATGAGAGACTAGCTCTTGGTGTTGGGACAGGCACAGGTCACTCTATTTTCCCATCAGGAAGAAGAATTAACCACAGGCTCAGCCTGCCCCCCGGAACCAGAACAGGGCCTGAAGCCATCCTGCGCTTTTGCGGCCAGCTCCCAAGAAAGCGACTTGTAAAATGGAGCTTCAGGGCACTGCAATTCACAAACCTGCAGAGTTATAAATGATAACTCTCGTCCACAAATATATTGAGGGAAGGCAAAGAAGAGGATTTGAAATCAAGGCAGAATTGCAGGAAACAGATTTCAGGAGGTAGATTCGAATCGCCTTTAAAGCACATGAAAAGCGGCAAAACGTTGACAATGATGCCCTTGGCCAAAAAGGGCGTATGCGTTTTTTCCTGAATATATTCAGGAAAAAACGCATACGCCCTTTTTGGCCAACCAAGCAACCTGGAAAGGCAAATCAGCGCTACAAAGAAGTCTCGCTTCCCATCGGTCAAAAGGGCCATGCTGAAAAAAGTGTCAAAACCAGAAATGCAGGACAGGCCATGGAGAAATGGGAGCCTTGCTACACTGATGGGCGGGATGTACATTGCCAACAGCCACTCTGGAGAAGTGTACGGTGTGTCCTGAAACATCTAAAAAACACAGCTTAGAGAGCATAGGGCACTTCCACGCATGGGGGGATAAAGTGGGAAAATTGAAAATCAGCAAGACACAAGCACCCCAAAGTTTAGGGCTGCTCTGTTGACAAGGACCTCCACTTCATTCCACCTTAAATATCCCAGGAAAGCGAAAAATGGATCAAAAAGTTGTGGTCCTTATGTACAATGGAATATCACTCAGCCATGAAATCAATGTCATAAGGCTAGTAGCAGCATGATGAGTGGATTTAGGTAAGACGATTCTAAGTGAAATAAGTCACACAGAAAACGACACTTCTCATAAGGTGTCACTTATAGAGGGAATGTAAAAACCGTTACACTTGAACTGAATTACAAAACAGAACAGAGTCACACATGCAGAAAACACACTATGGCTGCTTAACGGGAAAGGTGAGGTGGGGTGATACATAAAACAAGGGTTTCAAATTAGGTGAGATACCGTTCCATAAACCCAATATGTAATAGACAAGATATACTCCTTGCTCAGAGAACTGGACTCAACACGCACTATTCACCGCACAATAATACATCTGACTAGTAGTAATCTTAAAACCTATGTATTGATATCTCTGTTAGTGTGTCAAGTGGGTGTAAAGAGGCATAAACACAGCAGTGAAAAGCAGCTAAACCCCATTATAAAAATAAATTACTTTTAAAAACCCATGAAACAAATACAGTGAAAGAGAGAGAAATTCATACACAATTCGTTCAGGGGCTGTGATGCAACCTGGATTGACCATATCTAGACCCACAGCTGGATGAGACCTAAGGGTGGACACTCTTGTGGCTGAGATGTTTGGTGAGGTTGGGTAAGCAAACGCAGACCCTTTAAAGTAATACTGCGTGGTACCCATCGCATGGGTCCCAAATCTCCAGGTTTAAGGGCATCTTCCTACATCGAAAACATGCAGGAGAAACCCAGAAGATTGTACTCTGTGTGATGGGGAAAGGTTTCTAAAACGCACCTCATTTCTCATCTCCTTGTGCTCGGGTTCACCATTCCAGCCACTTTACTAGCAATCTCCCTACTTGGAGTATCAGAACCTTTAACCTCCTGTTCCGTACAGGTTGCAATTTATCCTGAGGATGAACGGGAAGACGGGGATCCAATGAGAGACTAGCTCTTGGTGTTGGGACAGGCACAGGTCACTCTATTTTCCCATCAGGAAGAAGAATTACCGAAAGGCTGTGCCTGCCACCCAGAACCAGGAGAGGGCCTGAAGCCATCCTACGCTTTGGTGGCCAGCTCGTAAAAAAGCGAGTTGTAAAATGGAGCTTCAAGGCACTGCAATTAACAAACCTGCAGACTCATAAATGAAAACTCTCGTCCACAAATATATTGAGGGAAGGTAAAGAAGAGGATTTGAAATCAAGGCAGATTTGCAGGAAACAGATTTCAGGAGGTAGATTCGAATCGCCTTTAAAGCACATGAAAAGTGGCAAAAGGTTGACAATGATGCCCTTGGCCAAAAAGGGCGTATGCGTTTTTTCCTGAATATATTCAGGAAAAAACGCATACGCCCTTTTTGGCCAACCAAGCAACCTAGAAAGGCAAATCAGCGCTACAAAGAAGTCTCACTTCCCATCGGTCAAAAGGGCCATGCTGAAAAAAGTGTCAAAACCAGAAATGCAGGACAGGCCATGGAGAAATGGGAGCCTTGCTACACTGATGGGCGGGATTTAAATTGCCAACAGCCACTCTGGAGAAGGGTACTGTGTGTCCTGAAACATCTAAAAAACAGAGCTTTGAGAGCATAGTGCACTTCCACTCATGGGGGTATAAATTGGGAAAATTAAAAATCAGCAAGACACAAGCACTCCAAAGTTTAGGGCTGCTCTGTTGCCAAGGACCTCCACTTCATCCCACCTTAAATATCCCAGGAAAGAGAAAAATGGATAAAGAAGTTGTGGTAATTATGTACAATGGAATGTCTCTCAGCCATGAAATCAATGTCATAAGGCTAGTAGCAGCATGATCAGTGGATTTAGGTACGACGATTCTAAGTGAAATAAGTCACACAAAAAAGGTCATTTCTCATAAGGTATCACTTATAGAGGGAATGTAAAAACCGTTACACTTGAACTGAATTACAAAACAGAACAGAGTCACACATGCAGAAAACACACTATGGCTGCTTAACGGGAAAGGTGAGGTGGGGTGGTACATAAAACAAGGGTTTCAAATTAGCTCAGATACCATTCCTTAAACCCAATATGTAATAGACAAGACCTACTCCTTGCTCAGGAAATGGACTCTACATCCCCTATTCACCGCAAAAGGATATATCTGACTAGTAAGAATCTTAAAACCTGTGTATTGATATATCACTGTAAATGTGTAAAGTGGCATAATCACAGGAGAGAAAAGCAGCTATACCGCATCATAAAAATAAATTACTTTTAAAACCCCATTGAACAAAGACAGCGAAAAACAGAGAAATTCTTACAGAATTCGTTCAGGGGCTTTGATGCCACCTGGATTGACCATATCTAGACCCACAGCTGGATGAGACATATGGGTGGACACTCTTGGGGCTGAGAAGTTTGGTGAGGTTGGGTGAGCAAACGCAGACCCTTAAAATAATACTGCGTGTTACCCCTCCCATGGGTCCCTAATCTCCAGGTTCAAGGGCATCTTCCTACATCGAAAACAAGCATGAAAAACCCAGAAGATGGTACAGCGTGTGAAGGCGAAAGGTTTCTAAAACGCACCTCATTTCTCATCTCCTTGTGCTAGGGTTCCCCATTCCAGTCACTTTACTAGCAATTTCCCTACTTGGAGCATCAGCACCTTTAACCTCTTGTTCCGTACAGGTTGCAATTTGTCCTGAGGGTGAACGGGAATAGGGGCAACCAATGAGAGACTAGCTCTAGGTGTTCGAACAGGCACAGGTCACTCTATTTTCCCATCGGGAAGAAGAATTAAACATAAGCTCAGCCTTCCCCCCGGAACCAGAATAGGGCCTGAAGCAATCCTGTGGTTCTGCGGTCAGCTCCCTAAAAAGCGAGTTGAAAAATGGGGGTCAGGGGCACTGCAATTCACAAACCTGCAGAGTTATAAATGATAACTCTCATCCACAAATATATTGAGGGAAGGCAGCGAAGAGGATTTGAAAGCAAGGCAGAATTGCCAGAAACAGATTTCAGGAGGTAGATTCGAATCGCCTTTAACTCACATGAAAAGAGGCAAAACGTTGACAATGATGCCCTTGGCCAAAAGGGCGTATGCGGTTTTTTCTGAATATATTCAGGAAAAAACGCATACGCCCTTTTTGGCCAACCAAGCAAACTGGAAATGCAAATCAGCGGTACAAAGAAGTATCGCTTCCCATCGGTCAAAAGTGCCATGCTGAAAAAACTGTACAAACCAGAAATGCAGGACAGGCCATGGAGAAATGGGAGCCTTGCTACACTGATGGGCGGGATGTAAATCGCCAACAGCCACTCTGGAGAAGTGTACGGTGTGTCCTGAAACATCTAAAAAACACAGCTTAGAGAGCATAGGGCACTTCCACGCATGGGGGGATAAAGTGGGAAAATTGAAAATCAGCAAGACACAAGCACCCCAAAGTTTAGGGCTGCTCTGTTGACAAGGACCTCCACTTCATTCCACCTTAAATATCCCAGGAAAGCGAAAAATGGATCAAAAAGTTGTGGTCCTTATGTACAATGGAATATCACTCAGCCATGAAATCAATGTCATAAGGCTAGTAGCAGCATGATGAGTGGATTTAGGTAAGACGATTCTAAGTGAAATAAGTCACACAGAAAAGGACACTTCTCATAAGGTGTCACTTATAGAGGGAATGTAAAAACCGTTACACTTGAACTGAATTACAAAACAGAACAGAGTCACACATGCAGAAAACACACTATGGCTGCTTAACGGGAAAGGTGAGGTGGGGTGATACATAAAACAAGAGCTTCAAATTAGCTCAGATACCGTTCCATAAACCCAATATGTAATAGACAAGACCTACTCCTTGCTCAGAGAACTGGACTCAACACGCCCGATTCACCGCACAAGAATATATCTGACTAGTAATAATCTTAAAACCTATGTATTGATATCTCTCTGTTAGTGTGTCAAGTGGGTGTAAAGCGGCATAAACACAGCCGTGAAAAGCAGCTAAACCCCATTATAAAAATAAATTACTTTTAAAAACCCATGAAACAAAGACAGGGAAAGAGAGAGAAATTCTTACACAATTCGTTCAGGGGCTGTGATGCAACCTGGATTGACCATATCTAGACCCACAGCTGGATGAGACATAAGGGTGGACACTCTTGGGGCTGAGAGGTTTGGTGAGGTTGGGTGAGCAAACGCAGACCCTTTAAAGTAATACTGCGTGCTACCCATCGCATGGGTCCCAAATCTCCAGGTTCAAGGGCATCTTCCTACATCGAAAACATGCATGAGAAACCCAGAAGATGGTACACCGTGTGATGGGGAAAGGTTTCTAAAACGCACCTCATTTCTCATCTCCTTGTGCTCGCGTTCGCCATTCCAGCCACTTTACTAGCAATCTCCCTACTTGGAGCCTCAGCACCTTTAACCTCCTGTTCCGTACAGGTTGCAAATTGTCCTGAGGATGAACGGGAAGACGGGGAACCAATGAGAGACTAGCTCTTGGTGTTGGGACAGGCACAGGTCACTCTATTTTCCCATCAGGAAGAAGAATTAACCACAGGCTCAGCCTGCCCCCCGGAACCAGAACAGGGCCTGAAGCCATCCTGCGCTTTTGCGGCCAGCTCCCAAGAAAGCGACTTGTAAAATGGAGCTTCAGGGCACTGCAATTCACAAACCTGCAGAGTTATAAATGATAACTCTCGTCCACAAATATATTGACGGAAGGCAAAGAAGAGGATTTGAAATCAAGGCAGAATTGCAGGAAACAGATTTCAGGAGGTAGATTCGAATCGCCTTTAAAGCACATGAAAAGCGGCAAAATGTTGACAATGATGCCCTTGGCCAAAAAGGGCGTATGCGTTTTTTCCTGAATATATTCAGGAAAAAACGCATACGCCCTTTTTGGCCAACCAAGCAACCTGGAAAGGCAAATCAGCGCTACAAAGAAGTCTCGCTTCCCATCGGTCAAAAGGGCCATGCTGAAAAAAGTGTCAAAACCAGAAATGCAGGACAGGCCATGGAGAAATGGTAGCCTTGCTACACTGATGGGCGGGATGTAAATCGCCAACAGCCACTCTGGAGAAGTGTACGGTGTGTCCTGAAACATCTAAAAAACACAGCTTAGAGAGCATAGGGCACTTCCACGCATGGGGGGATAAAGTGGGAAAATTGAAAATCAGCAAGACACAAGCACCCCAAAGTTTAGGGCTGCTCTGTTGACAAGGACCTCCACTTCATTCCACCTTAAATATCCCAGGAAAGCGAAAAATGAATCAAAAAGTTGTGGTCCTTATGTACAATGGAATATCACTCAGCCATGAAAGCAATGTCATAAGGCTAGTAGCAGCATGATGAGTGGATTTAGGTAAGACGATTCTAAGTGAAATAAGTCACACAGAAAAGGACACTTCTCATAAGGTGTCACTTATAGAGGGAATGTAAAAACCGTTACACTTGAACTGAATTACAAAACAGAACAGAGTCACACATGCAGAAAACACACTATGGCTGCTTAACGGGAAAGGTGAGGTGGGGTGATACATAAAACAAGAGCTTCAAATTAGCTCAGATACCGTTCCATAAACCCAATATGTAATAGACAAGACCTACTCCTTGCTCAGAGAACTGGACTCAACACGCCCGATTCACCGCACAAGAATATATCTGACTAGTAATAATCTTAAAACCTTTGTATTGATATCTCTCTGTTAGTGTGTCAAGTGGGTGTAAAGCGGCAGAAACACAGCCGTGAAAAGCAGCTAAACCCCATTATAAAAATAAATTACTTTTAAAAACCCATGAAACAAAGACAGGGAAAGAGAGAGAAATTCTTACACAATTCGTTCAGGGGCTGTGATGCAACCTGGATTGACCATATCTAGACCCACAGCTGGATGAGACATAAGGGTGGACACTCTTGGGGCTGAGAGGTTTGCTGAGGTTGGGTGAGCAAACGCAGACCCTTTAAAGTAATACTGCGTGCTACCCATCGCATGGGTCCCAAATCTCCAGGTTCAAGGGCATCTTCCTACATCGAAAACATGCATGAGAAACCCAGAAGATGGTACACCGTGTGATGGGGAAAGGTTTCTAAAACGCACCTCATTTCTCATCTCCTTGTGCTCGGGTTCGCCATTCCAGCCACTTTACTAGCAATCTCCCTACTTGGAGCCTCAGCACCTTTAACCTCCTGTTCCGTACAGGTTGCAATTTGTCCTGAGGATGAACGGGAAGACGGGGAACCAATGAGAGACTAGCTCTTGGTGTTGGGACAGGCACAGGTCACTCTATTTTCCCATCAGGAAGAAGAATTAACCACAGGCTCAGCCTGCCCCCCGGAACCAGAACAGGGCCTGAAGCCATCCTGCGCTTTTGCGGCCAGCTCCCAAAAAAGCCACTTGTAAAATGGAGCTTCAGGGCACTGCAATTCACAAACCTGCAGAGTTATAAATGATAACTCTCGTCCACAAATATATTGAGGGAAGGCAAAGAAGAGGATTTGAAATCAAGGCAGAATTGCAGGAAACAGATTTCAGGAGGTAGATTCGAATCGCCTTTAAAGCACATGAAAAGCGGCAAAACGTTGACAATGATGCCCTTGGCCAAAAAGGGCGTATGCGTTTTTTCCTGAATATATTCAGGAAAAAACGCATACGCCCTTTTTGGCCAACCAAGCAACCTGGAAAGGCAAATCAGCGCTACAAAGAAGTCTCGCTTCCCATCGGTCAAAAGGGCCATGCTGAAAAAAGTGTCAAAACCAGAAATGCAGGACAGGCCATGGAGAAATGGGAGCTTTGCTACACTGATGGGCGGGATGTAAATCGCCAACAGCCACTCTGGAGAAGTGTACGGTGTGTCCTGAAACATCTAAAAAACACAGCTTAGAGAGCATAGGGCACTTCCACGCATGGGGGGATAAAGTGGGAAAATTGAAAATCAGCAAGACACAAGCACCCCAAAGTTTAGGGCTGCTCTGTTGACAAGGACCTCCACTTCATTCCACCTTAAATATCCCAGGAAAGCGAAAAATGGATCAAAAAGTTGTGGTCCTTATGTACAATGGAATATCACTCAGCCATGAAATCAATGTCATAAGGCTAGTAGCAGCATGATGAGTGGATTTAGGTAAGACGATTCTAAGTGAAATAAGTCACACAGAAAAGGACACTTCTCATAAGGTGTCACTTATAGAGGGAATGTAAAAACCGTTACACTTGAACTGAATTACAAAACAGAACAGAGTCACACATGCAGAAAACACACTATGGCTGCTTAACGGGAAAGGTGAGGTGGGGTGATACATAAAACAAGAGCTTCAAATTAGCTCAGATACCGTTCCATAAACCCAATATGTAATAGACAAGACCTACTCCTTGCTCAGAGAACTGGACTCAACACGCCCGATTCACCGCACAAGAATATATCTGACTAGTAATAATCTTAAAACCTTTGTATTGATATCTCTCTGTTAGTGTGTCAAGTGGGTGTAAAGCGGCATAAACACAGCCGTGAAAAGCAGCTAAACCCCATTATAAAAATAAATTACTTTTAAAAACCCATGAAACAAAGACAGGGAAAGAGAGAGAAATTCTTACACAATTCGTTCAGGGGCTGTGATGCAACCTGGATTGACCATATCTAGACCCACAGCTGGATGAGACATAAGGGTGGACACTCTTGGGGCTGAGAGGTTTGCTGAGGTTGGGTGAGCAAACGCAGACCCTTTAAAGTAATACTGCGTGCTACCCATCGCATGGGTCCCAAATCTCCAGGTTCAAGGGCATCTTCCTACATCGAAAACATGCATGAGAAACCCAGAAGATGGTACACCGTGTGATGGGGAAAGGTTTCTAAAACGCACCTCATTTCTCATCTCCTTGTGCTCGGGTTCGCCATTCCAGCCACTTTACTAGCAATCTCCCTACTTGGAGCCTCAGCACCTTTAACCTCCTGTTCCGTACAGGTTGCAATTTGTCCTGAGGATGAACGGGAAGACGGGGAACCAATGAGAGACTAGCTCTTGGTGTTGGGACAGGCACAGGTCACTCTATTTTCCCATCAGGAAGAAGAATTAACCACAGGCTCAGCCTGCCCCCCGGAACCAGAACAGGGCCTGAAGCCATCCTGCGCTTTTGCGGCCAGCTCCCAAGAAAGCGACTTGTAAAATGGAGCTTCAGGGCACTGCAATTCACAAACCTGCAGAGTTATAAATGATAACTCTCGTCCACAAATATATTGAGGGAAGGCAAAGAAGAGGATTTGAAATCAAGGCAGAATTGCAGGAAACAGATTTCAGGAGGTAGATTCGAATCGCCTTTAAAGCACATGAAAAGCGGCAAAACGTTGACAATGATGCCCTTGGCCAAAAAGGGCGTATGCGTTTTTTCCTGAATATATTCAGGAAAAAACGCATACGCCATTTTTGGCCAACCAAGCAACCTGGAAAGGCAAATCAGCGCTACAAAGAAGTCTCGCTTCCCATCGGTCAAAAGGGCCATGCTGAAAAAAGTGTCAAAACCAGAAATGCAGGACAGGCCATGGAGAAATGGGAGCCTTGCTACACTGATGGGCGGGATGTAAATCGCCAACAGCCACTCTGGAGAAGTGTACGGTGTGTCCTGAAACATCTAAAAAACACAGCTTAGAGAGCATAGGGCACTTCCACGCATGCGGGGATAAAGTGGGAAAATTGAAAATCAGCAAGACACAAGCACCCCAAAGTTTAGGGCTGCTCTGTTGACAAGGACCTCCACTTCATTCCACCTTAAATATCCCAGGAAAGCGAAAAATGGATCAAAAATTTGTGGTCCTTATGTACAATGGAATATCACTCAGCCATGAAATCAATGTCATAAGGCTAGTAGCAGCATGATGAGTGGATTTAGGTAAGACGATTCTAAGTGAAATAAGTCACACAGAAAAGGACACTTCTCATAAGGTGTCACTTATAGAGGGAATGTAAAAACCGTTACACTTGAACTGAATTACAAAACAGAACAGAGTCACACATGCAGAAAACACACTATGGCTGCTTAACGGGAAAGGTGAGGTGGGGTGATACATAAAACAAGAGCTTCAAATTAGCTCAGATACCGTTCCATAAACCCAATATGTAATAGACAAGACCTACTCCTTGCTCAGAGAACTGGACTCAACACGCCCGATTCACCGCACAAGAATATATCTGACTAGTAATAATCTTAAAACCTTTGTATTGATATCTCTCTGTTAGTGTGTCAAGTGGGTGTAAAGCGGCAGAAACACAGCCGTGAAAAGCAGCTAAACCCCATTATAAAAATAAATTACTTTTAAAAACCCATGAAACAAAGACAGGGAAAGAGAGAGAAATTCTTACACAATTCGTTCAGGGGCTGTGATGCAACCTGGATTGACCATATCTAGACCCACAGCTGGATGAGACATAAGGGTGGACACTCTTGGGGCTGAGAGGTTTGCTGAGGTTGGGTGAGCAAACGCAGACCCTTTAAAGTAATACTGCGTGCTACCCATCGCATGGGTCCCAAATCTCCAGGTTCAAGGGCATCTTCCTACATCGAAAACATGCATGAGAAACCCAGAAGATGGTACACCGTGTGATGGGGAAAGGTTTCTAAAACGCACCTCATTTCTCATCTCCTTGTGCTCGGGTTCGCCATTCCAGCCACTTTACTAGCAATCTCCCTACTTGGAGCCTCAGCACCTTTAACCTCCTGTTCCGTACAGGTTGCAATTTGTCCTGAGGATGAACGGGAAGACGGGGAACCAATGAGAGACTAGCTCTTGGTGTTGGGACAGGCACAGGTCACTCTATTTTCCCATCAGGAAGAAGAATTAACCACAGGCTCAGCCTGCCCCCCGGAACCAGAACAGGGCCTGAAGCCATCCTGCGCTTTTGCGGCCAGCTCCCAAGAAAGCGACTTGTAAAATGGAGCTTCAGGGCACTGCAATTCACAAACCTGCAGAGTTATAAATGATAACTCTCGTCCACAAATATATTGAGGGAAGGCAAAGAAGAGGATTTGAAATCAAGGCAGAATTGCAGGAAACAGATTTCAGGAGGTAGATTCGAATCGCCTTTAAAGCACATGAAAAGCGGCAAAACGTTGACAATGATGCCCTTGGCCAAAAAGGGCGTATGCGTTTTTTCCTGAATATATTCAGGAAAAAACGCATACGCCCTTTTTGGCCAACCAAGCAACCTGGAAAGGCAAATCAGCGCTACAAAGAAGTCTCGCTTCCCATCGGTCAAAAGGGCCATGCTGAAAAAAGTGTCAAAACCAGAAATGCAGGACAGGCCATGGAGAAATGGGAGCCTTGCTACACTGATGGGCGGGATGTAAATCGCCAACAGCCACTCTGGAGAAGTGTACGGTGTGTCCTGAAACATCTAAAAAACACAGCTTAGAGAGCATAGGGCACTTCCACGCATGGGGGAATAAAGTGGGAAAATTGAAAATCAGCAAGACACAAGCACCCCAAAGTTTAGGGCTGCTCTGTTGACAAGGACCTCCACTTCATTCCACCTTAAATATCCCAGGAAAGCGAGAAATGGATCAAAAATTTGTGGTCCTTATGTACAATGGTATATCACTCAGCCATGAAATCAATGTCATAAGGCTAGTAGCAGCATGAGGAGTGGATTTAGGTAAGACGATTCTAAGTGTAATAAGTCACTCAGAAAAGGACACTTCTCATAAGGTGTCACTTATAGAGGGAATGTAAAAACCGTTACACTTGAACTGAATTACAAAACAGAACAGAGTCACACATGCAGAAAACACACTATGGCTGCTTAACGGGAAAGGTGAGGTGGGGTGATACATAAAACAAGAGCTTCAAATTAGCTCAGATACCGTTCCATAAACCCAATATGTAATAGACAAGACCTACTCCTTGCTCAGAGAACTGGACTCAAGACGCCCGATTCACCGCACAAGAATATATCTGACTAGTAATAATCTTAAAACCTTTGTATTGATATCTCTCTGTTAGTGTGTCAAGTGGGTGTAAAGCGGCAGAAACACAGCCGTGAAAAGCAGCTAAACCCCATTATAAAAATAAATTACTTTTAAAAACCCATGAAACAAAGACAGGGAAAGAGAGAGAAATTCTTAAACAATTCGTTCAGGGGCTGTGATGCAACCTGGATTGACCATATCTAGACCCACAGCTGGATGAGACATAAGGGTGGACACTCTTGGGGCTGAGAGGTTTGGTGAGGTTGGGTGAGCAAACGCAGACCCTTTAAAGTAATACTGCGTGCTGCGCATCGCATGGGTCCCAAATCTCCAGGTTCAAGGGCATCTTCCTACATCGAAAACATGCATGAGAAACCCAGAAGATGGTACACCGTGTGATGGGGAAAGGTTTCTAAAACGCACCTCATTTCTCATCTCCTTGTGCTCGGGTTCGCCATTCCAGCCACTTTACTAGCAATCTCCCTACTTGGAGCCTCAGCACCTTTAACCTCCTGTTCCGTACAGGTTGCAATTTGTCCTGAGGATGAACGGGAAGACGGGGAACCAATGAGAGACTAGCTCTTGGTGTTGGGACAGGCACAGGTCACTCTATTTTCCCATCAGGAAGAAGAATTACCCACAGGCTCAGCCTGCCCCCCGGAACCAGAACAGGGCCTGAAGCCATCCTGCGCTTTTGCGGCCAGCTCCCAAAAAAGCGACTTGTAAAATGGAGCTTCAGGGCACTGCAATTCACAAACCTGCAGAGTTATAAATGATAACTCTCGTCCACAAATATATTGAGGGAAGGCAAAGAAGAGGATTTGAAATCAAGGCAGAATTGCAGGAAACAGATTTCAGGAGGTAGATTCGAATCGCCTTTAAAGCACATGAAAAGCGGCAAAACGTTGACAATGATGCCCTTGGCCAAAAAGGGCGTATGCGTTTTTTTCTGAATATATTCAGGAAAAAACGCATACGCCCTTTTTGGCCAACCAAGCAACCTGGAAAGGCAAATCAGCGCTACAAAGAAGTCTCGCTTCCCATCGGTCAAAAGGGCCATGCTGAAAAAAGTGTCAAAACCAGAAATGCAGGACAGGCCATGGAGAAATGGGAGCCTTGCTACACTGATGGGCGGGATGTAAATCGCCAACAGCCACTCTGGAGAAGTGTACGGTGTGTCCTGAAACATCTAAAAAACACAGCTTAGAGAGCATAGGGCACTTCCACGCATGGGGGGATAAAGTGGGAAAATTGAAAATCAGCAAGACACAAGCACCCCAAAGTTTAGGGCTGCTCTGTTGACAAGGACCTCCACTTCATTCCACCTTAAATATCCCAGGAAAGCGAAAAATGGATCAAAAAGTTGTGGTCCTTATGTACAATGGAATATCACTCAGCCATGAAATCAATGTCATAAGGCTAGTAGCAGCATGATGAGTGGATTTAGGTAAGACGATTCTAAGTGAAATAAGTCACACAGAAAAGGACACTTCTCATAAGGTGTCACTTATAGAGGGAATGTAAAAACCGTTACACTTGAACTGAATTACAAAACAGAACAGAGTCACACATGCAGAAAACACACTATGGCTGCTTAACGGGAAAGGTGAGGTGGGGTGATACATAAAACAAGAGCTTCAAATTAGCTCAGATACCGTTCCATAAACCCAATATGTAATAGACAAGACCTACTCCTTGCTCAGAGAACTGGACTCAACACGCCCGATTCACCGCACAAGAATATATCTGACTAGTAATAATCTTAAAACCTTTGTATTGATATCTCTCTGTTAGTGTGTCAAGTGGGTGTAAAGTGGCATAAACACAGCCGTGAAAAGCAGCTAAACCCCATTATAAAAATAAATTACTTTTAAAAACCCATGAAACAAAGACAGGGAAAGAGAGAGAAATTCTTACACAATTCGTTCAGGGGCTGTGATGCAACCTGGATTGACCATATCTAGACCCACAGCTGGATGAGACATAAGGGTGGACACTCTTGGGGCTGAGAGGTTTGGTGAGGTTGGGTGAGCAAACGCAGACCCTTTAAAGTAATACTGCGTGCTACCCATCGCATGGGTCCCAAATCTCCAGGTTCAAGGGCATCTTCCTACATCGAAAACATGCATGAGAAACCCAGAAGATGGTACACCGTGTGATGGGGAAAGGTTTCTAAAACGCACCTCATTTCTCATCTCCTTGTGCTCGGGTTCGCCATTCCAGCCACTTTACTAGCAATCTCCCTACTTGGAGCCTCAGCACCTTTAACCTCCTGTTCCGTACAGGTTGCAATTTGTCCTGAGGATGAACGGGAAGACGGGGAACCAATGAGAGACTAGCTCTTGGTGTTGGGACAGGCACAGGTCACTCTATTTTCCCATCAGGAAGAAGAATTAACCACAGGCTCAGCCTGCCCCCCGGAACCAGAACAGGGCCTGAAGCCATCCTGCGCTTTTGCGGCCAGCTCCCAAAAAAGCCACTTGTAAAATGGAGCTTCAGGGCACTGCAATTCACAAACCTGCAGAGTTATAAATGATAACTCTCGTCCACAAATATATTGAGGGAAGGCAAAGAAGAGGATTTGAAATCAAGGCAGAATTGCAGGAAACAGATTTCAGGAGGTAGATTCGAATCGCCTTTAAAGCACATGAAAAGCGGCAAAACGTTGACAATGATGCCCTTGGCCAAAAAGGGCGTATGCGTTTTTTCCTGAATATATTCAGGAAAAAACGCATACGCCCTTTTTGGCCAACCAAGCAACCTGGAAAGGCAAATCAGCGCTACAAAGAAGTCTCGCTTCCCATCGGTCAAAAGGGCCATGCTGAAAAAAGTGTCAAAACCAGAAATGCAGGACAGGCCATGGAGAAATGGGAGCTTTGCTACACTGATGGGCGGGATGTAAATCGCCAACAGCCACTCTGGAGAAGTGTACGGTGTGTCCTGAAACATCTAAAAAACACAGCTTAGAGAGCATAGGGCACTTCCACGCATGGGGGGATAAAGTGGGAAAATTGAAAATCAGCAAGACACAAGCACCCCAAAGTTTAGGGCTGCTCTGTTGACAAGGACCTCCACTTCATTCCACCTTAAATATCCCAGGAAAGCGAAAAATGGATCAAAAAGTTGTGGTCCTTATGTACAATGGAATATCACTCAGCCATGAAATCAATGTCATAAGGCTAGTAGCAGCATGATGAGTGGATTTAGGTAAGACGATTCTAAGTGAAATAAGTCACACAGAAAAGGACACTTCTCATAAGGTGTCACTTATAGAGGGAATGTAAAAACCGTTACACTTGAACTGAATTACAAAACAGAACAGAGTCACACATGCAGAAAACACACTATGGCTGCTTAACGGGAAAGGTGAGGTGGGGTGATACATAAAACAAGAGCTTCAAATTAGCTCAGATACCGTTCCATAAACCCAATATGTAATAGACAAGACCTACTCCTTGCTCAGAGAACTGGACTCAACACGCCCGATTCACCGCACAAGAATATATCTGACTAGTAATAATCTTAAAACCTTTGTATTGATATCTCTCTGTTAGTGTGTCAAGTGGGTGTAAAGTGGCATAAACACAGCCGTGAAAAGCAGCTAAACCCCATTATAAAAATAAATTACTTTTAAAAACCCATGAAACAAAGACAGGGAAAGAGAGAGAAATTCTTACACAATTCGTTCAGGGGCTGTGATGCAACCTGGATTGACCATATCTAGACCCACAGCTGGATGAGACATAAGGGTGGACACTCTTGGGGCTGAGAGGTTTGGTGAGGTTGGGTGAGCAAACGCAGACCCTTTAAAGTAATACTGCGTGCTACCCATCGCATGGGTCCCAAATCTCCAGGTTCAAGGGCATCTTCCTACATCGAAAACATGCATGAGAAACCCAGAAGATGGTACACCGTGTGATGGGGAAAGGTTTCTAAAACGCACCTCATTTCTCATCTCCTTGTGCTCGGGTTCGCCATTCCAGCCACTTTACTAGCAATCTCCCTACTTGGAGCCTCAGCACCTTTAACCTCCTGTTCCGTACAGGTTGCAATTTGTCCTGAGGATGAACGGGAAGACGGGGAACCAATGAGAGACTAGCTCTTGGTGTTGGGACAGGCACAGGTCACTCTATTTTCCCATCAGGAAGAAGAATTAACCACAGGCTCAGCCTGCCCCCCGGAACCAGAACAGGGCCTGAAGCCATCCTGCGCTTTTGCGGCCAGCTCCCAAAAAAGCCACTTGTAAAATGGAGCTTCAGGGCACTGCAATTCACAAACCTGCAGAGTTATAAATGATAACTCTCGTCCACAAATATATTGAGGGAAGGCAAAGAAGAGGATTTGAAATCAAGGCAGAATTGCAGGAAACAGATTTCAGGAGGTAGATTCGAATCGCCTTTAAAGCACATGAAAAGCGGCAAAACGTTGACAATGATGCCCTTGGCCAAAAAGGGCGTATGCGTTTTTTCCTGAATATATTCAGGAAAAAACGCATACGCCCTTTTTGGCCAACCAAGCAACCTGGAAAGGCAAATCAGCGCTACAAAGAAGTCTCGCTTCCCATCGGTCAAAAGGGCCATGCTGAAAAAAGTGTCAAAACCAGAAATGCAGGACAGGCCATGGAGAAATGGGAGCTTTGCTACACTGATGGGCGGGATGTAAATCGCCAACAGCCACTCTGGAGAAGTGTACGGTGTGTCCTGAAACATCTAAAAAACACAGCTTAGAGAGCATAGGGCACTTCCACGCATGGGGGGATAAAGTGGGAAAATTGAAAATCAGCAAGACACAAGCACCCCAAAGTTTAGGGCTGCTCTGTTGACAAGGACCTCCACTTCATTCCACCTTAAATATCCCAGGAAAGCGAAAAATGGATCAAAAAGTTGTGGTCCTTATGTACAATGGAATATCACTCAGCCATGAAATCAATGTCATAAGGCTAGTAGCAGCATGATGAGTGGATTTAGGTAAGACGATTCTAAGTGAAATAAGTCACACAGAAAAGGACACTTCTCATAAGGTGTCACTTATAGAGGGAATGTAAAAACCGTTACACTTGAACTGAATTACAAAACAGAACAGAGTCACACATGCAGAAAACACACTATGGCTGCTTAACGGGAAAGGTGAGGTGGGGTGATACATAAAACAAGAGCTTCAAATTAGCTCAGATACCGTTCCATAAACCCAATATGTAATAGACAAGACCTACTCCTTGCTCAGAGAACTGGACTCAACACGCCCGATTCACCGCACAAGAATATATCTGACTAGTAATAATCTTAAAACCTTTGTATTGATATCTCTCTGTTAGTGTGTCAAGTGGGTGTAAAGCGGCATAAACACAGCCGTGAAAAGCAGCTAAACCCCATTATAAAAATAAATTACTTTTAAAAACCCATGAAACAAAGACAGGGAAAGAGAGAGAAATTCTTACACAATTCGTTCAGGGGCTGTGATGCAACCTGGATTGACCATATCTAGACCCACAGCTGGATGAGACATAAGGGTGGACACTCTTGGGGCTGAGAGGTTTGGTGAGGTTGGGTGAGCAAACGCAGACCCTTTAAAGTAATACTGCGTGCTACCCATCGCATGGGTCCCAAATCTCCAGGTTCAAGGGCATCTTCCTACATCGAAAACATGCATGAGAAACCCAGAAGATGGTACACCGTGTGATGGGGAAAGGTTTCTAAAACGCACCTCATTTCTCATCTCCTTGTGCTCGGGTTCGCCATTCCAGCCACTTTACTAGCAATCTCCCTACTTGGAGCCTCAGCACCTTTAACCTCCTGTTCCGTACAGGTTGCAATTTGTCCTGAGGATGAACGGGAAGACGGGGAACCAATGAGAGACTAGCTCTTGGTGTTGGGACAGGCACAGGTCACTCTATTTTCCCATCAGGAAGAAGAATTAACCACAGGCTCAGCCTGCCCCCCGGAACCAGAACAGGGCCTGAAGCCATCCTGCGCTTTTGCGGCCAGCTCCCAAAAAAGCCACTTGTAAAATGGAGCTTCAGGGCACTGCAATTCACAAACCTGCAGAGTTATAAATGATAACTCTCGTCCACAAATATATTGAGGGAAGGCAAAGAAGAGGATTTGAAATCAAGGCAGAATTGCAGGAAACAGATTTCAGGAGGTAGATTCGAATCGCCTTTAAAGCACATGAAAAGCGGCAAAACGTTGACAATGATGCCCTTGGCCAAAAAGGGCGTATGCGTTTTTTCCTGAATATATTCAGGAAAAAACGCATACGCCCTTTTTGGCCAACCAAGCAACCTGGAAAGGCAAATCAGCGCTACAAAGAAGTCTCGCTTCCCATCGGTCAAAAGGGCCATGCTGAAAAAATTGTCAAAACCAGAAATGCAGGACAGGCCATGGAGAAATGGGAGCTTTGCTACACTGATGGGCGGGATGTAAATCGCCAACAGCCACTCTGGAGAAGTGTACGGTGTGTCCTGAAACATCTAAAAAACACAGCTTAGAGAGCATAGGGCACTTCCACGCATGGGGGGATAAAGTGGGAAAATTGAAAATCAGCAAGACACAAGCACCCCAAAGTTTAGGGCTGCTCTGTTGACAAGGACCTCCACTTCATTCCACCTTAAATATCCCAGGAAAGCGAAAAATGGATCAAAAAGTTGTGGTCCTTATGTACAATGGAATATCACTCAGCCATGAAATCAATGTCATAAGGCTAGTAGCAGCATGATGAGTGGATTTAGGTAAGACGATTCTAAGTGAAATAAGTCACACAGAAAAGGACACTTCTCATAAGGTGTCACTTATAGAGGGAATGTAAAAACCGTTACACTTGAACTGAATTACAAAACAGAACAGAGTCACACATGCAGAAAACACACTATGGCTGCTTAACGGGAAAGGTGAGGTGGGGTGATACATAAAACAAGAGCTTCAAATTAGCTCAGATACCGTTCCATAAACCCAATATGTAATAGACAAGACCTACTCCTTGCTCAGAGAACTGGACTCAACACGCCCGATTCACCGCACAAGAATATATCTGACTAGTAATAATCTTAAAACCTTTGTATTGATATCTCTCTGTTAGTGTGTCAAGTGGGTGTAAAGTGGCATAAACACAGCCGTGAAAAGCAGCTAAACCCCATTATAAAAATAAATTACTTTTAAAAACCCATGAAACAAAGACAGGGAAAGAGAGAGAAATTCTTACACAATTCGTTCAGGGGCTGTGATGCAACCTGGATTGACCATATCTAGACCCACAGCTGGATGAGACATAAGGGTGGACACTCTTGGGGCTGAGAGGTTTGGTGAGGTTGGGTGAGCAAACGCAGACCCTTTAAAGTAATACTGCGTGCTACCCATCGCATGGGTCCCAAATCTCCAGGTTCAAGGGCATCTTCCTACATCGAAAACATGCATGAGAAACCCAGAAGATGGTACACCGTGTGATGGGGAAAGGTTTCTAAAACGCACCTCATTTCTCATCTCCTTGTGCTCGGGTTCGCCATTCCAGCCACTTTACTAGCAATCTCCCTACTTGGAGCCTCAGCACCTTTAACCTCCTGTTCCGTACAGGTTGCAATTTGTCCTGAGGATGAACGGGAAGACGGGGAACCAATGAGAGACTAGCTCTTGGTGTTGGGACAGGCACAGGTCACTCTATTTTCCCATCAGGAAGAAGAATTAACCACAGGCTCAGCCTGCCCCCCGGAACCAGAACAGGGCCTGAAGCCATCCTGCGCTTTTGCGGCCAGCTCCCAAAAAAGCCACTTGTAAAATGGAGCTTCAGGGCACTGCAATTCACAAACCTGCAGAGTTATAAATGATAACTCTCGTCCACAAATATATTGAGGGAAGGCAAAGAAGAGGATTTGAAATCAAGGCAGAATTGCAGGAAACAGATTTCAGGAGGTAGATTCGAATCGCCTTTAAAGCACATGAAAAGCGGCAAAACGTTGACAATGATGCCCTTGGCCAAAAAGGGCGTATGCGTTTTTTCCTGAATATATTCAGGAAAAAACGCATACGCCCTTTTTGGCCAACCAAGCAACCTGGAAAGGCAAATCAGCGCTACAAAGAAGTCTCGCTTCCCATCGGTCAAAAGGGCCATGCTGAAAAAATTGTCAAAACCAGAAATGCAGGACAGGCCATGGAGAAATGGGAGCTTTGCTACACTGATGGGCGGGATGTAAATCGCCAACAGCCACTCTGGAGAAGTGTACGGTGTGTCCTGAAACATCTAAAAAACACAGCTTAGAGAGCATAGGGCACTTCCACGCATGGGGGGATAAAGTGGGAAAATTGAAAATCAGCAAGACACAAGCACCCCAAAGTTTAGGGCTGCTCTGTTGACAAGGACCTCCACTTCATTCCACCTTAAATATCCCAGGAAAGCGAAAAATGGATCAAAAAGTTGTGGTCCTTATGTACAATGGAATATCACTCAGCCATGAAATCAATGTCATAAGGCTAGTAGCAGCATGATGAGTGGATTTAGGTAAGACGATTCTAAGTGAAATAAGTCACACAGAAAAGGACACTTCTCATAAGGTGTCACTTATAGAGGGAATGTAAAAACCGTTACACTTGAACTGAATTACAAAACAGAACAGAGTCACACATGCAGAAAACACACTATGGCTGCTTAACGGGAAAGGTGAGGTGGGGTGATACATAAAACAAGAGCTTCAAATTAGCTCAGATACCGTTCCATAAACCCAATATGTAATAGACAAGACCTACTCCTTGCTCAGAGAACTGGACTCAACACGCCCGATTCACCGCACAAGAATATATCTGACTAGTAATAATCTTAAAACCTTTGTATTGATATCTCTCTGTTAGTGTGTCAAGTGGGTGTAAAGTGGCATAAACACAGCCGTGAAAAGCAGCTAAACCCCATTATAAAAATAAATTACTTTTAAAAACCCATGAAACAAAGACAGGGAAAGAGAGAGAAATTCTTACACAATTCGTTCAGGGGCTGTGATGCAACCTGGATTGACCATATCTAGACCCACAGCTGGATGAGACATAAGGGTGGACACTCTTGGGGCTGAGAGGTTTGGTGAGGTTGGGTGAGCAAACGCAGACCCTTTAAAGTAATACTGCGTGCTACCCATCGCATGGGTCCCAAATCTCCAGGTTCAAGGGCATCTTCCTACATCGAAAACATGCATGAGAAACCCAGAAGATGGTACACCGTGTGATGGGGAAAGGTTTCTAAAACGCACCTCATTTCTCATCTCCTTGTGCTCGGGTTCGCCATTCCAGCCACTTTACTAGCAATCTCCCTACTTGGAGCCTCAGCACCTTTAACCTCCTGTTCCGTACAGGTTGCAATTTGTCCTGAGGATGAACGGGAAGACGGGGAACCAATGAGAGACTAGCTCTTGGTGTTGGGACAGGCACAGGTCACTCTATTTTCCCATCAGGAAGAAGAATTAACCACAGGCTCAGCCTGCCCCCCGGAACCAGAACAGGGCCTGAAGCCATCCTGCGCTTTTGCGGCCAGCTCCCAAAAAAGCCACTTGTAAAATGGAGCTTCAGGGCACTGCAATTCACAAACCTGCAGAGTTATAAATGATAACTCTCGTCCACAAATATATTGAGGGAAGGCAAAGAAGAGGATTTGAAATCAAGGCAGAATTGCAGGAAACAGATTTCAGGAGGTAGATTCGAATCGCCTTTAAAGCACATGAAAAGCGGCAAAACGTTGACAATGATGCCCTTGGCCAAAAAGGGCGTATGCGTTTTTTCCTGAATATATTCAGGAAAAAACGCATACGCCCTTTTTGGCCAACCAAGCAACCTGGAAAGGCAAATCAGCGCTACAAAGAAGTCTCGCTTCCCATCGGTCAAAAGGGCCATGCTGAAAAAAGTGTCAAAACCAGAAATGCAGGACAGGCCATGGAGAAATGGGAGCTTTGCTACACTGATGGGCGGGATGTAAATCGCCAACAGCCACTCTGGAGAAGTGTACGGTGTGTCCTGAAACATCTAAAAAACACAGCTTAGAGAGCATAGGGCACTTCCACGCATGGGGGGATAAAGTGGGAAAATTGAAAATCAGCAAGACACAAGCACCCCAAAGTTTAGGGCTGCTCTGTTGACAAGGACCTCCACTTCATTCCACCTTAAATATCCCAGGAAAGCGAAAAATGGATCAAAAAGTTGTGGTCCTTATGTACAATGGAATATCACTCAGCCATGAAATCAATGTCATAAGGCTAGTAGCAGCATGATGAGTGGATTTAGGTAAGACGATTCTAAGTGAAATAAGTCACACAGAAAAGGACACTTCTCATAAGGTGTCACTTATAGAGGGAATGTAAAAACCGTTACACTTGAACTGAATTACAAAACAGAACAGAGTCACACATGCAGAAAACACACTATGGCTGCTTAACGGGAAAGGTGAGGTGGGGTGATACATAAAACAAGAGCTTCAAATTAGCTCAGATACCGTTCCATAAACCCAATATGTAATAGACAAGACCTACTCCTTGCTCAGAGAACTGGACTCAACACGCCCGATTCACCGCACAAGAATATATCTGACTAGTAATAATCTTAAAACCTTTGTATTGATATCTCTCTGTTAGTGTGTCAAGTGGGTGTAAAGTGGCAGAAACACAGCCGTGAAAAGCAGCTAAACCCCATTATAAAAATAAATTACTTTTAAAAACCCATGAAACAAAGACAGGGAAAGAGAGAGAAATTCTTACACAATTCATTCAGGGGCTGTGATGCAACCTGGATTGACCATATCTAGACCCACAGCTGGATGAGACATAAGGGTGGACACTCTTGGGGCTGAGAGGTTTGGTGAGGTTGGGTGAGCAAACGCAGACCCTTTAAAGTAATACTGCGTGCTACCCATCGCATGGGTCCCAAATCTCCAGGTTCAAGGGCATCTTCCTACATCGAAAACATGCATGAGAAACCCAGAAGATGGTACACCGTGTGATGGGGAAAGGTTTCTAAAACGCACCTCATTTCTCATCTCCTTGTGCTCGTGTTCGCCATTCCAGCCACTTTACTAGCAATCTCCCTACTTGGAGCCTCAGCACCTTTAACCTCCTGTTCCGTACAGGTTGCAATTTGTCCTGAGGATGAACGGGAAGACGGGGAACCAATGAGAGACTAGCTCTTGGTGTTGGGACAGGCACAGGTCACTCTATTTTCCCATCAGGAAGAAGAATTAACCACAGGCTCAGCCTGCCCCCCGGAACCAGAACAGGGCCTGAAGCCATCCTGCGCTTTTGCGGCCAGCTCCCAAAAAAGCCACTTGTAAAATGGAGCTTCAGGGCACTGCAATTCACAAACCTGCAGAGTTATAAATGATAACTCTCGTCCACAAATATATTGAGGGAAGGCAAAGAAGAGGATTTGAAATCAAGGCAGAATTGCAGGAAACAGATTTCAGGAGGTAGATTCGAATCGCCTTTAAAGCACATGAAAAGCGGCAAAACGTTGACAATGATGCCCTTGGCCAAAAAGGGCGTATGCGTTTTTTCCTGAATATATTCAGGAAAAAACGCATACGCCCTTTTTGGCCAACCAAGCAACCTGGAAAGGCAAATCAGCGCTACAAAGAAGTCTCGCTTCCCATCGGTCAAAAGGGCCATGCTGAAAAAAGTGTCAAAACCAGAAATGCAGGACAGGCCATGGAGAAATGGGAGCTTTGCTACACTGATGGGCGGGATGTAAATCGCCAACAGCCACTCTGGAGAAGTGTACGGTGTGTCCTGAAACATCTAAAAAACACAGCTTAGAGAGCATAGGGCACTTCCACGCATGGGGGGATAAAGTGGGAAAATTGAAAATCAGCAAGACACAAGCACCCCAAAGTTTAGGGCTGCTCTGTTGACAAGGACCTCCACTTCATTCCACCTTAAATATCCCAGGAAAGCGAAAAATGGATCAAAAAGTTGTGGTCCTTATGTACAATGGAATATCACTCAGCCATGAAATCAATGTCATAAGGCTAGTAGCAGCATGATGAGTGGATTTAGGTAAGACGATTCTAAGTGAAATAAGTCACACAGAAAAGGACACTTCTCATAAGGTGTCACTTATAGAGGGAATGTAAAAACCGTTACACTTGAACTGAATTACAAAACAGAACAGAGTCACACATGCAGAAAACACACTATGGCTGCTTAACGGGAAAGGTGAGGTGGGGTGATACATAAAACAAGAGCTTCAAATTAGCTCAGATACCGTTCCATAAACCCAATATGTAATAGACAAGACCTACTCCTTGCTCAGAGAACTGGACTCAACACGCCCGATTCACCGCACAAGAATATATCTGACTAGTAATAATCTTAAAACCTTTGTATTGATATCTCTCTGTTAGTGTGTCAAGTGGGTGTAAAGTGGCAGAAACACAGCCGTGAAAAGCAGCTAAACCCCATTATAAAAATAAATTACTTTTAAAAACCCATGAAACAAAGACAGGGAAAGAGAGAGAAATTCTTACACAATTCGTTCAGGGGCTGTGATGCAACCTGGATTGACCATATCTAGACCCACAGCTGGATGAGACATAAGGGTGGACACTCTTGGGGCTGAGAGGTTTGGTGAGGTTGGGTGAGCAAACGCAGACCCTTTAAAGTAATACTGCGTGCTACCCATCGCATGGGTCCCAAATCTCCAGGTTCAAGGGCATCTTCCTACATCGAAAACATGCATGAGAAACCCAGAAGATGGTACACCGTGTGATGGGGAAAGGTTTCTAAAACGCACCTCATTTCTCATCTCCTTGTGCTCGGGTTCGCCATTCCAGCCACTTTACTAGCAATCTCCCTACTTGGAGCCTCAGCACCTTTAACCTCCTGTTCCGTACAGGTTGCAATTTGTCCTGAGGATGAACGGGAAGACGGGGAACCAATGAGAGACTAGCTCTTGGTGTTGGGACAGGCACAGGTCACTCTATTTTCCCATCAGGAAGAAGAATTAACCACAGGCTCAGCCTGCCCCCCGGAACCAGAACAGGGCCTGAAGCCATCCTGCGCTTTTGCGGCCAGCTCCCAAAAAAGCCACTTGTAAAATGGAGCTTCAGGGCACTGCAATTCACAAACCTGCAGAGTTATAAATGATAACTCTCGTCCACAAATATATTGAGGGAAGGCAAAGAAGAGGATTTGAAATCAAGGCAGAATTGCAGGAAACAGATTTCAGGAGGTAGATTCGAATCGCCTTTAAAGCACATGAAAAGCGGCAAAACGTTGACAATGATGCCCTTGGCCAAAAAGGGCGTATGCGTTTTTTCCTGAATATATTCAGGAAAAAACGCATACGCCCTTTTTGGCCAACCAAGCAACCTGGAAAGGCAAATCAGCGCTACAAAGAAGTCTCGCTTCCCATCGGTCAAAAGGGCCATGCTGAAAAAAGTGTCAAAACCAGAAATGCAGGACAGGCCATGGAGAAATGGGAGCTTTGCTACACTGATGGGCGGGATGTAAATCGCCAACAGCCACTCTGGAGAAGTGTACGGTGTGTCCTGAAACATCTAAAAAACACAGCTTAGAGAGCATAGGGCACTTCCACGCATGGGGGGATAAAGTGGGAAAATTGAAAATCAGCAAGACACAAGCACCCCAAAGTTTAGGGCTGCTCTGTTGACAAGGACCTCCACTTCATTCCACCTTAAATATCCCAGGAAAGCGAAAAATGGATCAAAAAGTTGTGGTCCTTATGTACAATGGAATATCACTCAGCCATGAAATCAATGTCATAAGGCTAGTAGCAGCATGATGAGTGGATTTAGGTAAGACGATTCTAAGTGAAATAAGTCACACAGAAAAGGACACTTCTCATAAGGTGTCACTTATAGAGGGAATGTAAAAACCGTTACACTTGAACTGAATTACAAAACAGAACAGAGTCACACATGCAGAAAACACACTATGGCTGCTTAACGGGAAAGGTGAGGTGGGGTGATACATAAAACAAGAGCTTCAAATTAGCTCAGATACCGTTCCATAAACCCAATATGTAATAGACAAGACCTACTCCTTGCTCAGAGAACTGGACTCAACACGCCCGATTCACCGCACAAGAATATATCTGACTAGTAATAATCTTAAAACCTTTGTATTGATATCTCTCTGTTAGTGTGTCAAGTGGGTGTAAAGTGGCATAAACACAGCCGTGAAAAGCAGCTAAACCCCATTATAAAAATAAATTACTTTTAAAAACCCATGAAACAAAGACAGGGAAAGAGAGAGAAATTCTTACACAATTCGTTCAGGGGCTGTGATGCAACCTGGATTGACCATATCTAGACCCACAGCTGGATGAGACATAAGGGTGGACACTCTTGGGGCTGAGAGGTTTGGTGAGGTTGGGTGAGCAAACGCAGACCCTTTAAAGTAATACTGCGTGCTACCCATCGCATGGGTCCCAAATCTCCAGGTTCAAGGGCATCTTCCTACATCGAAAACATGCATGAGAAACCCAGAAGATGGTACACCGTGTGATGGGGAAAGGTTTCTAAAACGCACCTCATTTCTCATCTCCTTGTGCTCGGGTTCGCCATTCCAGCCACTTTACTAGCAATCTCCCTACTTGGAGCCTCAGCACCTTTAACCTCCTGTTCCGTACAGGTTGCAATTTGTCCTGAGGATGAACGGGAAGACGGGGAACCAATGAGAGACTAGCTCTTGGTGTTGGGACAGGCACAGGTCACTCTATTTTCCCATCAGGAAGAAGAATTAACCACAGGCTCAGCCTGCCCCCCGGAACCAGAACAGGGCCTGAAGCCATCCTGCGCTTTTGCGGCCAGCTCCCAAAAAAGCCACTTGTAAAATGGAGCTTCAGGGCACTGCAATTCACAAACCTGCAGAGTTATAAATGATAACTCTCGTCCACAAATATATTGAGGGAAGGCAAAGAAGAGGATTTGAAATCAAGGCAGAATTGCAGGAAACAGATTTCAGGAGGTAGATTCGAATCGCCTTTAAAGCACATGAAAAGCGGCAAAACGTTGACAATGATGCCCTTGGCCAAAAAGGGCGTATGCGTTTTTTCCTGAATATATTCAGGAAAAAACGCATACGCCCTTTTTGGCCAACCAAGCAACCTGGAAAGGCAAATCAGCGCTACAAAGAAGTCTCGCTTCCCATCGGTCAAAAGGGCCATGCTGAAAAAAGTGTCAAAACCAGAAATGCAGGACAGGCCATGGAGAAATGGGAGCTTTGCTACACTGATGGGCGGGATGTAAATCGCCAACAGCCACTCTGGAGAAGTGTACGGTGTGTCCTGAAACATCTAAAAAACACAGCTTAGAGAGCATAGGGCACTTCCACGCATGGGGGGATAAAGTGGGAAAATTGAAAATCAGCAAGACACAAGCACCCCAAAGTTTAGGGCTGCTCTGTTGACAAGGACCTCCACTTCATTCCACCTTAAATATCCCAGGAAAGCGAAAAATGGATCAAAAAGTTGTGGTCCTTATGTACAATGGAATATCACTCAGCCATGAAATCAATGTCATAAGGCTAGTAGCAGCATGATGAGTGGATTTAGGTAAGACGATTCTAAGTGAAATAAGTCACACAGAAAAGGACACTTCTCATAAGGTGTCACTTATAGAGGGAATGTAAAAACCGTTACACTTGAACTGAATTACAAAACAGAACAGAGTCACACATGCAGAAAACACACTATGGCTGCTTAACGGGAAAGGTGAGGTGGGGTGATACATAAAACAAGAGCTTCAAATTAGCTCAGATACCGTTCCATAAACCCAATATGTAATAGACAAGACCTACTCCTTGCTCAGAGAACTGGACTCAACACGCCCGATTCACCGCACAAGAATATATCTGACTAGTAATAATCTTAAAACCTTTGTATTGATATCTCTCTGTTAGTGTGTCAAGTGGGTGTAAAGCGGCAGAAACACAGCCGTGAAAAGCAGCTAAACCCCATTATAAAAATAAATTACTTTTAAAAACCCATGAAACAAAGACAGGGAAAGAGAGAGAAATTCTTACACAATTCGTTCAGGGGCTGTGATGCAACCTGGATTGACCATATCTAGACCCACAGCTGGATGAGACATAAGGGTGGACACTCTTGGGGCTGAGAGGTTTGGTGAGGTTGGGTGAGCAAACGCAGACCCTTTAAAGTAATACTGCGTGCTACCCATCGCATGGGTCCCAAATCTCCAGGTTCAAGGGCATCTTCCTACATCGAAAACATGCATGAGAAACCCAGAAGATGGTACACCGTGTGATGGGGAAAGGTTTCTAAAACGCACCTCATTTCTCATCTCCTTGTGCTCGGGTTCGCCATTCCAGCCACTTTACTAGCAATCTCCCTACTTGGAGCCTCAGCACCTTTAACCTCCTGTTCCGTACAGGTTGCAATTTGTCCTGAGGATGAACGGGAAGACGGGGAACCAATGAGAGACTAGCTCTTGGTGTTGGGACAGGCACAGGTCACTCTATTTTCCCATCAGGAAGAAGAATTAACCACAGGCTCAGCCTGCCCCCCGGAACCAGAACAGGGCCTGAAGCCATCCTGCGCTTTTGCGGCCAGCTCCCAAGAAAGCGACTTGTAAAATGGAGCTTCAGGGCACTGCAATTCACAAACCTGCAGAGTTATAAATGATAACTCTCGTCCACAAATATATTGAGGGAAGGCAAAGAAGAGGATTTGAAATCAAGGCAGAATTGCAGGAAACAGATTTCAGGAGGTAGATTCGAATCGCCTTTAAAGCACATGAAAAGCGGCAAAACGTTGACAATGATGCCCTTGGCCAAAAAGGGCGTATGCGTTTTTTCCTGAATATATTCAGGAAAAAACGCATACGCCCTTTTTGGCCAACCAAGCAACCTGGAAAGGCAAATCAGCGCTACAAAGAAGTCTCGCTTCCCATCGGTCAAAAGGGCCATGCTGAAAAAAGTGTCAAAACCAGAAATGCAGGACAGGCCATGGAGAAATGGGAGCCTTGCTACACTGATGGGCGGGATGTAAATCGCCAACAGCCACTCTGGAGAAGTGTACGGTGTGTCCTGAAACATCTAAAAAACACAGCTTAGAGAGCATAGGGCACTTCCACGCATGGGGGGATAAAGTGGGAAAATTGAAAATCAGCAAGACACAAGCACCCCAAAGTTTAGGGCTGCTCTGTTGACAAGGACCTCCACTTCATTCCACCTTAAATATCCCAGGAAAGCGAAAAATGGATCAAAAAGTTGTGGTCCTTATGTACAATGGAATATCACTCAGCCATGAAATCAATGTCATAAGGCTAGTAGCAGCATGATGAGTGGATTTAGGTAAGACGATTCTAAGTGAAATAAGTCACACAGAAAAGGACACTTCTCATAAGGTGTCACTTATAGAGGGAATGTAAAAACCGTTACACTTGAACTGAATTACAAAACAGAACAGAGTCACACATGCAGAAAACACACTATGGCTGCTTAACGGGAAAGGTGAGGTGGGGTGATACATAAAACAAGAGCTTCAAATTAGCTCAGATACCGTTCCATAAACCCAATATGTAATAGACAAGACCTACTCCTTGCTCAGAGAACTGGACTCAACACGCCCGATTCACCGCACAAGAATATATCTGACTAGTAATAATCTTAAAACCTTTGTATTGATATCTCTCTGTTAGTGTGTCAAGTGGGTGTAAAGTGGCAGAAACACAGCCGTGAAAAGCAGCTAAACCCCATTATAAAAATAAATTACTTTTAAAAACCCATGAAACAAAGACAGGGAAAGAGAGAGAAATTCTTACACAATTCGTTCAGGGGCTGTGATGCAACCTGGATTGACCATATCTAGACCCACAGCTGGATGAGACATAAGGGTGGACACTCTTGGGGCTGAGAGGTTTGGTGAGGTTGGGTGAGCAAACGCAGACCCTTTAAAGTAATACTGCGTGCTACCCATCGCATGGGTCCCAAATCTCCAGGTTCAAGGGCATCTTCCTACATCGAAAACATGCATGAGAAACCCAGAAGATGGTACACCGTGTGATGGGGAAAGGTTTCTAAAACGCACCTCATTTCTCATCTCCTTGTGCTCGGGTTCGCCATTCCAGCCACTTTACTAGCAATCTCCCTACTTGGAGCCTCAGCACCTTTAACCTCCTGTTCCGTACAGGTTGCAATTTGTCCTGAGGATGAACGGGAAGACGGGGAACCAATGAGAGACTAGCTCTTGGTGTTGGGACAGGCACAGGTCACTCTATTTTCCCATCAGGAAGAAGAATTAACCACAGGCTCAGCCTGCCCCCCGGAACCAGAACAGGGCCTGAAGCCATCCTGCGCTTTTGCGGCCAGCTCCCAAAAAAGCCACTTGTAAAATGGAGCTTCAGGGCACTGCAATTCACAAACCTGCAGAGTTATAAATGATAACTCTCGTCCACAAATATATTGAGGGAAGGCAAAGAAGAGGATTTGAAATCAAGGCAGAATTGCAGGAAACAGATTTCAGGAGGTAGATTCGAATCGCCTTTAAAGCACATGAAAAGCGGCAAAACGTTGACAATGATGCCCTTGGCCAAAAAGGGCGTATGCGTTTTTTCCTGAATATATTCAGGAAAAAACGCATACGCCCTTTTTGGCCAACCAAGCAACCTGGAAAGGCAAATCAGCGCTACAAAGAAGTCTCGCTTCCCATCGGTCAAAAGGGCCATGCTGAAAAAAGTGTCAAAACCAGAAATGCAGGACAGGCCATGGAGAAATGGGAGCTTTGCTACACTGATGGGCGGGATGTAAATCGCCAACAGCCACTCTGGAGAAGTGTACGGTGTGTCCTGAAACATCTAAAAAACACAGCTTAGAGAGCATAGGGCACTTCCACGCATGGGGGGATAAAGTGGGAAAATTGAAAATCAGCAAGACACAAGCACCCCAAAGTTTAGGGCTGCTCTGTTGACAAGGACCTCCACTTCATTCCACCTTAAATATCCCAGGAAAGCGAAAAATGGATCAAAAAGTTGTGGTCCTTATGTACAATGGAATATCACTCAGCCATGAAATCAATGTCATAAGGCTAGTAGCAGCATGATGAGTGGATTTAGGTAAGACGATTCTAAGTGAAATAAGTCACACAGAAAAGGACACTTCTCATAAGGTGTCACTTATAGAGGGAATGTAAAAACCGTTACACTTGAACTGAATTACAAAACAGAACAGAGTCACACATGCAGAAAACACACTATGGCTGCTTAACGGGAAAGGTGAGGTGGGGTGATACATAAAACAAGAGCTTCAAATTAGCTCAGATACCGTTCCATAAACCCAATATGTAATAGACAAGACCTACTCCTTGCTCAGAGAACTGGACTCAACACGCCCGATTCACCGCACAAGAATATATCTGACTAGTAATAATCTTAAAACCTTTGTATTGATATCTCTCTGTTAGTGTGTCAAGTGGGTGTAAAGTGGCATAAACACAGCCGTGAAAAGCAGCTAAACCCCATTATAAAAATAAATTACTTTTAAAAACCCATGAAACAAAGACAGGGAAAGAGAGAGAAATTCTTACACAATTCGTTCAGGGGCTGTGATGCAACCTGGATTGACCATATCTAGACCCACAGCTGGATGAGACATAAGGGTGGACACTCTTGGGGCTGAGAGGTTTGGTGAGGTTGGGTGAGCAAACGCAGACCCTTTAAAGTAATACTGCGTGCTACCCATCGCATGGGTCCCAAATCTCCAGGTTCAAGGGCATCTTCCTACATCGAAAACATGCATGAGAAACCCAGAAGATGGTACACCGTGTGATGGGGAAAGGTTTCTAAAACGCACCTCATTTCTCATCTCCTTGTGCTCGGGTTCGCCATTCCAGCCACTTTACTAGCAATCTCCCTACTTGGAGCCTCAGCACCTTTAACCTCCTGTTCCGTACAGGTTGCAATTTGTCCTGAGGATGAACGGGAAGACGGGGAACCAATGAGAGACTAGCTCTTGGTGTTGGGACAGGCACAGGTCACTCTATTTTCCCATCAGGAAGAAGAATTAACCACAGGCTCAGCCTGCCCCCCGGAACCAGAACAGGGCCTGAAGCCATCCTGCGCTTTTGCGGCCAGCTCCCAAAAAAGCCACTTGTAAAATGGAGCTTCAGGGCACTGCAATTCACAAACCTGCAGAGTTATAAATGATAACTCTCGTCCACAAATATATTGAGGGAAGGCAAAGAAGAGGATTTGAAATCAAGGCAGAATTGCAGGAAACAGATTTCAGGAGGTAGATTCGAATCGCCTTTAAAGCACATGAAAAGCGGCAAAACGTTGACAATGATGCCCTTGGCCAAAAAGGGCGTATGCGTTTTTTCCTGAATATATTCAGGAAAAAACGCATACGCCCTTTTTGGCCAACCAAGCAACCTGGAAAGGCAAATCAGCGCTACAAAGAAGTCTCGCTTCCCATCGGTCAAAAGGGCCATGCTGAAAAAAGTGTCAAAACCAGAAATGCAGGACAGGCCATGGAGAAATGGGAGCTTTGCTACACTGATGGGCGGGATGTAAATCGCCAACAGCCACTCTGGAGAAGTGTACGGTGTGTCCTGAAACATCTAAAAAACACAGCTTAGAGAGCATAGGGCACTTCCACGCATGGGGGGATAAAGTGGGAAAATTGAAAATCAGCAAGACACAAGCACCCCAAAGTTTAGGGCTGCTCTGTTGACAAGGACCTCCACTTCATTCCACCTTAAATATCCCAGGAAAGCGAAAAATGGATCAAAAAGTTGTGGTCCTTATGTACAATGGAATATCACTCAGCCATGAAATCAATGTCATAAGGCTAGTAGCAGCATGATGAGTGGATTTAGGTAAGACGATTCTAAGTGAAATAAGTCACACAGAAAAGGACACTTCTCATAAGGTGTCACTTATAGAGGGAATGTAAAAACCGTTACACTTGAACTGAATTACAAAACAGAACAGAGTCACACATGCAGAAAACACACTATGGCTGCTTAACGGGAAAGGTGAGGTGGGGTGATACATAAAACAAGAGCTTCAAATTAGCTCAGATACCGTTCCATAAACCCAATATGTAATAGACAAGACCTACTCCTTGCTCAGAGAACTGGACTCAACACGCCCGATTCACCGCACAAGAATATATCTGACTAGTAATAATCTTAAAACCTTTGTATTGATATCTCTCTGTTAGTGTGTCAAGTGGGTGTAAAGCGGCAGAAACACAGCCGTGAAAAGCAGCTAAACCCCATTATAAAAATAAATTACTTTTAAAAACCCATGAAACAAAGACAGGGAAAGAGAGAGAAATTCTTACACAATTCGTTCAGGGGCTGTGATGCAACCTGGATTGACCATATCTAGACCCACAGCTGGATGAGACATAAGGGTGGACACTCTTGGGGCTGAGAGGTTTGCTGAGGTTGGGTGAGCAAACGCAGACCCTTTAAAGTAATACTGCGTGCTACCCATCGCATGGGTCCCAAATCTCCAGGTTCAAGGGCATCTTCCTACATCGAAAACATGCATGAGAAACCCAGAAGATGGTACACCGTGTGATGGGGAAAGGTTTCTAAAACGCACCTCATTTCTCATCTCCTTGTGCTCGGGTTCGCCATTCCAGCCACTTTACTAGCAATCTCCCTACTTGGAGCCTCAGCACCTTTAACCTCCTGTTCCGTACAGGTTGCAATTTGTCCTGAGGATGAACGGGAAGACGGGGAACCAATGAGAGACTAGCTCTTGGTGTTGGGACAGGCACAGGTCACTCTATTTTCCCATCAGGAAGAAGAATTAACCACAGGCTCAGCCTGCCCCCCGGAACCAGAACAGGGCCTGAAGCCATCCTGCGCTTTTGCGGCCAGCTCCCAAAAAAGCCACTTGTAAAATGGAGCTTCAGGGCACTGCAATTCACAAACCTGCAGAGTTATAAATGATAACTCTCGTCCACAAATATATTGAGGGAAGGCAAAGAAGAGGATTTGAAATCAAGGCAGAATTGCAGGAAACAGATTTCAGGAGGTAGATTCGAATCGCCTTTAAAGCACATGAAAAGCGGCAAAACGTTGACAATGATGCCCTTGGCCAAAAAGGGCGTATGCGTTTTTTCCTGAATATATTCAGGAAAAAACGCATACGCCCTTTTTGGCCAACCAAGCAACCTGGAAAGGCAAATCAGCGCTACAAAGAAGTCTCGCTTCCCATCGGTCAAAAGGGCCATGCTGAAAAAAGTGTCAAAACCAGAAATGCAGGACAGGCCATGGAGAAATGGGAGCTTTGCTACACTGATGGGCGGGATGTAAATCGCCAACAGCCACTCTGGAGAAGTGTACGGTGTGTCCTGAAACATCTAAAAAACACAGCTTAGAGAGCATAGGGCACTTCCACGCATGGGGGGATAAAGTGGGAAAATTGAAAATCAGCAAGACACAAGCACCCCAAAGTTTAGGGCTGCTCTGTTGACAAGGACCTCCACTTCATTCCACCTTAAATATCCCAGGAAAGCGAAAAATGGATCAAAAAGTTGTGGTCCTTATGTACAATGGAATATCACTCAGCCATGAAATCAATGTCATAAGGCTAGTAGCAGCATGATGAGTGGATTTAGGTAAGACGATTCTAAGTGAAATAAGTCACACAGAAAAGGACACTTCTCATAAGGTGTCACTTATAGAGGGAATGTAAAAACCGTTACACTTGAACTGAATTACAAAACAGAACAGAGTCACACATGCAGAAAACACACTATGGCTGCTTAACGGGAAAGGTGAGGTGGGGTGATACATAAAACAAGAGCTTCAAATTAGCTCAGATACCGTTCCATAAACCCAATATGTAATAGACAAGACCTACTCCTTGCTCAGAGAACTGGACTCAACACGCCCGATTCACCGCACAAGAATATATCTGACTAGTAATAATCTTAAAACCTTTGTATTGATATCTCTCTGTTAGTGTGTCAAGTGGGTGTAAAGCGGCAGAAACACAGCCGTGAAAAGCAGCTAAACCCCATTATAAAAATAAATTACTTTTAAAAACCCATGAAACAAAGACAGGGAAAGAGAGAGAAATTCTTACACAATTCGTTCAGGGGCTGTGATGCAACCTGGATTGACCATATCTAGACCCACAGCTGGATGAGACATAAGGGTGGACACTCTTGGGGCTGAGAGGTTTGCTGAGGTTGGGTGAGCAAACGCAGACCCTTTAAAGTAATACTGCGTGCTACCCATCGCATGGGTCCCAAATCTCCAGGTTCAAGGGCATCTTCCTACATCGAAAACATGCATGAGAAACCCAGAAGATGGTACACCGTGTGATGGGGAAAGGTTTCTAAAACGCACCTCATTTCTCATCTCCTTGTGCTCGGGTTCGCCATTCCAGCCACTTTACTAGCAATCTCCCTACTTGGAGCCTCAGCACCTTTAACCTCCTGTTCCGTACAGGTTGCAATTTGTCCTGAGGATGAACGGGAAGACGGGGAACCAATGAGAGACTAGCTCTTGGTGTTGGGACAGGCACAGGTCACTCTATTTTCCCATCAGGAAGAAGAATTAACCACAGGCTCAGCCTGCCCCCCGGAACCAGAACAGGGCCTGAAGCCATCCTGCGCTTTTGCGGCCAGCTCCCAAAAAAGCCACTTGTAAAATGGAGCTTCAGGGCACTGCAATTCACAAACCTGCAGAGTTATAAATGATAACTCTCGTCCACAAATATATTGAGGGAAGGCAAAGAAGAGGATTTGAAATCAAGGCAGAATTGCAGGAAACAGATTTCAGGAGGTAGATTCGAATCGCCTTTAAAGCACATGAAAAGCGGCAAAACGTTGACAATGATGCCCTTGGCCAAAAAGGGCGTATGCGTTTTTTCCTGAATATATTCAGGAAAAAACGCATACGCCCTTTTTGGCCAACCAAGCAACCTGGAAAGGCAAATCAGCGCTACAAAGAAGTCTCGCTTCCCATCGGTCAAAAGGGCCATGCTGAAAAAAGTGTCAAAACCAGAAATGCAGGACAGGCCATGGAGAAATGGGAGCTTTGCTACACTGATGGGCGGGATGTAAATCGCCAACAGCCACTCTGGAGAAGTGTACGGTGTGTCCTGAAACATCTAAAAAACACAGCTTAGAGAGCATAGGGCACTTCCACGCATGGGGGGATAAAGTGGGAAAATTGAAAATCAGCAAGACACAAGCACCCCAAAGTTTAGGGCTGCTCTGTTGACAAGGACCTCCACTTCATTCCACCTTAAATATCCCAGGAAAGCGAAAAATGGATCAAAAAGTTGTGGTCCTTATGTACAATGGAATATCACTCAGCCATGAAATCAATGTCATAAGGCTAGTAGCAGCATGATGAGTGGATTTAGGTAAGACGATTCTAAGTGAAATAAGTCACACAGAAAAGGACACTTCTCATAAGGTGTCACTTATAGAGGGAATGTAAAAACCGTTACACTTGAACTGAATTACAAAACAGAACAGAGTCACACATGCAGAAAACACACTATGGCTGCTTAACGGGAAAGGTGAGGTGGGGTGATACATAAAACAAGAGCTTCAAATTAGCTCAGATACCGTTCCATAAACCCAATATGTAATAGACAAGACCTACTCCTTGCTCAGAGAACTGGACTCAACACGCCCGATTCACCGCACAAGAATATATCTGACTAGTAATAATCTTAAAACCTTTGTATTGATATCTCTCTGTTAGTGTGTCAAGTGGGTGTAAAGTGGCATAAACACAGCCGTGAAAAGCAGCTAAACCCCATTATAAAAATAAATTACTTTTAAAAACCCATGAAACAAAGACAGGGAAAGAGAGAGAAATTCTTACACAATTCGTTCAGGGGCTGTGATGCAACCTGGATTGACCATATCTAGACCCACAGCTGGATGAGACATAAGGGTGGACACTCTTGGGGCTGAGAGGTTTGGTGAGGTTGGGTGAGCAAACGCAGACCCTTTAAAGTAATACTGCGTGCTACCCATCGCATGGGTCCCAAATCTCCAGGTTCAAGGGCATCTTCCTACATCGAAAACATGCATGAGAAACCCAGAAGATGGTACACCGTGTGATGGGGAAAGGTTTCTAAAACGCACCTCATTTCTCATCTCCTTGTGCTCGGGTTCGCCATTCCAGCCACTTTACTAGCAATCTCCCTACTTGGAGCCTCAGCACCTTTAACCTCCTGTTCCGTACAGGTTGCAATTTGTCCTGAGGATGAACGGGAAGACGGGGAACCAATGAGAGACTAGCTCTTGGTGTTGGGACAGGCACAGGTCACTCTATTTTCCCATCAGGAAGAAGAATTAACCACAGGCTCAGCCTGCCCCCCGGAACCAGAACAGGGCCTGAAGCCATCCTGCGCTTTTGCGGCCAGCTCCCAAAAAAGCCACTTGTAAAATGGAGCTTCAGGGCACTGCAATTCACAAACCTGCAGAGTTATAAATGATAACTCTCGTCCACAAATATATTGAGGGAAGGCAAAGAAGAGGATTTGAAATCAAGGCAGAATTGCAGGAAACAGATTTCAGGAGGTAGATTCGAATCGCCTTTAAAGCACATGAAAAGCGGCAAAACGTTGACAATGATGCCCTTGGCCAAAAAGGGCGTATGCGTTTTTTCCTGAATATATTCAGGAAAAAACGCATACGCCCTTTTTGGCCAACCAAGCAACCTGGAAAGGCAAATCAGCGCTACAAAGAAGTCTCGCTTCCCATCGGTCAAAAGGGCCATGCTGAAAAAAGTGTCAAAACCAGAAATGCAGGACAGGCCATGGAGAAATGGGAGCTTTGCTACACTGATGGGCGGGATGTAAATCGCCAACAGCCACTCTGGAGAAGTGTACGGTGTGTCCTGAAACATCTAAAAAACACAGCTTAGAGAGCATAGGGCACTTCCACGCATGGGGGGATAAAGTGGGAAAATTGAAAATCAGCAAGACACAAGCACCCCAAAGTTTAGGGCTGCTCTGTTGACAAGGACCTCCACTTCATTCCACCTTAAATATCCCAGGAAAGCGAAAAATGGATCAAAAAGTTGTGGTCCTTATGTACAATGGAATATCACTCAGCCATGAAATCAATGTCATAAGGCTAGTAGCAGCATGATGAGTGGATTTAGGTAAGACGATTCTAAGTGAAATAAGTCACACAGAAAAGGACACTTCTCATAAGGTGTCACTTATAGAGGGAATGTAAAAACCGTTACACTTGAACTGAATTACAAAACAGAACAGAGTCACACATGCAGAAAACACACTATGGCTGCTTAACGGGAAAGGTGAGGTGGGGTGATACATAAAACAAGAGCTTCAAATTAGCTCAGATACCGTTCCATAAACCCAATATGTAATAGACAAGACCTACTCCTTGCTCAGAGAACTGGACTCAACACGCCCGATTCACCGCACAAGAATATATCTGACTAGTAATAATCTTAAAACCTTTGTATTGATATCTCTCTGTTAGTGTGTCAAGTGGGTGTAAAGCGGCAGAAACACAGCCGTGAAAAGCAGCTAAACCCCATTATAAAAATAAATTACTTTTAAAAACCCATGAAACAAAGACAGGGAAAGAGAGAGAAATTCTTACACAATTCGTTCAGGGGCTGTGATGCAACCTGGATTGACCATATCTAGACCCACAGCTGGATGAGACATAAGGGTGGACACTCTTGGGGCTGAGAGGTTTGCTGAGGTTGGGTGAGCAAACGCAGACCCTTTAAAGTAATACTGCGTGCTACCCATCGCATGGGTCCCAAATCTCCAGGTTCAAGGGCATCTTCCTACATCGAAAACATGCATGAGAAACCCAGAAGATGGTACACCGTGTGATGGGGAAAGGTTTCTAAAACGCACCTCATTTCTCATCTCCTTGTGCTCGGGTTCGCCATTCCAGCCACTTTACTAGCAATCTCCCTACTTGGAGCCTCAGCACCTTTAACCTCCTGTTCCGTACAGGTTGCAATTTGTCCTGAGGATGAACGGGAAGACGGGGAACCAATGAGAGACTAGCTCTTGGTGTTGGGACAGGCACAGGTCACTCTATTTTCCCATCAGGAAGAAGAATTAACCACAGGCTCAGCCTGCCCCCCGGAACCAGAACAGGGCCTGAAGCCATCCTGCGCTTTTGCGGCCAGCTCCCAAAAAAGCCACTTGTAAAATGGAGCTTCAGGGCACTGCAATTCACAAACCTGCAGAGTTATAAATGATAACTCTCGTCCACAAATATATTGAGGGAAGGCAAAGAAGAGGATTTGAAATCAAGGCAGAATTGCAGGAAACAGATTTCAGGAGGTAGATTCGAATCGCCTTTAAAGCACATGAAAAGCGGCAAAACGTTGACAATGATGCCCTTGGCCAAAAAGGGCGTATGCGTTTTTTCCTGAATATATTCAGGAAAAAACGCATACGCCCTTTTTGGCCAACCAAGCAACCTGGAAAGGCAAATCAGCGCTACAAAGAAGTCTCGCTTCCCATCGGTCAAAAGGGCCATGCTGAAAAAAGTGTCAAAACCAGAAATGCAGGACAGGCCATGGAGAAATGGGAGCTTTGCTACACTGATGGGCGGGATGTAAATCGCCAACAGCCACTCTGGAGAAGTGTACGGTGTGTCCTGAAACATCTAAAAAACACAGCTTAGAGAGCATAGGGCACTTCCACGCATGGGGGGATAAAGTGGGAAAATTGAAAATCAGCAAGACACAAGCACCCCAAAGTTTAGGGCTGCTCTGTTGACAAGGACCTCCACTTCATTCCACCTTAAATATCCCAGGAAAGCGAAAAATGGATCAAAAAGTTGTGGTCCTTATGTACAATGGAATATCACTCAGCCATGAAATCAATGTCATAAGGCTAGTAGCAGCATGATGAGTGGATTTAGGTAAGACGATTCTAAGTGAAATAAGTCACACAGAAAAGGACACTTCTCATAAGGTGTCACTTATAGAGGGAATGTAAAAACCGTTACACTTGAACTGAATTACAAAACAGAACAGAGTCACACATGCAGAAAACACACTATGGCTGCTTAACGGGAAAGGTGAGGTGGGGTGATACATAAAACAAGAGCTTCAAATTAGCTCAGATACCGTTCCATAAACCCAATATGTAATAGACAAGACCTACTCCTTGCTCAGAGAACTGGACTCAACACGCCCGATTCACCGCACAAGAATATATCTGACTAGTAATAATCTTAAAACCTTTGTATTGATATCTCTCTGTTAGTGTGTCAAGTGGGTGTAAAGCGGCAGAAACACAGCCGTGAAAAGCAGCTAAACCCCATTATAAAAATAAATTACTTTTAAAAACCCATGAAACAAAGACAGGGAAAGAGAGAGAAATTCTTACACAATTCGTTCAGGGGCTGTGATGCAACCTGGATTGACCATATCTAGACCCACAGCTGGATGAGACATAAGGGTGGACACTCTTGGGGCTGAGAGGTTTGCTGAGGTTGGGTGAGCAAACGCAGACCCTTTAAAGTAATACTGCGTGCTACCCATCGCATGGGTCCCAAATCTCCAGGTTCAAGGGCATCTTCCTACATCGAAAACATGCATGAGAAACCCAGAAGATGGTACACCGTGTGATGGGGAAAGGTTTCTAAAACGCACCTCATTTCTCATCTCCTTGTGCTCGGGTTCGCCATTCCAGCCACTTTACTAGCAATCTCCCTACTTGGAGCCTCAGCACCTTTAACCTCCTGTTCCGTACAGGTTGCAATTTGTCCTGAGGATGAACGGGAAGACGGGGAACCAATGAGAGACTAGCTCTTGGTGTTGGGACAGGCACAGGTCACTCTATTTTCCCATCAGGAAGAAGAATTAACCACAGGCTCAGCCTGCCCCCCGGAACCAGAACAGGGCCTGAAGCCATCCTGCGCTTTTGCGGCCAGCTCCCAAAAAAGCCACTTGTAAAATGGAGCTTCAGGGCACTGCAATTCACAAACCTGCAGAGTTATAAATGATAACTCTCGTCCACAAATATATTGAGGGAAGGCAAAGAAGAGGATTTGAAATCAAGGCAGAATTGCAGGAAACAGATTTCAGGAGGTAGATTCGAATCGCCTTTAAAGCACATGAAAAGCGGCAAAACGTTGACAATGATGCCCTTGGCCAAAAAGGGCGTATGCGTTTTTTCCTGAATATATTCAGGAAAAAACGCATACGCCCTTTTTGGCCAACCAAGCAACCTGGAAAGGCAAATCAGCGCTACAAAGAAGTCTCGCTTCCCATCGGTCAAAAGGGCCATGCTGAAAAAAGTGTCAAAACCAGAAATGCAGGACAGGCCATGGAGAAATGGGAGCTTTGCTACACTGATGGGCGGGATGTAAATCGCCAACAGCCACTCTGGAGAAGTGTACGGTGTGTCCTGAAACATCTAAAAAACACAGCTTAGAGAGCATAGGGCACTTCCACGCATGGGGGGATAAAGTGGGAAAATTGAAAATCAGCAAGACACAAGCACCCCAAAGTTTAGGGCTGCTCTGTTGACAAGGACCTCCACTTCATTCCACCTTAAATATCCCAGGAAAGCGAAAAATGGATCAAAAAGTTGTGGTCCTTATGTACAATGGAATATCACTCAGCCATGAAATCAATGTCATAAGGCTAGTAGCAGCATGATGAGTGGATTTAGGTAAGACGATTCTAAGTGAAATAAGTCACACAGAAAAGGACACTTCTCATAAGGTGTCACTTATAGAGGGAATGTAAAAACCGTTACACTTGAACTGAATTACAAAACAGAACAGAGTCACACATGCAGAAAACACACTATGGCTGCTTAACGGGAAAGGTGAGGTGGGGTGATACATAAAACAAGAGCTTCAAATTAGCTCAGATACCGTTCCATAAACCCAATATGTAATAGACAAGACCTACTCCTTGCTCAGAGAACTGGACTCAACACGCCCGATTCACCGCACAAGAATATATCTGACTAGTAATAATCTTAAAACCTTTGTATTGATATCTCTCTGTTAGTGTGTCAAGTGGGTGTAAAGCGGCAGAAACACAGCCGTGAAAAGCAGCTAAACCCCATTATAAAAATAAATTACTTTTAAAAACCCATGAAACAAAGACAGGGAAAGAGAGAGAAATTCTTACACAATTCGTTCAGGGGCTGTGATGCAACCTGGATTGACCATATCTAGACCCACAGCTGGATGAGACATAAGGGTGGACACTCTTGGGGCTGAGAGGTTTGCTGAGGTTGGGTGAGCAAACGCAGACCCTTTAAAGTAATACTGCGTGCTACCCATCGCATGGGTCCCAAATCTCCAGGTTCAAGGGCATCTTCCTACATCGAAAACATGCATGAGAAACCCAGAAGATGGTACACCGTGTGATGGGGAAAGGTTTCTAAAACGCACCTCATTTCTCATCTCCTTGTGCTCGGGTTCGCCATTCCAGCCACTTTACTAGCAATCTCCCTACTTGGAGCCTCAGCACCTTTAACCTCCTGTTCCGTACAGGTTGCAATTTGTCCTGAGGATGAACGGGAAGACGGGGAACCAATGAGAGACTAGCTCTTGGTGTTGGGACAGGCACAGGTCACTCTATTTTCCCATCAGGAAGAAGAATTAACCACAGGCTCAGCCTGCCCCCCGGAACCAGAACAGGGCCTGAAGCCATCCTGCGCTTTTGCGGCCAGCTCCCAAGAAAGCGACCTGTAAAATGGAGCTTCAGGGCACTGCAATTCACAAACCTGCAGAGTTATAAATGATAACTCTCGTCCACAAATATATTGAGGGAAGGCAAAGAAGAGGATTTGAAATCAAGGCAGAATTGCAGGAAACAGATTTCAGGAGGTAGATTCGAATCGCCTTTAAAGCACATGAAAAGCGGCAAAACGTTGACAATGATGCCCTTGGCCAAAAAGGGCGTATGCGTTTTTTCCTGAATATATTCAGGAAAAAACGCATACGCCCTTTTTGGCCAACCAAGCAACCTGGAAAGGCAAATCAGCGCTACAAAGAAGTCTCGCTTCCCATCGGTCAAAAGGGCCATGCTGAAAAAAGTGTCAAAACCAGAAATGCAGGACAGGCCATGGAGAAATGGGAGCCTTGCTACACTGATGGGCGGGATGTAAATCGCCAACAGCCACTCTGGAGAAGTGTACGGTGTGTCCTGAAACATCTAAAAAACACAGCTTAGAGAGCATAGGGCACTTCCACGCATGGGGGAATAAAGTGGGAAAATTGAAAATCAGCAAGACACAAGCACCCCAAAGTTTAGGGCTGCTCTGTTGACAAGGACCTCCACTTCATTCCACCTTAAATATCCCAGGAAAGCGAAAAATGGATCAAAAATTTGTGGTCCTTATGTACAATGGTATATCACTCAGCCATGAAATCAATGTCATAAGGCTAGTAGCAGCATGAGGAGTGGATTTAGGTAAGACGATTCTAAGTGTAATAAGTCACTCAGAAAAGGACACTTCTCATAAGGTGTCACTTATAGAGGGAATGTAAAAACCGTTACACTTGAACTGAATTACAAAACAGAACAGAGTCACACATGCAGAAAACACACTATGGCTGCTTAACGGGAAAGGTGAGGTGGGGTGATACATAAAACAAGAGCTTCAAATTAGCTCAGATACCGTTCCATAAACCCAATATGTAATAGACAAGACCTACTCCTTGCTCAGAGAACTGGACTCAAGACGCCCGATTCACCGCACAAGAATATATCTGACTAGTAATAATCTTAAAACCTTTGTATTGATATCTCTCTCTTAGTGTGTCAAGTGGGTGTAAAGCGGCAGAAACACAGCCGTGAAAAGCAGCTAAACCCCATTATAAAAATAAATTACTTTTAAAAACCCATGAAACAAAGACAGGGAAAGAGAGAGAAATTCTTAAACAATTCGTTCAGGGGCTGTGATGCAACCTGGATTGACCATATCTAGACCCACAGCTGGATGAGACATAAGGGTGGACACTCTTGGGGCTGAGAGGTTTGGTGAGGTTGGGTGAGCAAACGCAGACCCTTTAAAGTAATACTGCGTGCTGCGCATCGCATGGGTCCCAAATCTCCAGGTTCAAGGGCATCTTCCTACATCGAAAACATGCATGAGAAACCCAGAAGATGGTACACCGTGTGATGGGGAAAGGTTTCTAAAACGCACCTCATTTCTCATCTCCTTGTGCTCGGGTTCGCCATTCCAGCCACTTTACTAGCAATCTCCCTACTTGGAGCCTCAGCACCTTTAACCTCCTGTTCCGTACAGGTTGCAATTTGTCCTGAGGATGAACGGGAAGACGGGGAACCAATGAGAGACTAGCTCTTGGTGTTGGGACAGGCACAGGTCACTCTATTTTCCCATCAGGAAGAAGAATTACCCACAGGCTCAGCCTGCCCCCCGGAACCAGAACAGGGCCTGAAGCCATCCTGCGCTTTTGCGGCCAGCTCCCAAAAAAGCGACTTGTAAAATGGAGCTTCAGGGCACTGCAATTCACAAACCTGCAGAGTTATAAATGATAACTCTCGTCCACAAATATATTGAGGGAAGGCAAAGAAGAGGATTTGAAATCAAGGCAGAATTGCAGGAAACAGATTTCAGGAGGTAGATTCGAATCGCCTTTAAAGCACATGAAAAGCGGCAAAACGTTGACAATGATGCCCTTGGCCAAAAAGGGCGTATGCGTTTTTTTCTGAATATATTCAGGAAAAAACGCATACGCCCTTTTTGGCCAACCAAGCAACCTGGAAAGGCAAATCAGCGCTACAAAGAAGTCTCGCTTCCCATCGGTCAAAAGGGCCATGCTGAAAAAAGTGTCAAAACCAGAAATGCAGGACAGGCCATGGAGAAATGGGAGCCTTGCTACACTGATGGGCGGGATGTAAATCGCCAACAGCCACTCTGGAGAAGTGTACGGTGTGTCCTGAAACATCTAAAAAACACAGCTTAGAGAGCATAGGGCACTTCCACGGATGGGGGGATAAAGTGGGAAAATTGAAAATCAGCAAGACACAAGCACCCCAAAGTTTAGGGCTGCTCTGTTGACAAGGACCTCCACTTCATTCCACCTTAAATATCCCAGGAAAGCGAAAAATGGATCAAAAAGTTGTGGTCCTTATGTACAATGGAATATCACTCAGCCATGAAATCAATGTCATAAGGCTAGTAGCAGCATGATGAGTGGATTTAGGTAAGACGATTCTAAGTGAAATAAGTCACACAGAAAAGGACACTTCTCATAAGGTGTCACTTATAGAGGGAATGTAAAAACCGTTACACTTGAACTGAATTACAAAACAGAACAGAGTCACACATGCAGAAAACACACTATGGCTGCTTAACGGGAAAGGTGAGGTGGGGTGATACATAAAACAAGAGCTTCAAATTAGCTCAGATACCGTTCCATAAACCCAATATGTAATAGACAAGACCTACTCCTTGCTCAGAGAACTGGACTCAACACGCCCGATTCACCGCACAAGAATATATCTGACTAGTAATAATCTTAAAACCTTTGTATTGATATCTCTCTGTTAGTGTGTCAAGTGGGTGTAAAGTGGCATAAACACAGCCGTGAAAAGCAGCTAAACCCCATTATAAAAATAAATTACTTTTAAAAACCCATGAAACAAAGACAGGGAAAGAGAGAGAAATTCTTACACAATTCGTTCAGGGGCTGTGATGCAACCTGGATTGACCATATCTAGACCCACAGCTGGATGAGACATAAGGGTGGACACTCTTGGGGCTGAGAGGTTTGGTGAGGTTGGGTGAGCAAACGCAGACCCTTTAAAGTAATACTGCGTGCTACCCATCGCATGGGTCCCAAATCTCCAGGTTCAAGGGCATCTTCCTACATCGAAAACATGCATGAGAAACCCAGAAGATGGTACACCGTGTGATGGGGAAAGGTTTCTAAAACGCACCTCATTTCTCATCTCCTTGTGCTCGGGTTCGCCATTCCAGCCACTTTACTAGCAATCTCCCTACTTGGAGCCTCAGCACCTTTAACCTCCTGTTCCGTACAGGTTGCAATTTGTCCTGAGGATGAACGGGAAGACGGGGAACCAATGAGAGACTAGCTCTTGGTGTTGGGACAGGCACAGGTCACTCTATTTTCCCATCAGGAAGAAGAATTAACCACAGGCTCAGCCTGCCCCCCGGAACCAGAACAGGGCCTGAAGCCATCCTGCGCTTTTGCGGCCAGCTCCCAAAAAAGCCACTTGTAAAATGGAGCTTCAGGGCACTGCAATTCACAAACCTGCAGAGTTATAAATGATAACTCTCGTCCACAAATATATTGAGGGAAGGCAAAGAAGAGGATTTGAAATCAAGGCAGAATTGCAGGAAACAGATTTCAGGAGGTAGATTCGAATCGCCTTTAAAGCACATGAAAAGCGGCAAAACGTTGACAATGATGCCCTTGGCCAAAAAGGGCGTATGCGTTTTTTCCTGAATATATTCAGGAAAAAACGCATACGCCCTTTTTGGCCAACCAAGCAACCTGGAAAGGCAAATCAGCGCTACAAAGAAGTCTCGCTTCCCATCGGTCAAAAGGGCCATGCTGAAAAAAGTGTCAAAACCAGAAATGCAGGACAGGCCATGGAGAAATGGGAGCTTTGCTACACTGATGGGCGGGATGTAAATCGCCAACAGCCACTCTGGAGAAGTGTACGGTGTGTCCTGAAACATCTAAAAAACACAGCTTAGAGAGCATAGGGCACTTCCACGCATGGGGGGATAAAGTGGGAAAATTGAAAATCAGCAAGACACAAGCACCCCAAAGTTTAGGGCTGCTCTGTTGACAAGGACCTCCACTTCATTCCACCTTAAATATCCCAGGAAAGCGAAAAATGGATCAAAAAGTTGTGGTCCTTATGTACAATGGAATATCACTCAGCCATGAAATCAATGTCATAAGGCTAGTAGCAGCATGATGAGTGGATTTAGGTAAGACGATTCTAAGTGAAATAAGTCACACAGAAAAGGACACTTCTCATAAGGTGTCACTTATAGAGGGAATGTAAAAACCGTTACACTTGAACTGAATTACAAAACAGAACAGAGTCACACATGCAGAAAACACACTATGGCTGCTTAACGGGAAAGGTGAGGTGGGGTGATACATAAAACAAGAGCTTCAAATTAGCTCAGATACCGTTCCATAAACCCAATATGTAATAGACAAGACCTACTCCTTGCTCAGAGAACTGGACTCAACACGCCCGATTCACCGCACAAGAATATATCTGACTAGTAATAATCTTAAAACCTTTGTATTGATATCTCTCTGTTAGTGTGTCAAGTGGGTGTAAAGCGGCATAAACACAGCCGTGAAAAGCAGCTAAACCCCATTATAAAAATAAATTACTTTTAAAAACCCATGAAACAAAGACAGGGAAAGAGAGAGAAATTCTTACACAATTCGTTCAGGGGCTGTGATGCAACCTGGATTGACCATATCTAGACCCACAGCTGGATGAGACATAAGGGTGGACACTCTTGGGGCTGAGAGGTTTGGTGAGGTTGGGTGAGCAAACGCAGACCCTTTAAAGTAATACTGCGTGCTACCCATCGCATGGGTCCCAAATCTCCAGGTTCAAGGGCATCTTCCTACATCGAAAACATGCATGAGAAACCCAGAAGATGGTACACCGTGTGATGGGGAAAGGTTTCTAAAACGCACCTCATTTCTCATCTCCTTGTGCTCGGGTTCGCCATTCCAGCCACTTTACTAGCAATCTCCCTACTTGGAGCCTCAGCACCTTTAACCTCCTGTTCCGTACAGGTTGCAATTTGTCCTGAGGATGAACGGGAAGACGGGGAACCAATGAGAGACTAGCTCTTGGTGTTGGGACAGGCACAGGTCACTCTATTTTCCCATCAGGAAGAAGAATTAACCACAGGCTCAGCCTGCCCCCCGGAACCAGAACAGGGCCTGAAGCCATCCTGCGCTTTTGCGGCCAGCTCCCAAAAAAGCCACTTGTAAAATGGAGCTTCAGGGCACTGCAATTCACAAACCTGCAGAGTTATAAATGATAACTCTCGTCCACAAATATATTGAGGGAAGGCAAAGAAGAGGATTTGAAATCAAGGCAGAATTGCAGGAAACAGATTTCAGGAGGTAGATTCGAATCGCCTTTAAAGCACATGAAAAGCGGCAAAACGTTGACAATGATGCCCTTGGCCAAAAAGGGCGTATGCGTTTTTTCCTGAATATATTCAGGAAAAAACGCATACGCCCTTTTTGGCCAACCAAGCAACCTGGAAAGGCAAATCAGCGCTACAAAGAAGTCTCGCTTCCCATCGGTCAAAAGGGCCATGCTGAAAAAAGTGTCAAAACCAGAAATGCAGGACAGGCCATGGAGAAATGGGAGCTTTGCTACACTGATGGGCGGGATGTAAATCGCCAACAGCCACTCTGGAGAAGTGTACGGTGTGTCCTGAAACATCTAAAAAACACAGCTTAGAGAGCATAGGGCACTTCCACGCATGGGGGGATAAAGTGGGAAAATTGAAAATCAGCAAGACACAAGCACCCCAAAGTTTAGGGCTGCTCTGTTGACAAGGACCTCCACTTCATTCCACCTTAAATATCCCAGGAAAGCGAAAAATGGATCAAAAAGTTGTGGTCCTTATGTACAATGGAATATCACTCAGCCATGAAATCAATGTCATAAGGCTAGTAGCAGCATGATGAGTGGATTTAGGTAAGACGATTCTAAGTGAAATAAGTCACACAGAAAAGGACACTTCTCATAAGGTGTCACTTATAGAGGGAATGTAAAAACCGTTACACTTGAACTGAATTACAAAACAGAACAGAGTCACACATGCAGAAAACACACTATGGCTGCTTAACGGGAAAGGTGAGGTGGGGTGATACATAAAACAAGAGCTTCAAATTAGCTCAGATACCGTTCCATAAACCCAATATGTAATAGACAAGACCTACTCCTTGCTCAGAGAACTGGACTCAACACGCCCGATTCACCGCACAAGAATATATCTGACTAGTAATAATCTTAAAACCTTTGTATTGATATCTCTCTGTTAGTGTGTCAAGTGGGTGTAAAGTGGCATAAACACAGCCGTGAAAAGCAGCTAAACCCCATTATAAAAATAAATTACTTTTAAAAACCCATGAAACAAAGACAGGGAAAGAGAGAGAAATTCTTACACAATTCGTTCAGGGGCTGTGATGCAACCTGGATTGACCATATCTAGACCCACAGCTGGATGAGACATAAGGGTGGACACTCTTGGGGCTGAGAGGTTTGGTGAGGTTGGGTGAGCAAACGCAGACCCTTTAAAGTAATACTGCGTGCTACCCATCGCATGGGTCCCAAATCTCCAGGTTCAAGGGCATCTTCCTACATCGAAAACATGCATGAGAAACCCAGAAGATGGTACACCGTGTGATGGGGAAAGGTTTCTAAAACGCACCTCATTTCTCATCTCCTTGTGCTCGGGTTCGCCATTCCAGCCACTTTACTAGCAATCTCCCTACTTGGAGCCTCAGCACCTTTAACCTCCTGTTCCGTACAGGTTGCAATTTGTCCTGAGGATGAACGGGAAGACGGGGAACCAATGAGAGACTAGCTCTTGGTGTTGGGACAGGCACAGGTCACTCTATTTTCCCATCAGGAAGAAGAATTAACCACAGGCTCAGCCTGCCCCCCGGAACCAGAACAGGGCCTGAAGCCATCCTGCGCTTTTGCGGCCAGCTCCCAAAAAAGCCACTTGTAAAATGGAGCTTCAGGGCACTGCAATTCACAAACCTGCAGAGTTATAAATGATAACTCTCGTCCACAAATATATTGAGGGAAGGCAAAGAAGAGGATTTGAAATCAAGGCAGAATTGCAGGAAACAGATTTCAGGAGGTAGATTCGAATCGCCTTTAAAGCACATGAAAAGCGGCAAAACGTTGACAATGATGCCCTTGGCCAAAAAGGGCGTATGCGTTTTTTCCTGAATATATTCAGGAAAAAACGCATACGCCCTTTTTGGCCAACCAAGCAACCTGGAAAGGCAAATCAGCGCTACAAAGAAGTCTCGCTTCCCATCGGTCAAAAGGGCCATGCTGAAAAAAGTGTCAAAACCAGAAATGCAGGACAGGCCATGGAGAAATGGGAGCTTTGCTACACTGATGGGCGGGATGTAAATCGCCAACAGCCACTCTGGAGAAGTGTACGGTGTGTCCTGAAACATCTAAAAAACACAGCTTAGAGAGCATAGGGCACTTCCACGCATGGGGGGATAAAGTGGGAAAATTGAAAATCAGCAAGACACAAGCACCCCAAAGTTTAGGGCTGCTCTGTTGACAAGGACCTCCACTTCATTCCACCTTAAATATCCCAGGAAAGCGAAAAATGGATCAAAAAGTTGTGGTCCTTATGTACAATGGAATATCACTCAGCCATGAAATCAATGTCATAAGGCTAGTAGCAGCATGATGAGTGGATTTAGGTAAGACGATTCTAAGTGAAATAAGTCACACAGAAAAGGACACTTCTCATAAGGTGTCACTTATAGAGGGAATGTAAAAACCGTTACACTTGAACTGAATTACAAAACAGAACAGAGTCACACATGCAGAAAACACACTATGGCTGCTTAACGGGAAAGGTGAGGTGGGGTGATACATAAAACAAGAGCTTCAAATTAGCTCAGATACCGTTCCATAAACCCAATATGTAATAGACAAGACCTACTCCTTGCTCAGAGAACTGGACTCAACACGCCCGATTCACCGCACAAGAATATATCTGACTAGTAATAATCTTAAAACCTTTGTATTGATATCTCTCTCTTAGTGTGTCAAGTGGGTGTAAAGTGGCATAAACACAGCCGTGAAAAGCAGCTAAACCCCATTATAAAAATAAATTACTTTTAAAAACCCATGAAACAAAGACAGGGAAAGAGAGAGAAATTCTTACACAATTCGTTCAGGGGCTGTGATGCAACCTGGATTGACCATATCTAGACCCACAGCTGGATGAGACATAAGGGTGGACACTCTTGGGGCTGAGAGGTTTGGTGAGGTTGGGTGAGCAAACGCAGACCCTTTAAAGTAATACTGCGTGCTACCCATCGCATGGGTCCCAAATCTCCAGGTTCAAGGGCATCTTCCTACATCGAAAACATGCATGAGAAACCCAGAAGATGGTACACCGTGTGATGGGGAAAGGTTTCTAAAACGCACCTCATTTCTCATCTCCTTGTGCTCGGGTTCGCCATTCCAGCCACTTTACTAGCAATCTCCCTACTTGGAGCCTCAGCACCTTTAACCTCCTGTTCCGTACAGGTTGCAATTTGTCCTGAGGATGAACGGGAAGACGGGGAACCAATGAGAGACTAGCTCTTGGTGTTGGGACAGGCACAGGTCACTCTATTTTCCCATCAGGAAGAAGAATTAACCACAGGCTCAGCCTGCCCCCCGGAACCAGAACAGGGCCTGAAGCCATCCTGCGCTTTTGCGGCCAGCTCCCAAAAAAGCCACTTGTAAAATGGAGCTTCAGGGCACTGCAATTCACAAACCTGCAGAGTTATAAATGATAACTCTCGTCCACAAATATATTGAGGGAAGGCAAAGAAGAGGATTTGAAATCAAGGCAGAATTGCAGGAAACAGATTTCAGGAGGTAGATTCGAATCGCCTTTAAAGCACATGAAAAGCGGCAAAACGTTGACAATGATGCCCTTGGCCAAAAAGGGCGTATGCGTTTTTTCCTGAATATATTCAGGAAAAAACGCATACGCCCTTTTTGGCCAACCAAGCAACCTGGAAAGGCAAATCAGCGCTACAAAGAAGTCTCGCTTCCCATCGGTCAAAAGGGCCATGCTGAAAAAAGTGTCAAAACCAGAAATGCAGGACAGGCCATGGAGAAATGGGAGCTTTGCTACACTGATGGGCGGGATGTAAATCGCCAACAGCCACTCTGGAGAAGTGTACGGTGTGTCCTGAAACATCTAAAAAACACAGCTTAGAGAGCATAGGGCACTTCCACGCATGGGGGGATAAAGTGGGAAAATTGAAAATCAGCAAGACACAAGCACCCCAAAGTTTAGGGCTGCTCTGTTGACAAGGACCTCCACTTCATTCCACCTTAAATATCCCAGGAAAGCGAAAAATGGATCAAAAAGTTGTGGTCCTTATGTACAATGGAATATCACTCAGCCATGAAATCAATGTCATAAGGCTAGTAGCAGCATGATGAGTGGATTTAGGTAAGACGATTCTAAGTGAAATAAGTCACACAGAAAAGGACACTTCTCATAAGGTGTCACTTATAGAGGGAATGTAAAAACCGTTACACTTGAACTGAATTACAAAACAGAACAGAGTCACACATGCAGAAAACACACTATGGCTGCTTAACGGGAAAGGTGAGGTGGGGTGATACATAAAACAAGAGCTTCAAATTAGCTCAGATACCGTTCCATAAACCCAATATGTATTAGACAAGACCTACTCCTTGCTCAGAGAACTGGACTCAACACGCCCGATTCACCGCACAAGAATATATCTGACTAGTAATAATCTTAAAACCTTTGTATTGATATCTCTCTGTTAGTGTGTCAAGTGGGTGTAAAGTGGCATAAACACAGCCGTGAAAAGCAGCTAAACCCCATTATAAAAATAAATTACTTTTAAAAACCCATGAAACAAAGACAGGGAAAGAGAGAGAAATTCTTACACAATTCGTTCAGGGGCTGTGATGCAACCTGGATTGACCATATCTAGACCCACAGCTGGATGAGACATAAGGGTGGACACTCTTGGGGCTGAGAGGTTTGGTGAGGTTGGGTGAGCAAACGCAGACCCTTTAAAGTAATACTGCGTGCTACCCATCGCATGGGTCCCAAATCTCCAGGTTCAAGGGCATCTTCCTACATCGAAAACATGCATGAGAAACCCAGAAGATGGTACACCGTGTGATGGGGAAAGGTTTCTAAAACGCACCTCATTTCTCATCTCCTTGTGCTCGGGTTCGCCATTCCAGCCACTTTACTAGCAATCTCCCTACTTGGAGCCTCAGCACCTTTAACCTCCTGTTCCGTACAGGTTGCAATTTGTCCTGAGGATGAACGGGAAGACGGGGAACCAATGAGAGACTAGCTCTTGGTGTTGGGACAGGCACAGGTCACTCTATTTTCCCATCAGGAAGAAGAATTAACCACAGGCTCAGCCTGCCCCCCGGAACCAGAACAGGGCCTGAAGCCATCCTGCGCTTTTGCGGCCAGCTCCCAAAAAAGCCACTTGTAAAATGGAGCTTCAGGGCACTGCAATTCACAAACCTGCAGAGTTATAAATGATAACTCTCGTCCACAAATATATTGAGGGAAGGCAAAGAAGAGGATTTGAAATCAAGGCAGAATTGCAGGAAACAGATTTCAGGAGGTAGATTCGAATCGCCTTTAAAGCACATGAAAAGCGGCAAAACGTTGACAATGATGCCCTTGGCCAAAAAGGGCGTATGCGTTTTTTCCTGAATATATTCAGGAAAAAACGCATACGCCCTTTTTGGCCAACCAAGCAACCTGGAAAGGCAAATCAGCGCTACAAAGAAGTCTCGCTTCCCATCGGTCAAAAGGGCCATGCTGAAAAAAGTGTCAAAACCAGAAATGCAGGACAGGCCATGGAGAAATGGGAGCTTTGCTACACTGATGGGCGGGATGTAAATCGCCAACAGCCACTCTGGAGAAGTGTACGGTGTGTCCTGAAACATCTAAAAAACACAGCTTAGAGAGCATAGGGCACTTCCACGCATGGGGGGATAAAGTGGGAAAATTGAAAATCAGCAAGACACAAGCACCCCAAAGTTTAGGGCTGCTCTGTTGACAAGGACCTCCACTTCATTCCACCTTAAATATCCCAGGAAAGCGAAAAATGGATCAAAAAGTTGTGGTCCTTATGTACAATGGAATATCACTCAGCCATGAAATCAATGTCATAAGGCTAGTAGCAGCATGATGAGTGGATTTAGGTAAGACGATTCTAAGTGAAATAAGTCACACAGAAAAGGACACTTCTCATAAGGTGTCACTTATAGAGGGAATGTAAAAACCGTTACACTTGAACTGAATTACAAAACAGAACAGAGTCACACATGCAGAAAACACACTATGGCTGCTTAACGGGAAAGGTGAGGTGGGGTGATACATAAAACAAGAGCTTCAAATTAGCTCAGATACCGTTCCATAAACCCAATATGTAATAGACAAGACCTACTCCTTGCTCAGAGAACTGGACTCAACACGCCCGATTCACCGCACAAGAATATATCTGACTAGTAATAATCTTAAAACCTTTGTATTGATATCTCTCTGTTAGTGTGTCAAGTGGGTGTAAAGTGGCATAAACACAGCCGTGAAAAGCAGCTAAACCCCATTATAAAAATAAATTACTTTTAAAAACCCATGAAACAAAGACAGGGAAAGAGAGAGAAATTCTTACACAATTCGTTCAGGGGCTGTGATGCAACCTGGATTGACCATATCTAGACCCACAGCTGGATGAGACATAAGGGTGGACACTCTTGGGGCTGAGAGGTTTGGTGAGGTTGGGTGAGCAAACGCAGACCCTTTAAAGTAATACTGCGTGCTACCCATCGCATGGGTCCCAAATCTCCAGGTTCAAGGGCATCTTCCTACATCGAAAACATGCATGAGAAACCCAGAAGATGGTACACCGTGTGATGGGGAAAGGTTTCTAAAACGCACCTCATTTCTCATCTCCTTGTGCTCGGGTTCGCCATTCCAGCCACTTTACTAGCAATCTCCCTACTTGGAGCCTCAGCACCTTTAACCTCCTGTTCCGTACAGGTTGCAATTTGTCCTGAGGATGAACGGGAAGACGGGGAACCAATGAGAGACTAGCTCTTGGTGTTGGGACAGGCACAGGTCACTCTATTTTCCCATCAGGAAGAAGAATTAACCACAGGCTCAGCCTGCCCCCCGGAACCAGAACAGGGCCTGAAGCCATCCTGCGCTTTTGCGGCCAGCTCCCAAAAAAGCCACTTGTAAAATGGAGCTTCAGGGCACTGCAATTCACAAACCTGCAGAGTTATAAATGATAACTCTCGTCCACAAATATATTGAGGGAAGGCAAAGAAGAGGATTTGAAATCAAGGCAGAATTGCAGGAAACAGATTTCAGGAGGTAGATTCGAATCGCCTTTAAAGCACATGAAAAGCGGCAAAACGTTGACAATGATGCCCTTGGCCAAAAAGGGCGTATGCGTTTTTTCCTGAATATATTCAGGAAAAAACGCATACGCCCTTTTTGGCCAACCAAGCAACCTGGAAAGGCAAATCAGCGCTACAAAGAAGTCTCGCTTCCCATCGGTCAAAAGGGCCATGCTGAAAAAAGTGTCAAAACCAGAAATGCAGGACAGGCCATGGAGAAATGGGAGCTTTGCTACACTGATGGGCGGGATGTAAATCGCCAACAGCCACTCTGGAGAAGTGTACGGTGTGTCCTGAAACATCTAAAAAACACAGCTTAGAGAGCATAGGGCACTTCCACGCATGGGGGGATAAAGTGGGAAAATTGAAAATCAGCAAGACACAAGCACCCCAAAGTTTAGGGCTGCTCTGTTGACAAGGACCTCCACTTCATTCCACCTTAAATATCCCAGGAAAGCGAAAAATGGATCAAAAAGTTGTGGTCCTTATGTACAATGGAATATCACTCAGCCATGAAATCAATGTCATAAGGCTAGTAGCAGCATGATGAGTGGATTTAGGTAAGACGATTCTAAGTGAAATAAGTCACACAGAAAAGGACACTTCTCATAAGGTGTCACTTATAGAGGGAATGTAAAAACCGTTACACTTGAACTGAATTACAAAACAGAACAGAGTCACACATGCAGAAAACACACTATGGCTGCTTAACGGGAAAGGTGAGGTGGGGTGATACATAAAACAAGAGCTTCAAATTAGCTCAGATACCGTTCCATAAACCCAATATGTAATAGACAAGACCTACTCCTTGCTCAGAGAACTGGACTCAACACGCCCGATTCACCGCACAAGAATATATCTGACTAGTAATAATCTTAAAACCTTTGTATTGATATCTCTCTGTTAGTGTGTCAAGTGGGTGTAAAGTGGCATAAACACAGCCGTGAAAAGCAGCTAAACCCCATTATAAAAATAAATTACTTTTAAAAACCCATGAAACAAAGACAGGGAAAGAGAGAGAAATTCTTACACAATTCGTTCAGGGGCTGTGATGCAACCTGGATTGACCATATCTAGACCCACAGCTGGATGAGACATAAGGGTGGACACTCTTGGGGCTGAGAGGTTTGGTGAGGTTGGGTGAGCAAACGCAGACCCTTTAAAGTAATACTGCGTGCTACCCATCGCATGGGTCCCAAATCTCCAGGTTCAAGGGCATCTTCCTACATCGAAAACATGCATGAGAAACCCAGAAGATGGTACACCGTGTGATGGGGAAAGGTTTCTAAAACGCACCTCATTTCTCATCTCCTTGTGCTCGGGTTCGCCATTCCAGCCACTTTACTAGCAATCTCCCTACTTGGAGCCTCAGCACCTTTAACCTCCTGTTCCGTACAGGTTGCAATTTGTCCTGAGGATGAACGGGAAGACGGGGAACCAATGAGAGACTAGCTCTTGGTGTTGGGACAGGCACAGGTCACTCTATTTTCCCATCAGGAAGAAGAATTAACCACAGGCTCAGCCTGCCCCCCGGAACCAGAACAGGGCCTGAAGCCATCCTGCGCTTTTGCGGCCAGCTCCCAAAAAAGCCACTTGTAAAATGGAGCTTCAGGGCACTGCAATTCACAAACCTGCAGAGTTATAAATGATAACTCTCGTCCACAAATATATTGAGGGAAGGCAAAGAAGAGGATTTGAAATCAAGGCAGAATTGCAGGAAACAGATTTCAGGAGGTAGATTCGAATCGCCTTTAAAGCACATGAAAAGCGGCAAAACGTTGACAATGATGCCCTTGGCCAAAAAGGGCGTATGCGTTTTTTCCTGAATATATTCAGGAAAAAACGCATACGCCCTTTTTGGCCAACCAAGCAACCTGGAAAGGCAAATCAGCGCTACAAAGAAGTCTCGCTTCCCATCGGTCAAAAGGGCCATGCTGAAAAAAGTGTCAAAACCAGAAATGCAGGACAGGCCATGGAGAAATGGGAGCTTTGCTACACTGATGGGCGGGATGTAAATCGCCAACAGCCACTCTGGAGAAGTGTACGGTGTGTCCTGAAACATCTAAAAAACACAGCTTAGAGAGCATAGGGCACTTCCACGCATGGGGGGATAAAGTGGGAAAATTGAAAATCAGCAAGACACAAGCACCCCAAAGTTTAGGGCTGCTCTGTTGACAAGGACCTCCACTTCATTCCACCTTAAATATCCCAGGAAAGCGAAAAATGGATCAAAAAGTTGTGGTCCTTATGTACAATGGAATATCACTCAGCCATGAAATCAATGTCATAAGGCTAGTAGCAGCATGATGAGTGGATTTAGGTAAGACGATTCTAAGTGAAATAAGTCACACAGAAAAGGACACTTCTCATAAGGTGTCACTTATAGAGGGAATGTAAAAACCGTTACACTTGAACTGAATTACAAAACAGAACAGAGTCACACATGCAGAAAACACACTATGGCTGCTTAACGGGAAAGGTGAGGTGGGGTGATACATAAAACAAGAGCTTCAAATTAGCTCAGATACCGTTCCATAAACCCAATATGTAATAGACAAGACCTACTCCTTGCTCAGAGAACTGGACTCAACACGCCCGATTCACCGCACAAGAATATATCTGACTAGTAATAATCTTAAAACCTTTGTATTGATATCTCTCTGTTAGTGTGTCAAGTGGGTGTAAAGTGGCATAAACACAGCCGTGAAAAGCAGCTAAACCCCATTATAAAAATAAATTACTTTTAAAAACCCATGAAACAAAGACAGGGAAAGAGAGAGAAATTCTTACACAATTCGTTCAGGGGCTGTGATGCAACCTGGATTGACCATATCTAGACCCACAGCTGGATGAGACATAAGGGTGGACACTCTTGGGGCTGAGAGGTTTGGTGAGGTTGGGTGAGCAAACGCAGACCCTTTAAAGTAATACTGCGTGCTACCCATCGCATGGGTCCCAAATCTCCAGGTTCAAGGGCATCTTCCTACATCGAAAACATGCATGAGAAACCCAGAAGATGGTACACCGTGTGATGGGGAAAGGTTTCTAAAACGCACCTCATTTCTCATCTCCTTGTGCTCGGGTTCGCCATTCCAGCCACTTTACTAGCAATCTCCCTACTTGGAGCCTCAGCACCTTTAACCTCCTGTTCCGTACAGGTTGCAATTTGTCCTGAGGATGAACGGGAAGACGGGGAACCAATGAGAGACTAGCTCTTGGTGTTGGGACAGGCACAGGTCACTCTATTTTCCCATCAGGAAGAAGAATTAACCACAGGCTCAGCCTGCCCCCCGGAACCAGAACAGGGCCTGAAGCCATCCTGCGCTTTTGCGGCCAGCTCCCAAAAAAGCCACTTGTAAAATGGAGCTTCAGGGCACTGCAATTCACAAACCTGCAGAGTTATAAATGATAACTCTCGTCCACAAATATATTGAGGGAAGGCAAAGAAGAGGATTTGAAATCAAGGCAGAATTGCAGGAAACAGATTTCAGGAGGTAGATTCGAATCGCCTTTAAAGCACATGAAAAGCGGCAAAACGTTGACAATGATGCCCTTGGCCAAAAAGGGCGTATGCGTTTTTTCCTGAATATATTCAGGAAAAAACGCATACGCCCTTTTTGGCCAACCAAGCAACCTGGAAAGGCAAATCAGCGCTACAAAGAAGTCTCGCTTCCCATCGGTCAAAAGGGCCATGCTGAAAAAAGTGTCAAAACCAGAAATGCAGGACAGGCCATGGAGAAATGGGAGCTTTGCTACACTGATGGGCGGGATGTAAATCGCCAACAGCCACTCTGGAGAAGTGTACGGTGTGTCCTGAAACATCTAAAAAACACAGCTTAGAGAGCATAGGGCACTTCCACGCATGGGGGGATAAAGTGGGAAAATTGAAAATCAGCAAGACACAAGCACCCCAAAGTTTAGGGCTGCTCTGTTGACAAGGACCTCCACTTCATTCCACCTTAAATATCCCAGGAAAGCGAAAAATGGATCAAAAAGTTGTGGTCCTTATGTACAATGGAATATCACTCAGCCATGAAATCAATGTCATAAGGCTAGTAGCAGCATGATGAGTGGATTTAGGTAAGACGATTCTAAGTGAAATAAGTCACACAGAAAAGGACACTTCTCATAAGGTGTCACTTATAGAGGGAATGTAAAAACCGTTACACTTGAACTGAATTACAAAACAGAACAGAGTCACACATGCAGAAAACACACTATGGCTGCTTAACGGGAAAGGTGAGGTGGGGTGATACATAAAACAAGAGCTTCAAATTAGCTCAGATACCGTTCCATAAACCCAATATGTAATAGACAAGACCTACTCCTTGCTCAGAGAACTGGACTCAACACGCCCGATTCACCGCACAAGAATATATCTGACTAGTAATAATCTTAAAACCTTTGTATTGATATCTCTCTGTTAGTGTGTCAAGTGGGTGTAAAGTGGCATAAACACAGCCGTGAAAAGCAGCTAAACCCCATTATAAAAATAAATTACTTTTAAAAACCCATGAAACAAAGACAGGGAAAGAGAGAGAAATTCTTACACAATTCGTTCAGGGGCTGTGATGCAACCTGGATTGACCATATCTAGACCCACAGCTGGATGAGACATAAGGGTGGACACTCTTGGGGCTGAGAGGTTTGGTGAGGTTGGGTGAGCAAACGCAGACCCTTTAAAGTAATACTGCGTGCTACCCATCGCATGGGTCCCAAATCTCCAGGTTCAAGGGCATCTTCCTACATCGAAAACATGCATGAGAAACCCAGAAGATGGTACACCGTGTGATGGGGAAAGGTTTCTAAAACGCACCTCATTTCTCATCTCCTTGTGCTCGGGTTCGCCATTCCAGCCACTTTACTAGCAATCTCCCTACTTGGAGCCTCAGCACCTTTAACCTCCTGTTCCGTACAGGTTGCAATTTGTCCTGAGGATGAACGGGAAGACGGGGAACCAATGAGAGACTAGCTCTTGGTGTTGGGACAGGCACAGGTCACTCTATTTTCCCATCAGGAAGAAGAATTAACCACAGGCTCAGCCTGCCCCCCGGAACCAGAACAGGGCCTGAAGCCATCCTGCGCTTTTGCGGCCAGCTCCCAAAAAAGCCACTTGTAAAATGGAGCTTCAGGGCACTGCAATTCACAAACCTGCAGAGTTATAAATGATAACTCTCGTCCACAAATATATTGAGGGAAGGCAAAGAAGAGGATTTGAAATCAAGGCAGAATTGCAGGAAACAGATTTCAGGAGGTAGATTCGAATCGCCTTTAAAGCACATGAAAAGCGGCAAAACGTTGACAATGATGCCCTTGGCCAAAAAGGGCGTATGCGTTTTTTCCTGAATATATTCAGGAAAAAACGCATACGCCCTTTTTGGCCAACCAAGCAACCTGGAAAGGCAAATCAGCGCTACAAAGAAGTCTCGCTTCCCATCGGTCAAAAGGGCCATGCTGAAAAAAGTGTCAAAACCAGAAATGCAGGACAGGCCATGGAGAAATGGGAGCTTTGCTACACTGATGGGCGGGATGTAAATCGCCAACAGCCACTCTGGAGAAGTGTACGGTGTGTCCTGAAACATCTAAAAAACACAGCTTAGAGAGCATAGGGCACTTCCACGCATGGGGGGATAAAGTGGGAAAATTGAAAATCAGCAAGACACAAGCACCCCAAAGTTTAGGGCTGCTCTGTTGACAAGGACCTCCACTTCATTCCACCTTAAATATCCCAGGAAAGCGAAAAATGGATCAAAAAGTTGTGGTCCTTATGTACAATGGAATATCACTCAGCCATGAAATCAATGTCATAAGGCTAGTAGCAGCATGATGAGTGGATTTAGGTAAGACGATTCTAAGTGAAATAAGTCACACAGAAAAGGACACTTCTCATAAGGTGTCACTTATAGAGGGAATGTAAAAACCGTTACACTTGAACTGAATTACAAAACAGAACAGAGTCACACATGCAGAAAACACACTATGGCTGCTTAACGGGAAAGGTGAGGTGGGGTGATACATAAAACAAGAGCTTCAAATTAGCTCAGATACCGTTCCATAAACCCAATATGTAATAGACAAGACCTACTCCTTGCTCAGAGAACTGGACTCAACACGCCCGATTCACCGCACAAGAATATATCTGACTAGTAATAATCTTAAAACCTTTGTATTGATATCTCTCTGTTAGTGTGTCAAGTGGGTGTAAAGTGGCATAAACACAGCCGTGAAAAGCAGCTAAACCCCATTATAAAAATAAATTACTTTTAAAAACCCATGAAACAAAGACAGGGAAAGAGAGAGAAATTCTTACACAATTCGTTCAGGGGCTGTGATGCAACCTGGATTGACCATATCTAGACCCACAGCTGGATGAGACATAAGGGTGGACACTCTTGGGGCTGAGAGGTTTGGTGAGGTTGGGTGAGCAAACGCAGACCCTTTAAAGTAATACTGCGTGCTACCCATCGCATGGGTCCCAAATCTCCAGGTTCAAGGGCATCTTCCTACATCGAAAACATGCATGAGAAACCCAGAAGATGGTACACCGTGTGATGGGGAAAGGTTTCTAAAACGCACCTCATTTCTCATCTCCTTGTGCTCGGGTTCGCCATTCCAGCCACTTTACTAGCAATCTCCCTACTTGGAGCCTCAGCACCTTTAACCTCCTGTTCCGTACAGGTTGCAATTTGTCCTGAGGATGAACGGGAAGACGGGGAACCAATGAGAGACTAGCTCTTGGTGTTGGGACAGGCACAGGTCACTCTATTTTCCCATCAGGAAGAAGAATTAACCACAGGCTCAGCCTGCCCCCCGGAACCAGAACAGGGCCTGAAGCCATCCTGCGCTTTTGCGGCCAGCTCCCAAAAAAGCCACTTGTAAAATGGAGCTTCAGGGCACTGCAATTCACAAACCTGCAGAGTTATAAATGATAACTCTCGTCCACAAATATATTGAGGGAAGGCAAAGAAGAGGATTTGAAATCAAGGCAGAATTGCAGGAAACAGATTTCAGGAGGTAGATTCGAATCGCCTTTAAAGCACATGAAAAGCGGCAAAACGTTGACAATGATGCCCTTGGCCAAAAAGGGCGTATGCGTTTTTTCCTGAATATATTCAGGAAAAAACGCATACGCCCTTTTTGGCCAACCAAGCAACCTGGAAAGGCAAATCAGCGCTACAAAGAAGTCTCGCTTCCCATCGGTCAAAAGGGCCATGCTGAAAAAAGTGTCAAAACCAGAAATGCAGGACAGGCCATGGAGAAATGGGAGCTTTGCTACACTGATGGGCGGGATGTAAATCGCCAACAGCCACTCTGGAGAAGTGTACGGTGTGTCCTGAAACATCTAAAAAACACAGCTTAGAGAGCATAGGGCACTTCCACGCATGGGGGGATAAAGTGGGAAAATTGAAAATCAGCAAGACACAAGCACCCCAAAGTTTAGGGCTGCTCTGTTGACAAGGACCTCCACTTCATTCCACCTTAAATATCCCAGGAAAGCGAAAAATGGATCAAAAAGTTGTGGTCCTTATGTACAATGGAATATCACTCAGCCATGAAATCAATGTCATAAGGCTAGTAGCAGCATGATGAGTGGATTTAGGTAAGACGATTCTAAGTGAAATAAGTCACACAGAAAAGGACACTTCTCATAAGGTGTCACTTATAGAGGGAATGTAAAAACCGTTACACTTGAACTGAATTACAAAACAGAACAGAGTCACACATGCAGAAAACACACTATGGCTGCTTAACGGGAAAGGTGAGGTGGGGTGATACATAAAACAAGAGCTTCAAATTAGCTCAGATACCGTTCCATAAACCCAATATGTAATAGACAAGACCTACTCCTTGCTCAGAGAACTGGACTCAACACGCCCGATTCACCGCACAAGAATATATCTGACTAGTAATAATCTTAAAACCTTTGTATTGATATCTCTCTGTTAGTGTGTCAAGTGGGTGTAAAGCGGCATAAACACAGCCGTGAAAAGCAGCTAAACCCCATTATAAAAATAAATTACTTTTAAAAACCCATGAAACAAAGACAGGGAAAGAGAGAGAAATTCTTACACAATTCGTTCAGGGGCTGTGATGCAACCTGGATTGACCATATCTAGACCCACAGCTGGATGAGACATAAGGGTGGACACTCTTGGGGCTGAGAGGTTTGGTGAGGTTGGGTGAGCAAACGCAGACCCTTTAAAGTAATACTGCGTGCTACCCATCGCATGGGTCCCAAATCTCCAGGTTCAAGGGCATCTTCCTACATCGAAAACATGCATGAGAAACCCAGAAGATGGTACACCGTGTGATGGGGAAAGGTTTCTAAAACGCACCTCATTTCTCATCTCCTTGTGCTCGGGTTCGCCATTCCAGCCACTTTACTAGCAATCTCCCTACTTGGAGCCTCAGCACCTTTAACCTCCTGTTCCGTACAGGTTGCAATTTGTCCTGAGGATGAACGGGAAGACGGGGAACCAATGAGAGACTAGCTCTTGGTGTTGGGACAGGCACAGGTCACTCTATTTTCCCATCAGGAAGAAGAATTAACCACAGGCTCAGCCTGCCCCCCGGAACCAGAACAGGGCCTGAAGCCATCCTGCGCTTTTGCGGCCAGCTCCCAAAAAAGCCACTTGTAAAATGGAGCTTCAGGGCACTGCAATTCACAAACCTGCAGAGTTATAAATGATAACTCTCGTCCACAAATATATTGAGGGAAGGCAAAGAAGAGGATTTGAAATCAAGGCAGAATTGCAGGAAACAGATTTCAGGAGGTAGATTCGAATCGCCTTTAAAGCACATGAAAAGCGGCAAAACGTTGACAATGATGCCCTTGGCCAAAAAGGGCGTATGCGTTTTTTCCTGAATATATTCAGGAAAAAACGCATACGCCCTTTTTGGCCAACCAAGCAACCTGGAAAGGCAAATCAGCGCTACAAAGAAGTCTCGCTTCCCATCGGTCAAAAGGGCCATGCTGAAAAAAGTGTCAAAACCAGAAATGCAGGACAGGCCATGGAGAAATGGGAGCCTTGCTACACTGATGGGCGGGATGTAAATCGCCAACAGCCACTCTGGAGAAGTGTACGGTGTGTCCTGAAACATCTAAAAAACACAGCTTAGAGAGCATAGGGCACTTCCACGCATGGGGGGATAAAGTGGGAAAATTGAAAATCAGCAAGACACAAGCACCCCAAAGTTTAGGGCTGCTCTGTTGACAAGGACCTCCACTTCATTCCACCTTAAATATCCCAGGAAAGCGAAAAATGGATCAAAAAGTTGTGGTCCTTATGTACAATGGAATATCACTCAGCCATGAAATCAATGTCATAAGGCTAGTAGCAGCATGATGAGTGGATTTAGGTAAGACGATTCTAAGTGAAATAAGTCACACAGAAAAGGACACTTCTCATAAGGTGTCACTTATAGAGGGAATGTAAAAACCGTTACACTTGAACTGAATTACAAAACAGAACAGAGTCACACATGCAGAAAACACACTATGGCTGCTTAACGGGAAAGGTGAGGTGGGGTGATACATAAAACAAGAGCTTCAAATTAGCTCAGATACCGTTCCATAAACCCAATATGTAATAGACAAGACCTACTCCTTGCTCAGAGAACTGGACTCAACACGCCCGATTCACCGCACAAGAATATATCTGACTAGTAATAATCTTAAAACCTATGTATTGATATCTCTCTGTTAGTGTGTCAAGTGGGTGTAAAGCGGCAGAAACACAGCCGTGAAAAGCAGCTAAACCCCATTATAAAAATAAATTACTTTTAAAAACCCATGAAACAAAGACAGGTAAAGAGAGAGAAATTCTTACACAATTCGTTCAGGGGCTGTGATGCAACCTGGATTGACCATATCTAGACCCACAGCTGGATGAGACATAAGGGTGGACACTCTTGGGGCTGAGAGGTTTGGTGAGGTTGGGTGAGCAAACGCAGACCCTTTAAAGTAATACTGCGTGCTACCCATCGCATGGGTCCCAAATCTCCAGGTTCAAAGGTATCTTCCTACATCGAAAACATGCATGAGAAACCCAGAAGATGGTACACCGTGTGATGGGGAAAGGTTTCTAAAACGCACCTCATTTCTCATCTCCTTGTGCTCGGGTTCGCCATTCCAGCCACCTTACTAGCAATCTCCCTACTTGGAGCATCAGCACCTTTAACCTCCTGTTCCCTACAGGTTGCAATTTGTCCTGAGGATGAACGGGAAGACGGGGAACCAATGAGAGACTAGCTCTTGGTGTTGGGACAGGCACAGGTCACTCTATTTTCCCATCAGGAAGTAGAATTAACCACAGGCTCAGCCTGCCCCCCGGAACCAGAACAGGGCCTGAAGCCATCCTGCGCTTTTGCGGCCAGCTCCCAAAAAAGCGACTTGTAAAATGGAGCTTCAGGGCACTGCAATTCACAAACCTGCAGAGTTATAAATGATAACTCTCGTCCACAAATATATTGAGGGAAGGCAAAGAAGAGGATTTGAAATCAAGGCAGAATTGCAGGAAACAGATTTCAGGAGGTAGATTCGAATCGCCTTTAAAGCACATGAAAAGCGTCAAAACGTTGACAATGATGCCCTTGGCCAAAAAGGGCGTATGCGTTTTTTCCTGAATATATTCAGGAAAAAACGCATACGCCCTTTTTGGCCAACCAAGCAACCTGGAAAGGCAAATCAGCGCTACAAAGAAGTCTCGCTTCCCATCGGTCAAAAGGGCCATGCTGAAAAAAGTGTCAAAACCAGAAATGCAGGACAGGCCATGGAGAAATGGGAGCCTTGCTACACTGATGGGCGGGATGTAAATCGCCAACAGCCACTCTGGAGAAGTGTACGGTGTGTCCTGAAACATCTAAAAAACACAGCTTAGAGAGCATAGGGCACTTCCACGCATGGGGGGATAAAGTGGGAAAATTGAAAATCAGCAAGACACAAGCACCCCAAAGTTTAGGGCTGCTCTGTTGACAAGGACCTCCACTTCATTCCACCTTAAATATCCCAGGAAAGCGAAAAATGGATCAAAAAGTTGTGGTCCTTATGTACAATGGAATATCACTCAGCCATGAAATCAATGTCATAAGGCTAGTAGCAGCATGATGAGTGGATTTAGGTAAGACGATTCTAAGTGAAATAAGTCACACAGAAAAGGACACTTCTCATAAGGTGTCACTTATAGAGGGAATGTAAAAACCGTTACACTTGAACTGAATTACAAAACAGAACAGAGTCACACATGCAGAAAACACACTATGGCTGCTTAACGGGAAAGGTGAGGTGGGGTGATACATAAAACAAGAGCTTCAAATTAGCTCAGATACCGTTCCATAAACCCAATATGTAATAGACAAGACCTACTCCTTGCTCAGAGAACTGGACTCAACACGCCCGATTCACCGCACAAGAATATATCTGACTAGTAATAATCTTAAAACCTATGTATTGATATCTCTCTGTTAGTGTGTCAAGTGGGTGTAAAGCGGCAGAAACACAGCCGTGAAAAGCAGCTAAACCCCATTATAAAAATAAATTACTTTTAAAAACCCATGAAACAAAGACAGGTAAAGAGAGAGAAATTCTTACACAATTCGTTCAGGGGCTGTGATGCAACCTGGATTGACCATATCTAGACCCACAGCTGGATGAGACATAAGGGTGGACACTCTTGGGGCTGAGAGGTTTGGTGAGGTTGGGTGAGCAAACGCAGACCCTTTAAAGTAATACTGCGTGCTACCCATCGCATGGGTCCCAAATCTCCAGGTTCAAAGGTATCTTCCTACATCGAAAACATGCATGAGAAACCCAGAAGATGGTACACCGTGTGATGGGGAAAGGTTTCTAAAACGCACCTCATTTCTCATCTCCTTGTGCTCGGGTTCGCCATTCCAGCCACCTTACTAGCAATCTCCCTACTTGGAGCATCAGCACCTTTAACCTCCTGTTCCCTACAGGTTGCAATTTGTCCTGAGGATGAACGGGAAGACGGGGAACCAATGAGAGACTAGCTCTTGGTGTTGGGACAGGCACAGGTCACTCTATTTTCCCATCAGGAAGTAGAATTAACCACAGGCTCAGCCTGCCCCCCGGAACCAGAACAGGGCCTGAAGCCATCCTGCGCTTTTGCGGCCAGCTCCCAAAAAAGCGACTTGTAAAATGGAGCTTCAGGGCACTGCAATTCACAAACCTGCAGAGTTATAAATGATAACTCTCGTCCACAAATATATTGAGGGAAGGCAAAGAAGAGGATTTGAAATCAAGGCAGAATTGCAGGAAACAGATTTCAGGAGGTAGATTCGAATCGCCTTTAAAGCACATGAAAAGCGGCAAAACGTTGACAATGATGCCCTTGGCCAAAAAGGGCGTATGCGTTTTTTCCTGAATATATTCAGGAAAAAACGCATACGCCCTTTTTGGCCAACCAAGCAACCTGGAAAGGCAAATCAGCGCTACAAAGAAGTCTCGCTTCCCATCGGTCAAAAGGGCCATGCTGAAAAAAGTGTCAAAACCAGAAATGCAGGACAGGCCATGGAGAAATGGGAGCCTTGCTACACTGATGGGCGGGATGTAAATCGCCAACAGCCACTCTGGAGAAGTGTACGGTGTGTCCTGAAACATCTAAAAAACACAGCTTAGAGAGCATAGGGCACTTCCACGCATGGGGGGATAAAGTGGGAAAATTGAAAATCAGCAAGACACAAGCACCCCAAAGTTTAGGGCTGCTCTGTTGACAAGGACCTCCACTTCATTCCACCTTAAATATCCCAGGAAAGCGAAAAATGGATCAAAAAGTTGTGGTCCTTATGTACAATGGAATATCACTCAGCCATGAAATCAATGTCATAAGGCTAGTAGCAGCATGATGAGTGGATTTAGGTAAGACGATTCTAAGTGAAATAAGTCACACAGAAAAGGACACTTCTCATAAGGTGTCACTTATAGAGGGAATGTAAAAACCGTTACACTTGAACTGAATTACAAAACAGAACAGAGTCACACATGCAGAAAACACACTATGGCTGCTTAACGGGAAAGGTGAGGTGGGGTGATACATAAAACAAGAGCTTCAAATTAGCTCAGATACCGTTCCATAAACCCAATATGTAATAGACAAGACCTACTCCTTGCTCAGAGAACTGGACTCAACACGCCCGATTCACCGCACAAGAATATATCTGACTAGTAATAATCTTAAAACCTATGTATTGATATCTCTCTGTTAGTGTGTCAAGTGGGTGTAAAGCGGCATAAACACAGCCGTGAAAAGCAGCTAAACCCCATTATAAAAATAAATTACTTTTACAAACCCATGAAACAAAGACAGGGAAAGAGAGAGAAATTCTTACACAATTCGTTCAGGGGCTGTGATGCAACCTGGATTGACCATATCTAGACCCACAGCTGGATGAGACATAAGGGTGGACACTCTTGGGGCTGAGAGGTTTGGTGAGGTTGGGTGAGCAAACGCAGACCCTTTAAAGTAATACTGCGTGCTACCCATCGTATGGGTCCCAAATCTCCAGGTTCAAGGGCATCTTCCTACATCGAAAACATGCATGAGAAACCCAGAAGATGGTACACCGTGTGATGGGGAAAGGTTTCTAAAACGCACCTCATTTCTCATCTCCTTGTGCTCGGGTTCGCCATTCCAGCCACTTTACTAGCAATCTCCCTACTTGGAGCATCAGCACCTTTAACCTCCTGTTCCCTACAGGTTGCAATTTGTCCTGAGGATGAACGGGAAGACGGGGAACCAATGAGAGACTAGCTCTTGGTGTTGGGACAGGCACAGGTAACTCTATTTTCCCATCAGGAAGAAGAATTAACCACAGGCTCAGCCTGCCCCCCGGAACCAGAACAGGGCCTGAAGCCATCCTGCGCTTTTGCGGCCAGCTCCCAAAAAAGCGACTTGTAAAATGGAGCTTCAGGGCACTGCAATTCACAAACCTGCAGAGTTATAAATGATAACTCTCGTCCACAAATATATTGAGGGAAGGCAAAGAAGAGGATTTGAAATCAAGGCAGAATTGCAGGAAACAGATTTCAGGAGGTAGATTCGAATCGCCTTTAAAGCACATGAAAAGCGGCAAAACGTTGACAATGATGCCCTTGGCCAAAAAGGGCGTATGCGTTTTTTCCTGAATATATTCAGGAAAAAACGCATACGCCCTTTTTGGCCAACCAAGCAACCTGGAAAGGCAAATCAGCGCTACAAAGAAGTCTCGCTTCCCATCGGTCAAAAGGGCCATGCTGAAAAAAGTGTCAAAACCAGAAATGCAGGACAGGCCATGGAGAAATGGGAGCCTTGCTACACTGATGGGCGGGATGTAAATCGCCAACAGCCACTCTGGAGAAGTGTACGGTGTGTCCTGAAACATCTAAAAAACACAGCTTAGAGAGCATAGGGCACTTCCACGCATGGGGGGATAAAGTGGGAAAATTGAAAATCAGCAAGACACAAGCACCCCAAAGTTTAGGGCTGCTCTGTTGACAAGGACCTCCACTTCATTCCACCTTAAATATCCCAGGAAAGCGAAAAATGGATCAAAAAGTTGTGGTCCTTATGTACAATGGAATATCACTCAGCCATGAAATCAATGTCATAAGGCTAGTAGCAGCATGATGAGTGGATTTAGGTAAGACGATTCTAAGTGAAATAAGTCACACAGAAAAGGACACTTCTCATAAGGTGTCACTTATAGAGGGAATGTAAAAACCGTTACACTTGAACTGAATTACAAAACAGAACAGAGTCACACATGCAGAAAACACACTATGGCTGCTTAACGGGAAAGGTGAGGTGGGGTGATACATAAAACAAGAGCTTCAAATTAGCTCAGATACCGTTCCATAAACCCAATATGTAATAGACAAGACCTACTCCTTGCTCAGAGACCTGGACTCAACACGCCCGATTCACCGCACAAGAATATATCTGACTAGTAATAATCTTAAAACCTATGTATTGATATCTCTCTGTTAGTGTGTCAAGTGGGTGTAAAGCGGCATAAACACAGCCGTGAAAAGCAGCTAAACCCCATTATAAAAATAAATTACTTTTACAAACCCATGAAACAAAGACAGGGAAAGAGAGAGAAATTCTTACACAATTCGTTCAGGGGCTGTGATGCAACCTGGATTGACCATATCTAGACCCACAGCTGGATGAGACATAAGGGTGGACACTCTTGGGGCTGAGAGGTTTGGTGAGGTTGGGTGAGCAAACGCAGACCCTTTAAAGTAATACTGCGTGCTACCCATCGTATGGGTCCCAAATCTCCAGGTTCAAGGGAATCTTCCTACATCGAAAACATGCATGAGAAACCCAGAAGATGGTACACCGTGTGATGGGGAAAGGTTTCTAAAACGCACCTCATTTCTCATCTCCTTGTGCTCGGGTTCGCCATTCCAGCCACTTTACTAGCAATCTCCCTACTTGGAGCATCAGCACCTTTAACCTCCTGTTCCCTACAGGTTGCAATTTGTCCTGAGGATGAACGGGAAGACGGGGAACCAATGAGAGACTAGCTCTTGGTGTTGGGACAGGCACAGGTAACTCTATTTTCCCATCAGGAAGAAGAATTAACCACAGGCTCAGCCTGCCCCCCGGAACCAGAACAGGGCCTGAAGCCATCCTGCGCTTTTGCGGCCAGCTCCCAAAAAAGCGACTTGTAAAATGGAGCTTCAGGGCACTGCAATTCACAAACCTGCAGAGTTATAAATGATAACTCTCGTCCACAAATATATTGAGGGAAGGCAAAGAAGAGGATTTGAAATCAAGGCAGAATTGCAGGAAACAGATTTCAGGAGGTAGATTCGAATCGCCTTTAAAGCACATGAAAAGCGGCAAAACGTTGACAATGATGCCCTTGGCCAAAAAGGGCGTATGCGTTTTTTCCTGAATATATTCAGGAAAAAACGCATACGCCCTTTTTGGCCAACCAAGCAACCTGGAAAGGCAAATCAGCGCTACAAAGAAGTCTCGCTTCCCATCGGTCAAAAGGGCCATGCTGAAAAAAGTGTCAAAACCAGAAATGCAGGACAGGCCATGGAGAAATGGGAGCCTTGCTACACTGATGGGCGGGATGTAAATCGCCAACAGCCACTCTGGAGAAGTGTACGGTGTGTCCTGAAACATCTAAAAAACACAGCTTAGAGAGCATAGGGCACTTCCACGCATGGGGGGATAAAGTGGGAAAATTGAAAATCAGCAAGACACAAGCACCCCAAAGTTTAGGGCTGCTCTGTTGACAAGGACCTCCACTTCATTCCACCTTAAATATCCCAGGAAAGCGAAAAATGGATCAAAAAGTTGTGGTCCTTATGTACAATGGAATATCACTCAGCCATGAAATCAATGTCATAAGGCTAGTAGCAGCATGATGAGTGGATTTAGGTAAGACGATTCTAAGTGAAATAAGTCACACAGAAAAGGACACTTCTCATAAGGTGTCACTTATAGAGGGAATGTAAAAACCGTTACACTTGAACTGAATTACAAAACAGAACAGAGTCACACATGCAGAAAACACACTATGGCTGCTTAACGGGAAAGGTGAGGTGGGGTGATACATAAAACAAGAGCTTCAAATTAGCTCAGATACCGTTCCATAAACCCAATATGTAATAGACAAGACCTACTCCTTGCTCAGAGAACTGGACTCAACACGCCCGATTCACCGCACAAGAATATATCTGACTAGTAATAATCTTAAAACCTATGTATTGATATCTCTCTGTTAGTGTGTCAAGTGGGTGTAAAGCGGCATAAACACAGCCGTGAAAAGCAGCTAAACCCCATTATAAAAATAAATTACTTTTAAAAACCCATGAAACAAAGACAGGGAAAGAGAGAGAAATTGTTACACAATTCGTTCAGGGGCTGTGATGCAACCTGGATTGACCATATCTAGACCCACAGCTGGATGAGACATAAGGGTGGACACTCTTGGGGCTGAGAGGTTTGGTGAGGTTGGGTGAGCAAACGCAGACCCTTTAAAGTAATACTGCGTGCTACCCATCGCATGGGTCCCAAATCTCCAGGTTCAAGGGCATCTTCCTACATCGAAAACATGCATGAGAAACCCAGAAGATGGTACACCGTGTGATGGGGAAAGGTTTCTAAAACGCACCTCATTTCTCATCTCCTTGTGCTCGGGTTCGCCATTCCAGCCACTTTACTAGCAATCTCCCTACTTGGAGCATCAGCACCTTTAACCTCCTGTTCCCTACAGGTTGCAATTTGTCCTGAGGATGAACGGGAAGACGGGGAACCAATGAGAGACTAGCTCTTGGTGTTGGGACAGGCACAGGTAACTCTATTTTCCCATCAGGAAGAAGAATTAACCACAGGCTCAGCCTGCCCCACGGAACCAGAACAGGGCCTGAAGCCATCCTGCGCTTTTGCGGCCAGCTCCCAAAAAAGCGACTTGTAAAATGGAGCTTCAGGGCACTGCAATTCACAAACCTGCAGAGTTATAAATGATAACTCTCGTCCACAAATATATTGAGGGAAGGCAAAGAAGAGGATTTGAAATCAAGGCAGAATTGCAGGAAACAGATTTCAGGAGGTAGATTCGAATCGCCTTTAAAGCACATGAAAAGCGGCAAAACGTTGACAATGATGCCCTTGGCCAAAAAGGGCGTATGCGTTTTTTCCTGAATATATTCAGGAAAAAACGCATACGCCCTTTTTGGCCAACCAAGCAACCTGGAAAGGCAAATCAGCGCTACAAAGAAGTCTCGCTTCCCATCGGTCAAAAGGGCCATGCTGAAAAAAGTGTCAAAACCAGAAATGCAGGACAGGCCATGGAGAAATGGGAGCCTTGCTACACTGATGGGCGGGATGTAAATCGCCAACAGCCACTCTGGAGAAGTGTACGGTGTGTCCTGAAACATCTAAAAAACACAGCTTAGAGAGCATAGGGCACTTCCACGCATGGGGGGATAAAGTGGGAAAATTGAAAATCAGCAAGACACAAGCACCCCAAAGTTTAGGGCTGCTCTGTTGACAAGGACCTCCACTTCATTCCACCTTAAATATCCCAGGAAAGCGAAAAATGGATCAAAAAGTTGTGGTCCTTATGTACAATGGAATATCACTCAGCCATGAAATCAATGTCATAAGGCTAGTAGCAGCATGATGAGTGGATTTAGGTAAGACGATTCTAAGTGAAATAAGTCACACAGAAAAGGACACTTCTCATAAGGTGTCACTTATAGAGGGAATGTAAAAACCGTTACACTTGAACTGAATTACAAAACAGAACAGAGTCACACATGCAGAAAACACACTATGGCTGCTTAACGGGAAAGGTGAGGTGGGGTGATACATAAAACAAGAGCTTCAAATTAGCTCAGATACCGTTCCATAAACCCAATATGTAATAGACAAGACCTACTCCTTGCTCAGAGACCTGGACTCAACACGCCCGATTCACCGCACAAGAATATATCTGACTAGTAATAATCTTAAAACCTATGTATTGATATCTCTCTGTTAGTGTGTCAAGTGGGTGTAAAGCGGCATAAACACAGCCGTGAAAAGCAGCTAAACCCCATTATAAAAATAAATTACTTTTACAAACCCATGAAACAAAGACAGGGAAAGAGAGAGAAATTCTTACACAATTCGTTCAGGGGCTGTGATGCAACCTGGATTGACCATATCTAGACCCACAGCTGGATGAGACATAAGGGTGGACACTCTTGGGGCTGAGAGGTTTGGTGAGGTTGGGTGAGCAAACGCAGACCCTTTAAAGTAATACTGCGTGCTACCCATCGTATGGGTCCCAAATCTCCAGGTTCAAGGGCATCTTCCTACATCGAAAACATGCATGAGAAACCCAGAAGATGGTACACCGTGTGATGGGGAAAGGTTTCTAAAACGCACCTCATTTCTCATCTCCTTGTGCTCGGGTTCGCCATTCCAGCCACTTTACTAGCAATCTCCCTACTTGGAGCATCAGCACCTTTAACCTCCTGTTCCCTACAGGTTGCAATTTGTCCTGAGGATGAACGGGAAGACGGGGAACCAATGAGAGACTAGCTCTTGGTGTTGGGACAGGCACAGGTAACTCTATTTTCCCATCAGGAAGAAGAATTAACCACAGGCTCAGCCTGCCCCCCGGAACCAGAACAGGGCCTGAAGCCATCCTGCGCTTTTGCGGCCAGCTCCCAAAAAAGCGACTTGTAAAATGGAGCTTCAGGGCACTGCAATTCACAAACCTGCAGAGTTATAAATGATAACTCTCGTCCACAAATATATTGAGGGAAGGCAAAGAAGAGGATTTGAAATCAAGGCAGAATTGCAGGAAACAGATTTCAGGAGGTAGATTCGAATCGCCTTTAAAGCACATGAAAAGCGGCAAAACGTTGACAATGATGCCCTTGGCCAAAAAGGGCGTATGCGTTTTTTCCTGAATATATTCAGGAAAAAACGCATACGCCCTTTTTGGCCAACCAAGCAACCTGGAAAGGCAAATCAGCGCTACAAAGAAGTCTCGCTTCCCATCGGTCAAAAGGGCCATGCTGAAAAAAGTGTCAAAACCAGAAATGCAGGACAGGCCATGGAGAAATGGGAGCCTTGCTACACTGATGGGCGGGATGTAAATCGCCAACAGCCACTCTGGAGAAGTGTACGGTGTGTCCTGAAACATCTAAAAAACACAGCTTAGAGAGCATAGGGCACTTCCACGCATGGGGGGATAAAGTGGGAAAATTGAAAATCAGCAAGACACAAGCACCCCAAAGTTTAGGGCTGCTCTGTTGACAAGGACCTCCACTTCATTCCACCTTAAATATCCCAGGAAAGCGAAAAATGGATCAAAAAGTTGTGGTCCTTATGTACAATGGAATATCACTCAGCCATGAAATCAATGTCATAAGGCTAGTAGCAGCATGATGAGTGGATTTAGGTAAGACGATTCTAAGTGAAATAAGTCACACAGAAAAGGACACTTCTCATAAGGTGTCACTTATAGAGGGAATGTAAAAACCGTTACACTTGAACTGAATTACAAAACAGAACAGAGTCACACATGCAGAAAACACACTATGGCTGCTTAACGGGAAAGGTGAGGTGGGGTGATACATAAAACAAGAGCTTCAAATTAGCTCAGATACCGTTCCATAAACCCAATATGTAATAGACAAGACCTACTCCTTGCTCAGAGAACTGGACTCAACACGCCCGATTCACCGCACAAGAATATATCTGACTAGTAATAATCTTAAAACCTATGTATTGATATCTCTCTGTTAGTGTGTCAAGTGGGTGTAAAGCGGCATAAACACAGCCGTGAAAAGCAGCTAAACCCCATTATAAAAATAAATTACTTTTAAAAACCCATGAAACAAAGACAGGGAAAGAGAGAGAAATTGTTACACAATTCGTTCAGGGGCTGTGATGCAACCTGGATTGACCATATCTAGACCCACAGCTGGATGAGACATAAGGGTGGACACTCTTGGGGCTGAGAGGTTTGGTGAGGTTGGGTGAGCAAACGCAGACCCTTTAAAGTAATACTGCGTGCTACCCATCGCATGGGTCCCAAATCTCCAGGTTCAAGGGCATCTTCCTACATCGAAAACATGCATGAGAAACCCAGAAGATGGTACACCGTGTGATGGGGAAAGGTTTCTAAAACGCACCTCATTTCTCATCTCCTTGTGCTCGGGTTCGCCATTCCAGCCACTTTACTAGCAATCTCCCTACTTGGAGCATCAGCACCTTTAACCTCCTGTTCCCTACAGGTTGCAATTTGTCCTGAGGATGAACGGGAAGACGGGGAACCAATGAGAGACTAGCTCTTGGTGTTGGGACAGGCACAGGTAACTCTATTTTCCCATCAGGAAGAAGAATTAACCACAGGCTCAGCCTGCCCCCCGGAACCAGAACAGGGCCTGAAGCCATCCTGCGCTTTTGCGGCCAGCTCCCAAAAAAGCGACTTGTAAAATGGAGCTTCAGGGCACTGCAATTCACAAACCTGCAGAGTTATAAATGATAACTCTCGTCCACAAATATATTGAGGGAAGGCAAAGAAGAGGATTTGAAATCAAGGCAGAATTGCAGGAAACAGATTTCAGGAGGTAGATTCGAATCGCCTTTAAAGCACATGAAAAGCGGCAAAACGTTGACAATGATGCCCTTGGCCAAAAAGGGCGTATGCGTTTTTTCCTGAATATATTCAGGAAAAAACGCATACGCCCTTTTTGGCCAACCAAGCAACCTGGAAAGGCAAATCAGCGCTACAAAGAAGTCTCGCTTCCCATCGGTCAAAAGGGCCATGCTGAAAAAAGTGTCAAAACCAGAAATGCAGGACAGGCCATGGAGAAATGGGAGCCTTGCTACACTGATGGGCGGGATGTAAATCGCCAACAGCCACTCTGGAGAAGTGTACGGTGTGTCCTGAAACATCTAAAAAACACAGCTTAGAGAGCATAGGGCACTTCCACGCATGGGGGGATAAAGTGGGAAAATTGAAAATCAGCAAGACACAAGCACCCCAAAGTTTAGGGCTGCTCTGTTGACAAGGACCTCCACTTCATTCCACCTTAAATATCCCAGGAAAGCGAAAAATGGATCAAAAAGTTGTGGTCCTTATGTACAATGGAATATCACTCAGCCATGAAATCAATGTCATAAGGCTAGTAGCAGCATGATGAGTGGATTTAGGTAAGACGATTCTAAGTGAAATAAGTCACACAGAAAAGGACACTTCTCATAAGGTGTCACTTATAGAGGGAATGTAAAAACCGTTACACTTGAACTGAATTACAAAACAGAACAGAGTCACACATGCAGAAAACACACTATGGCTGCTTAACGGGAAAGGTGAGGTGGGGTGATACATAAAACAAGAGCTTCAAATTAGCTCAGATACCGTTCCATAAACCCAATATGTAATAGACAAGACCTACTCCTTGCTCAGAGAACTGGACTCAACACGCCCGATTCACCGCACAAGAATATATCTGACTAGTAATAATCTTAAAACCTATGTATTGATATCTCTCTGTTAGTGTGTCAAGTGGGTGTAAAGCGGCAGAAACACAGCCGTGAAAAGCAGCTAAACCCCATTATAAAAATAAATTACTTTTAAAAACCCATGAAACAAAGACAGGGAAAGAGAGAGAAATTCTTACACAATTCGTTCAGGGGCTGTGATGCAACCTGGATTGACCATATCTAGACCCACAGCTGGATGAGACATAAGGGTGGACACTCTTGGGGCTGAGAGGTTTGGTGAGGTTGGGTGAGCAAACGCAGACCCTTTAAAGTAATACTGCGTGCTACCCATCGCATGGGTCCCAAATCTCCAGGTTCAAGGGCATCTTCCTACATCGAAAACATGCATGAGAAACCCAGAAGATGGTACACCGTGTGATGGGGAAAGGTTTCTAAAACGCACCTCATTTCTCATCTCCTTGTGCTCGGGTTCGCCATTCCAGCCACTTTACTAGCAATCTCCCTACTTGGAGCATCAGCACCTTTAACCTCCTGTTCCCTACAGGTTGCAATTTGTCCTGAGGATGAACGGGAAGACGGGGAACCAATGAGAGACTAGCTCTTGGTGTTGGGACAGGCACAGGTCACTCTATTTTCCCATCAGGAAGAAGAATTAACCACAGGCTCATCCTGCCCCCCGGAACCAGAACAGGGCCTGAAGCCATCCTGCGCTTTTGCGGCCAGCTCCCAAAAAAGCGACTTGTAAAATGGAGCTTCAGGGCACTGCAATTCACAAACCTGCAGAGTTATAAATGATAACTCTCGTCCACAAATATATTGAGGGAAGGCAAAGAAGAGGATTTGAAATCAAGGCAGAATTGCAGGAAACAGATTTCAGGAGGTAGATTCGAATCGCCTTTAAAGCACATGAAAAGCGGCAAAACGTTGACAATGATGCCCTTGGCCAAAAAGGGCGTATGCGTTTTTTCCTGAATATATTCAGGAAAAAACGCATACGCCCTTTTTGGCCAACCAAGCAACCTGGAAAGGCAAATCAGCGCTACAAAGAAGTCTCGCTTCCCATCGGTCAAAAGGGCCATGCTGAAAAAAGTGTCAAAACCAGAAATGCAGGACAGGCCATGGAGAAATGGGAGCCTTGCTACACTGATGGGCGGGATGTAAATCGCCAACAGCCACTCTGGAGAAGTGTACGGTGTGTCCTGAAACATCTAAAAAACACAGCTTAGAGAGCATAGGGCACTTCCACGCATGGGGGGATAAAGTGGGAAAATTGAAAATCAGCAAGACACAAGCACCCCAAAGTTTAGGGCTGCTCTGTTGACAAGGACCTCCACTTCATTCCACCTTAAATATCCCAGGAAAGCGAAAAATGGATCAAAAAGTTGTGGTCCTTATGTACAATGGAATATCACTCAGCCATGAAATCAATGTCATAAGGCTAGTAGCAGCATGATGAGTGGATTTAGGTAAGACGATTCTAAGTGAAATAAGTCACACAGAAAAGGACACTTCTCATAAGGTGTCACTTATAAAGGGAATGTAAAAACCGTTACACTTGAACTGAATTACAAAACAGAACAGAGTCACACATGCAGAAAACACACTATGGCTGCTTAACGGGAAAGGTGAGGTGGGGTGATACATAAAACAAGAGCTTCAAATTAGCTCAGATACCGTTCCATAAACCCAATATGTAATAGACAAGACCTACTCCTTGCTCAGAGAACTGGACTCAACACGCCCAATTCACCGCACAAGAATATATCTGACTAGTAATAATCTTAAAACCTATGTATTGATATCTCTCTGTTAGTGTGTCAAGTGGGTGTAAAGCGGCATAAACACAGCCGTGAAAAGCAGCTAAACCCCATTATAAAAATAAATTACTTTTAAAAACCCATGAAACAAAGACAGGGAAAGAGAGAGAAATTCTTACACAATTCGTTCAGGGGCTGTGATGCAACCTGGATTGACCATATCTAGACCCACAGCTGGATGAGACATAAGGGTGGACACTCTTGGGGCTGTGAGGTTTGGTGAGGTTGGGTGAGCAAACGCAGACCCTTTAAAGTAATACTGCGTGCTACCCATCGCATGGGTCCCAAATCTCCAGGTTCAAGGGCATCTTCCTACATCGAAAACATGCATGAGAAACCCAGAAGATGGTACACCGTGTGATGGGGAAAGGTTTCTAAAACGCACCTCATTTCTCATCTCCTTGTGCTCGGGTTCGCCATTCCAGCCACTTTACTAGCAATCTCCCTACTTGGAGCATCAGCACCTTTAACCTCCTGTTCCCTACAGGTTGCAATTTGTCCTGAGGATGAACGGGAAGACGGGGAACCAATGAGAGACTAGCTCTTGGTGTTGGGACAGGCACAGGTAACTCTATTTTCCCATCAGGAAGAAGAATTAACCACAGGCTCAGCCTGCCCCCCGGAACCAGAACAGGGCCTGAAGCCATCCTGCGCTTTTGCGGCCAGCTCCCAAAAAAGCGACTTGTAAAATGGAGCTTCAGGGCACTGCAATTCACAAACCTGCAGAGTTATAAATGATAACTCTCGTCCACAAATATATTGAGGGAAGGCAAAGAAGAGGATTTGAAATCAAGGCAGAATTGCAGGAAACAGATTTCAGGAGGTAGATTCGAATCGCCTTTAAAGCACATGAAAAGCGGCAAAACGTTGACAATGATGCCCTTGGCCAAAAAGGGCGTATGCGTTTTTTCCTGAATATATTCAGGAAAAAACGCATACGCCCTTTTTGGCCAACCAAGCAACCTGGAAAGGCAAATCAGCGCTACAAAGAAGTCTCGCTTCCCATCGGTCAAAAGGGCCATGCTGAAAAAAGTGTCAAAACCAGAAATGCAGGACAGGCCATGGAGAAATGGGAGCCTTGCTACACTGATGGGCGGGATGTAAATCGCCAACAGCCACTCTGGAGAAGTGTACGGTGTGTCCTGAAACATCTAAAAAACACAGCTTAGAGAGCATAGGGCACTTCCACGCATGGGGGGATAAAGTGGGAAAATTGAAAATCAGCAAGACACAAGCACCCCAAAGTTTAGGGCTGCTCTGTTGACAAGGACCTCCACTTCATTCCACCTTAAATATCCCAGGAAAGCGAAAAATGGATCAAAAAGTTGTGGTCCTTATGTACAATGGAATATCACTCAGCCATGAAATCAATGTCATAAGGCTAGTAGCAGCATGATGAGTGGATTTAGGTAAGACGATTCTAAGTGAAATAAGTCACACAGAAAAGGACACTTCTCATAAGGTGTCACTTATAGAGGGAATGTAAAAACCGTTACACTTGAACTGAATTACAAAACAGAACAGAGTCACACATGCAGAAAACACACTATGGCTGCTTAACGGGAAAGGTGAGGTGGGGTGATACATAAAACAAGAGCTTCAAATTAGCTCAGATACCGTTCCATAAACCCAATATGTAATAGACAAGACCTACTCCTTGCTCAGAGAACTGGACTCAACACGCCCGATTCACCGCACAAGAATATATCTGACTAGTAATAATCTTAAAACCTATGTATTGATATCTCTCTGTTAGTGTGTCAAGTGGGTGTAAAGCGGCATAAACACAGCCGTGAAAAGCAGCTAAACCCCATTATAAAAATAAATTACTTTTAAAAACCCATGAAACAAAGACAGGGAAAGAGAGAGAAATTCTTACACAATTCGTTCAGGGGCTGTGATGCAACCTGGATTGACCATATCTAGACCCACAGCTGGATGAGACATAAGGGTGGACACTCTTGGGGCTGAGAGGTTTGGTGAGGTTGGGTGAGCAAACGCAGACCCTTTAAAGTAATACTGCGTGCTACCCATCGCATGGGTCCCAAATCTCCAGGTTCAAGGGCATCTTCCTACATCGAAAACATGCATGAGAAACCCAGAAGATGGTACACCGTGTGATGGGGAAAGGTTTCTAAAACGCACCTCATTTCTCATCTCCTTGTGCTCGGGTTCGCCATTCCAGCCACTTTACTAGCAATCTCCCTACTTGGAGCATCAGCACCTTTAACCTCCTGTTCCCTACAGGTTGCAATTTGTCCTGAGGATGAACGGGAAGACGGGGAACCAATGAGAGACTAGCTCTTGGTGTTGGGACAGGCACAGGTCACTCTATTTTCCCATCAGGAAGAAGAATTAACCACAGGCTCAGCCTGCCCCCCGGAACCAGAACAGGGCCTGAAGCCATCCTGCGCTTTTGCGGCCAGCTCCCAAGAAAGCGACTTGTAAAATGGAGCTTCAGGGCACTGCAATTCACAAACCTGCAGAGTTATAAATGATAACTCTCGTCCACAAATATATTGAGGGAAGGCAAAGAAGAGGATTTGAAATCAAGGCAGAATTGCAGGAAACAGATTTCAGGAGGTAGATTCGAATCGCCTTTAAAGCACATGAAAAGCGGCAAAACGTTGACAATGATGCCCTTGGCCAAAAAGGGCGTATGCGTTTTTTCCTGAATATATTCAGGAAAAAACGCATACGCCCTTTTTGGCCAACCAAGCAACCTGGAAAGGCAAATCAGCGCTACAAAGAAGTCTCGCTTCCCATCGGTCAAAAGGGCCATGCTGAAAAAAGTGTCAAAACCAGAAATGCAGGACAGGCCATGGAGAAATGGGAGCCTTGCTACACTGATGGGCGGGATGTACATTGCCAACAGCCACTCTGGAGAAGTGTACGGTGTGTCCTGAAACATCTAAAAAACACAGCTTAGAGAGCATAGGGCACTTCCACGCATGGGGGGATAAAGTGGGAAAATTGAAAATCAGCAAGACACAAGCACCCCAAAGTTTAGGGCTGCTCTGTTGACAAGGACCTCCACTTCATTCCACCTTAAATATCCCAGGAAAGCGAAAAATGGATCAAAAAGTTGTGGTCCTTATGTACAATGGAATATCACTCAGCCATGAAATCAATGTCATAAGGCTAGTAGCAGCATGATGAGTGGATTTAGGTAAGACGATTCTAAGTGAAATAAGTCACACAGAAAACGACACTTCTCATAAGGTGTCACTTATAGAGGGAATGTAAAAACCGTTACACTTGAACTGAATTACAAAACAGAACAGAGTCACACATGCAGAAAACACACTATGGCTGCTTAACGGGAAAGGTGAGGTGGGGTGATACATAAAACAAGGGTTTCAAATTAGGTGAGATACCGTTCCATAAACCCAATATGTAATAGACAAGATATACTCCTTGCTCAGAGAACTGGACTCAACACGCACTATTCACCGCACAATAATACATCTGACTAGTAGTAATCTTAAAACCTATGTATTGATATCTCTGTTAGTGTGTCAAGTGGGTGTAAAGAGGCATAAACACAGCAGTGAAAAGCAGCTAAACCCCATTATAAAAATAAATTACTTTTACAAACCCATGAAACAAAGACAGGGAAAGAGAGAGAAATTCTTACACAATTCGTTCAGGGGCTGTGATGCAACCTGGATTGACCATATCTAGACCCACAGCTGGATGAGACATAAGGGTGGACACTCTTGGGGCTGAGAGGTTTGGTGAGGTTGGGTGAGCAAACGCAGACCCTTTAAAGTAATACTGCGTGCTACCCATCGTATGGGTCCCAAATCTCCAGGTTCAAGGGAATCTTCCTACATCGAAAACATGCATGAGAAACCCAGAAGATGGTACACCGTGTGATGGGGAAAGGTTTCTAAAACGCACCTCATTTCTCATCTCCTTGTGCTCGGGTTCGCCATTCCAGCCACTTTACTAGCAATCTCCCTACTTGGAGCATCAGCACCTTTAACCTCCTGTTCCCTACAGGTTGCAATTTGTCCTGAGGATGAACGGGAAGACGGGGAACCAATGAGAGACTAGCTCTTGGTGTTGGGACAGGCACAGGTAACTCTATTTTCCCATCAGGAAGAAGAATTAACCACAGGCTCAGCCTGCCCCCCGGAACCAGAACAGGGCCTGAAGCCATCCTGCGCTTTTGCGGCCAGCTCCCAAAAAAGCGACTTGTAAAATGGAGCTTCAGGGCACTGCAATTCACAAACCTGCAGAGTTATAAATGATAACTCTCGTCCACAAATATATTGAGGGAAGGCAAAGAAGAGGATTTGAAATCAAGGCAGAATTGCAGGAAACAGATTTCAGGAGGTAGATTCGAATCGCCTTTAAAGCACATGAAAAGCGGCAAAACGTTGACAATGATGCCCTTGGCCAAAAAGGGCGTATGCGTTTTTTCCTGAATATATTCAGGAAAAAACGCATACGCCCTTTTTGGCCAACCAAGCAACCTGGAAAGGCAAATCAGCGCTACAAAGAAGTCTCGCTTCCCATCGGTCAAAAGGGCCATGCTGAAAAAAGTGTCAAAACCAGAAATGCAGGACAGGCCATGGAGAAATGGGAGCCTTGCTACACTGATGGGCGGGATGTAAATCGCCAACAGCCACTCTGGAGAAGTGTACGGTGTGTCCTGAAACATCTAAAAAACACAGCTTAGAGAGCATAGGGCACTTCCACGCATGGGGGGATAAAGTGGGAAAATTGAAAATCAGCAAGACACAAGCACCCCAAAGTTTAGGGCTGCTCTGTTGACAAGGACCTCCACTTCATTCCACCTTAAATATCCCAGGAAAGCGAAAAATGGATCAAAAAGTTGTGGTCCTTATGTAAAATGGAATATCACTCAGCCATGAAATCAATGTCATAAGGCTAGTAGCAGCATGATGAGTGGATTTAGGTAAGACGATTCTAAGTGAAATAAGTCACACAGAAAAGGACACTTCTCATAAGGTGTCACTTATAGAGGGAATGTAAAAACCGTTACACTTGAACTGAATTACAAAACAGAACAGAGTCACACATGCAGAAAACACACTATGGCTGCTTAACGGGAAAGGTGAGGTGGGGTGATACATAAAACAAGAGCTTCAAATTAGCTCAGATACCGTTCCATAAACCCAATATGTAATAGACAAGACCTACTCCTTGCTCAGAGAACTGGACTCAACACGCCCGATTCACCGCACAAGAATATATCTGACTAGTAATAATCTTAAAACCTATGTATTGATATCTCTCTGTTAGTGTGTCAAGTGGGTGTAAAGCGGCATAAACACAGCCGTGAAAAGCAGCTAAACCCCATTATAAAAATAAATTACTTTTAAAAACCCATGAAACAAAGACAGGGAAAGAGAGAGAAATTGTTACACAATTCGTTCAGGGGCTGTGATGCAACCTGGATTGACCATATCTAGACCCACAGCTGGATGAGACATAAGGGTGGACACTCTTGGGGCTGAGAGGTTTGGTGAGGTTGGGTGAGCAAACGCAGACCCTTTAAAGTAATACTGCGTGCTACCCATCGCATGGGTCCCAAATCTCCAGGTTCAAGGGCATCTTCCTACATCGAAAACATGCATGAGAAACCCAGAAGATGGTACACCGTGTGATGGGGAAAGGTTTCTAAAACGCACCTCATTTCTCATCTCCTTGTGCTCGGGTTCGCCATTCCAGCCACTTTACTAGCAATCTCCCTACTTGGAGCATCAGCACCTTTAACCTCCTGTTCCCTACAGGTTGCAATTTGTCCTGAGGATGAACGGGAAGACGGGGAACCAATGAGAGACTAGCTCTTGGTGTTGGGACAGGCACAGGTAACTCTATTTTCCCATCAGGAAGAAGAATTAACCACAGGCTCAGCCTGCCCCACGGAACCAGAACAGGGCCTGAAGCCATCCTGCGCTTTTGCGGCCAGCTCCCAAAAAAGCGACTTGTAAAATGGAGCTTCAGGGCACTGCAATTCACAAACCTGCAGAGTTATAAATGATAACTCTCGTCCACAAATATATTGAGGGAAGGCAAAGAAGAGGATTTGAAATCAAGGCAGAATTGCAGGAAACAGATTTCAGGAGGTAGATTCGAATCGCCTTTAAAGCACATGAAAAGCGGCAAAACGTTGACAATGATGCCCTTGGCCAAAAAGGGCGTATGCGTTTTTTCCTGAATATATTCAGGAAAAAACGCATACGCCCTTTTTGGCCAACCAAGCAACCTGGAAAGGCAAATCAGCGCTACAAAGAAGTCTCGCTTCCCATCGGTCAAAAGGGCCATGCTGAAAAAAGTGTCAAAACCAGAAATGCAGGACAGGCCATGGAGAAATGGGAGCCTTGCTACACTGATGGGCGGGATGTACATTGCCAACAGCCACTCTGGAGAAGTGTACGGTGTGTCCTGAAACATCTAAAAAACACAGCTTAGAGAGCATAGGGCACTTCCACGCATGGGGGGATAAAGTGGGAAAATTGAAAATCAGCAAGACACAAGCACCCCAAAGTTTAGGGCTGCTCTGTTGACAAGGACCTCCACTTCATTCCACCTTAAATATCCCAGGAAAGCGAAAAATGGATCAAAAAGTTGTGGTCCTTATGTACAATGGAATATCACTCAGCCATGAAATCAATGTCATAAGGCTAGTAGCAGCATGATGAGTGGATTTAGGTAAGACGATTCTAAGTGAAATAAGTCACACAGAAAACGACACTTCTCATAAGGTGTCACTTATAGAGGGAATGTAAAAACCGTTACACTTGAACTGAATTACAAAACAGAACAGAGTCACACATGCAGAAAACACACTATGGCTGCTTAACGGGAAAGGTGAGGTGGGGTGATACATAAAACAAGGGTTTCAAATTAGGTGAGATACCGTTCCATAAACCCAATATGTAATAGACAAGATATACTCCTTGCTCAGAGAACTGGACTCAACACGCACTATTCACCGCACAATAATACATCTGACTAGTAGTAATCTTAAAACCTATGTATTGATATCTCTGTTAGTGTGTCAAGTGGGTGTAAAGAGGCATAAACACAGCAGTGAAAAGCAGCTAAACCCCATTATAAAAATAAATTACTTTTACAAACCCATGAAACAAAGACAGGGAAAGAGAGAGAAATTCTTACACAATTCGTTCAGGGGCTGTGATGCAACCTGGATTGACCATATCTAGACCCACAGCTGGATGAGACATAAGGGTGGACACTCTTGGGGCTGAGAGGTTTGGTGAGGTTGGGTGAGCAAACGCAGACCCTTTAAAGTAATACTGCGTGCTACCCATCGTATGGGTCCCAAATCTCCAGGTTCAAGGGAATCTTCCTACATCGAAAACATGCATGAGAAACCCAGAAGATGGTACACCGTGTGATGGGGAAAGGTTTCTAAAACGCACCTCATTTCTCATCTCCTTGTGCTCGGGTTCGCCATTCCAGCCACTTTACTAGCAATCTCCCTACTTGGAGCATCAGCACCTTTAACCTCCTGTTCCCTACAGGTTGCAATTTGTCCTGAGGATGAACGGGAAGACGGGGAACCAATGAGAGACTAGCTCTTGGTGTTGGGACAGGCACAGGTAACTCTATTTTCCCATCAGGAAGAAGAATTAACCACAGGCTCAGCCTGCCCCCCGGAACCAGAACAGGGCCTGAAGCCATCCTGCGCTTTTGCGGCCAGCTCCCAAAAAAGCGACTTGTAAAATGGAGCTTCAGGGCACTGCAATTCACAAACCTGCAGAGTTATAAATGATAACTCTCGTCCACAAATATATTGAGGGAAGGCAAAGAAGAGGATTTGAAATCAAGGCAGAATTGCAGGAAACAGATTTCAGGAGGTAGATTCGAATCGCCTTTAAAGCACATGAAAAGCGGCAAAACGTTGACAATGATGCCCTTGGCCAAAAAGGGCGTATGCGTTTTTTCCTGAATATATTCAGGAAAAAACGCATACGCCCTTTTTGGCCAACCAAGCAACCTGGAAAGGCAAATCAGCGCTACAAAGAAGTCTCGCTTCCCATCGGTCAAAAGGGCCATGCTGAAAAAAGTGTCAAAACCAGAAATGCAGGACAGGCCATGGAGAAATGGGAGCCTTGCTACACTGATGGGCGGGATGTAAATCGCCAACAGCCACTCTGGAGAAGTGTACGGTGTGTCCTGAAACATCTAAAAAACACAGCTTAGAGAGCATAGGGCACTTCCACGCATGGGGGGATAAAGTGGGAAAATTGAAAATCAGCAAGACACAAGCACCCCAAAGTTTAGGGCTGCTCTGTTGACAAGGACCTCCACTTCATTCCACCTTAAATATCCCAGGAAAGCGAAAAATGGATCAAAAAGTTGTGGTCCTTATGTACAATGGAATATCACTCAGCCATGAAATCAATGTCATAAGGCTAGTAGCAGCATGATGAGTGGATTTAGGTAAGACGATTCTAAGTGAAATAAGTCACACAGAAAAGGACACTTCTCATAAGGTGTCACTTATAGAGGGAATGTAAAAACCGTTACACTTGAACTGAATTACAAAACAGAACAGAGTCACACATGCAGAAAACACACTATGGCTGCTTAACGGGAAAGGTGAGGTGGGGTGATACATAAAACAAGAGCTTCAAATTAGCTCAGATACCGTTCCATAAACCCAATATGTAATAGACAAGACCTACTCCTTGCTCAGAGAACTGGACTCAACACGCCCGATTCACCGCACAAGAATATATCTGACTAGTAATAATCTTAAAACCTATGTATTGATATCTCTCTGTTAGTGTGTCAAGTGGGTGTAAAGCGGCATAAACACAGCCGTGAAAAGCAGCTAAACCCCATTATAAAAATAAATTACTTTTAAAAACCCATGAAACAAAGACAGGGAAAGAGAGAGAAATTGTTACACAATTCGTTCAGGGGCTGTGATGCAACCTGGATTGACCATATCTAGACCCACAGCTGGATGAGACATAAGGGTGGACACTCTTGGGGCTGAGAGGTTTGGTGAGGTTGGGTGAGCAAACGCAGACCCTTTAAAGTAATACTGCGTGCTACCCATCGCATGGGTCCCAAATCTCCAGGTTCAAGGGCATCTTCCTACATCGAAAACATGCATGAGAAACCCAGAAGATGGTACACCGTGTGATGGGGAAAGGTTTCTAAAACGCACCTCATTTCTCATCTCCTTGTGCTCGGGTTCGCCATTCCAGCCACTTTACTAGCAATCTCCCTACTTGGAGCATCAGCACCTTTAACCTCCTGTTCCCTACAGGTTGCAATTTGTCCTGAGGATGAACGGGAAGACGGGGAACCAATGAGAGACTAGCTCTTGGTGTTGGGACAGGCACAGGTAACTCTATTTTCCCATCAGGAAGAAGAATTAACCACAGGCTCAGCCTGCCCCACGGAACCAGAACAGGGCCTGAAGCCATCCTGCGCTTTTGCGGCCAGCTCCCAAAAAAGCGACTTGTAAAATGGAGCTTCAGGGCACTGCAATTCACAAACCTGCAGAGTTATAAATGATAACTCTCGTCCACAAATATATTGAGGGAAGGCAAAGAAGAGGATTTGAAATCAAGGCAGAATTGCAGGAAACAGATTTCAGGAGGTAGATTCGAATCGCCTTTAAAGCACATGAAAAGCGGCAAAACGTTGACAATGATGCCCTTGGCCAAAAAGGGCGTATGCGTTTTTTCCTGAATATATTCAGGAAAAAACGCATACGCCCTTTTTGGCCAACCAAGCAACCTGGAAAGGCAAATCAGCGCTACAAAGAAGTCTCGCTTCCCATCGGTCAAAAGGGCCATGCTGAAAAAAGTGTCAAAACCAGAAATGCAGGACAGGCCATGGAGAAATGGGAGCCTTGCTACACTGATGGGCGGGATGTAAATCGCCAACAGCCACTCTGGAGAAGTGTACGGTGTGTCCTGAAACATCTAAAAAACACAGCTTAGAGAGCATAGGGCACTTCCACGCATGGGGGGATAAAGTGGGAAAATTGAAAATCAGCAAGACACAAGCACCCCAAAGTTTAGGGCTGCTCTGTTGACAAGGACCTCCACTTCATTCCACCTTAAATATCCCAGGAAAGCGAAAAATGGATCAAAAAGTTGTGGTCCTTATGTACAATGGAATATCACTCAGCCATGAAATCAATGTCATAAGGCTAGTAGCAGCATGATGAGTGGATTTAGGTAAGACGATTCTAAGTGAAATAAGTCACACAGAAAAGGACACTTCTCATAAGGTGTCACTTATAGAGGGAATGTAAAAACCGTTACACTTGAACTGAATTACAAAACAGAACAGAGTCACACATGCAGAAAACACACTATGGCTGCTTAACGGGAAAGGTGAGGTGGGGTGATACATAAAACAAGAGCTTCAAATTAGCTCAGATACCGTTCCATAAACCCAATATGTAATAGACAAGACCTACTCCTTGCTCAGAGACCTGGACTCAACACGCCCGATTCACCGCACAAGAATATATCTGACTAGTAATAATCTTAAAACCTATGTATTGATATCTCTCTGTTAGTGTGTCAAGTGGGTGTAAAGCGGCATAAACACAGCCGTGAAAAGCAGCTAAACCCCATTATAAAAATAAATTACTTTTACAAACCCATGAAACAAAGACAGGGAAAGAGAGAGAAATTCTTACACAATTCGTTCAGGGGCTGTGATGCAACCTGGATTGACCATATCTAGACCCACAGCTGGATGAGACATAAGGGTGGACACTCTTGGGGCTGAGAGGTTTGGTGAGGTTGGGTGAGCAAACGCAGACCCTTTAAAGTAATACTGCGTGCTACCCATCGTATGGGTCCCAAATCTCCAGGTTCAAGGGCATCTTCCTACATCGAAAACATGCATGAGAAACCCAGAAGATGGTACACCGTGTGATGGGGAAAGGTTTCTAAAACGCACCTCATTTCTCATCTCCTTGTGCTCGGGTTCGCCATTCCAGCCACTTTACTAGCAATCTCCCTACTTGGAGCATCAGCACCTTTAACCTCCTGTTCCCTACAGGTTGCAATTTGTCCTGAGGATGAACGGGAAGACGGGGAACCAATGAGAGACTAGCTCTTGGTGTTGGGACAGGCACAGGTAACTCTATTTTCCCATCAGGAAGAAGAATTAACCACAGGCTCAGCCTGCCCCCCGGAACCAGAACAGGGCCTGAAGCCATCCTGCGCTTTTGCGGCCAGCTCCCAAAAAAGCGACTTGTAAAATGGAGCTTCAGGGCACTGCAATTCACAAACCTGCAGAGTTATAAATGATAACTCTCGTCCACAAATATATTGAGGGAAGGCAAAGAAGAGGATTTGAAATCAAGGCAGAATTGCAGGAAACAGATTTCAGGAGGTAGATTCGAATCGCCTTTAAAGCACATGAAAAGCGGCAAAACGTTGACAATGATGCCCTTGGCCAAAAAGGGCGTATGCGTTTTTTCCTGAATATATTCAGGAAAAAACGCATACGCCCTTTTTGGCCAACCAAGCAACCTGGAAAGGCAAATCAGCGCTACAAAGAAGTCTCGCTTCCCATCGGTCAAAAGGGCCATGCTGAAAAAAGTGTCAAAACCAGAAATGCAGGACAGGCCATGGAGAAATGGGAGCCTTGCTACACTGATGGGCGGGATGTAAATCGCCAACAGCCACTCTGGAGAAGTGTACGGTGTGTCCTGAAACATCTAAAAAACACAGCTTAGAGAGCATAGGGCACTTCCACGCATGGGGGGATAAAGTGGGAAAATTGAAAATCAGCAAGACACAAGCACCCCAAAGTTTAGGGCTGCTCTGTTGACAAGGACCTCCACTTCATTCCACCTTAAATATCCCAGGAAAGCGAAAAATGGATCAAAAAGTTGTGGTCCTTATGTACAATGGAATATCACTCAGCCATGAAATCAATGTCATAAGGCTAGTAGCAGCATGATGAGTGGATTTAGGTAAGACGATTCTAAGTGAAATAAGTCACACAGAAAAGGACACTTCTCATAAGGTGTCACTTATAGAGGGAATGTAAAAACCGTTACACTTGAACTGAATTACAAAACAGAACAGAGTCACACATGCAGAAAACACACTATGGCTGCTTAACGGGAAAGGTGAGGTGGGGTGATACATAAAACAAGAGCTTCAAATTAGCTCAGATACCGTTCCATAAACCCAATATGTAATAGACAAGACCTACTCCTTGCTCAGAGAACTGGACTCAACACGCCCGATTCACCGCACAAGAATATATCTGACTAGTAATAATCTTAAAACCTATGTATTGATATCTCTCTGTTAGTGTGTCAAGTGGGTGTAAAGCGGCATAAACACAGCCGTGAAAAGCAGCTAAACCCCATTATAAAAATAAATTACTTTTAAAAACCCATGAAACAAAGACAGGGAAAGAGAGAGAAATTGTTACACAATTCGTTCAGGGGCTGTGATGCAACCTGGATTGACCATATCTAGACCCACAGCTGGATGAGACATAAGGGTGGACACTCTTGGGGCTGAGAGGTTTGGTGAGGTTGGGTGAGCAAACGCAGACCCTTTAAAGTAATACTGCGTGCTACCCATCGCATGGGTCCCAAATCTCCAGGTTCAAGGGCATCTTCCTACATCGAAAACATGCATGAGAAACCCAGAAGATGGTACACCGTGTGATGGGGAAAGGTTTCTAAAACGCACCTCATTTCTCATCTCCTTGTGCTCGGGTTCGCCATTCCAGCCACTTTACTAGCAATCTCCCTACTTGGAGCATCAGCACCTTTAACCTCCTGTTCCCTACAGGTTGCAATTTGTCCTGAGGATGAACGGGAAGACGGGGAACCAATGAGAGACTAGCTCTTGGTGTTGGGACAGGCACAGGTAACTCTATTTTCCCATCAGGAAGAAGAATTAACCACAGGCTCAGCCTGCCCCCCGGAACCAGAACAGGGCCTGAAGCCATCCTGCGCTTTTGCGGCCAGCTCCCAAAAAAGCGACTTGTAAAATGGAGCTTCAGGGCACTGCAATTCACAAACCTGCAGAGTTATAAATGATAACTCTCGTCCACAAATATATTGAGGGAAGGCAAAGAAGAGGATTTGAAATCAAGGCAGAATTGCAGGAAACAGATTTCAGGAGGTAGATTCGAATCGCCTTTAAAGCACATGAAAAGCGGCAAAACGTTGACAATGATGCCCTTGGCCAAAAAGGGCGTATGCGTTTTTTCCTGAATATATTCAGGAAAAAACGCATACGCCCTTTTTGGCCAACCAAGCAACCTGGAAAGGCAAATCAGCGCTACAAAGAAGTCTCGCTTCCCATCGGTCAAAAGGGCCATGCTGAAAAAAGTGTCAAAACCAGAAATGCAGGACAGGCCATGGAGAAATGGGAGCCTTGCTACACTGATGGGCGGGATGTAAATCGCCAACAGCCACTCTGGAGAAGTGTACGGTGTGTCCTGAAACATCTAAAAAACACAGCTTAGAGAGCATAGGGCACTTCCACGCATGGGGGGATAAAGTGGGAAAATTGAAAATCAGCAAGACACAAGCACCCCAAAGTTTAGGGCTGCTCTGTTGACAAGGACCTCCACTTCATTCCACCTTAAATATCCCAGGAAAGCGAAAAATGGATCAAAAAGTTGTGGTCCTTATGTACAATGGAATATCACTCAGCCATGAAATCAATGTCATAAGGCTAGTAGCAGCATGATGAGTGGATTTAGGTAAGACGATTCTAAGTGAAATAAGTCACACAGAAAAGGACACTTCTCATAAGGTGTCACTTATAGAGGGAATGTAAAAACCGTTACACTTGAACTGAATTACAAAACAGAACAGAGTCACACATGCAGAAAACACACTATGGCTGCTTAACGGGAAAGGTGAGGTGGGGTGATACATAAAACAAGAGCTTCAAATTAGCTCAGATACCGTTCCATAAACCCAATATGTAATAGACAAGACCTACTCCTTGCTCAGAGAACTGGACTCAACACGCCCGATTCACCGCACAAGAATATATCTGACTAGTAATAATCTTAAAACCTATGTATTGATATCTCTCTGTTAGTGTGTCAAGTGGGTGTAAAGCGGCAGAAACACAGCCGTGAAAAGCAGCTAAACCCCATTATAAAAATAAATTACTTTTAAAAACCCATGAAACAAAGACAGGGAAAGAGAGAGAAATTCTTACACAATTCGTTCAGGGGCTGTGATGCAACCTGGATTGACCATATCTAGACCCACAGCTGGATGAGACATAAGGGTGGACACTCTTGGGGCTGAGAGGTTTGGTGAGGTTGGGTGAGCAAACGCAGACCCTTTAAAGTAATACTGCGTGCTACCCATCGCATGGGTCCCAAATCTCCAGGTTCAAGGGCATCTTCCTACATCGAAAACATGCATGAGAAACCCAGAAGATGGTACACCGTGTGATGGGGAAAGGTTTCTAAAACGCACCTCATTTCTCATCTCCTTGTGCTCGGGTTCGCCATTCCAGCCACTTTACTAGCAATCTCCCTACTTGGAGCATCAGCACCTTTAACCTCCTGTTCCCTACAGGTTGCAATTTGTCCTGAGGATGAACGGGAAGACGGGGAACCAATGAGAGACTAGCTCTTGGTGTTGGGACAGGCACAGGTCACTCTATTTTCCCATCAGGAAGAAGAATTAACCACAGGCTCATCCTGCCCCCCGGAACCAGAACAGGGCCTGAAGCCATCCTGCGCTTTTGCGGCCAGCTCCCAAAAAAGCGACTTGTAAAATGGAGCTTCAGGGCACTGCAATTCACAAACCTGCAGAGTTATAAATGATAACTCTCGTCCACAAATATATTGAGGGAAGGCAAAGAAGAGGATTTGAAATCAAGGCAGAATTGCAGGAAACAGATTTCAGGAGGTAGATTCGAATCGCCTTTAAAGCACATGAAAAGCGGCAAAACGTTGACAATGATGCCCTTGGCCAAAAAGGGCGTATGCGTTTTTTCCTGAATATATTCAGGAAAAAACGCATACGCCCTTTTTGGCCAACCAAGCAACCTGGAAAGGCAAATCAGCGCTACAAAGAAGTCTCGCTTCCCATCGGTCAAAAGGGCCATGCTGAAAAAAGTGTCAAAACCAGAAATGCAGGACAGGCCATGGAGAAATGGGAGCCTTGCTACACTGATGGGCGGGATGTAAATCGCCAACAGCCACTCTGGAGAAGTGTACGGTGTGTCCTGAAACATCTAAAAAACACAGCTTAGAGAGCATAGGGCACTTCCACGCATGGGGGGATAAAGTGGGAAAATTGAAAATCAGCAAGACACAAGCACCCCAAAGTTTAGGGCTGCTCTGTTGACAAGGACCTCCACTTCATTCCACCTTAAATATCCCAGGAAAGCGAAAAATGGATCAAAAAGTTGTGGTCCTTATGTACAATGGAATATCACTCAGCCATGAAATCAATGTCATAAGGCTAGTAGCAGCATGATGAGTGGATTTAGGTAAGACGATTCTAAGTGAAATAAGTCACACAGAAAAGGACACTTCTCATAAGGTGTCACTTATAAAGGGAATGTAAAAACCGTTACACTTGAACTGAATTACAAAACAGAACAGAGTCACACATGCAGAAAACACACTATGGCTGCTTAACGGGAAAGGTGAGGTGGGGTGATACATAAAACAAGAGCTTCAAATTAGCTCAGATACCGTTCCATAAACCCAATATGTAATAGACAAGACCTACTCCTTGCTCAGAGAACTGGACTCAACACGCCCAATTCACCGCACAAGAATATATCTGACTAGTAATAATCTTAAAACCTATGTATTGATATCTCTCTGTTAGTGTGTCAAGTGGGTGTAAAGCGGCATAAACACAGCCGTGAAAAGCAGCTAAACCCCATTATAAAAATAAATTACTTTTAAAAACCCATGAAACAAAGACAGGGAAAGAGAGAGAAATTCTTACACAATTCGTTCAGGGGCTGTGATGCAACCTGGATTGACCATATCTAGACCCACAGCTGGATGAGACATAAGGGTGGACACTCTTGGGGCTGTGAGGTTTGGTGAGGTTGGGTGAGCAAACGCAGACCCTTTAAAGTAATACTGCGTGCTACCCATCGCATGGGTCCCAAATCTCCAGGTTCAAGGGCATCTTCCTACATCGAAAACATGCATGAGAAACCCAGAAGATGGTACACCGTGTGATGGGGAAAGGTTTCTAAAACGCACCTCATTTCTCATCTCCTTGTGCTCGGGTTCGCCATTCCAGCCACTTTACTAGCAATCTCCCTACTTGGAGCATCAGCACCTTTAACCTCCTGTTCCCTACAGGTTGCAATTTGTCCTGAGGATGAACGGGAAGACGGGGAACCAATGAGAGACTAGCTCTTGGTGTTGGGACAGGCACAGGTAACTCTATTTTCCCATCAGGAAGAAGAATTAACCACAGGCTCAGCCTGCCCCCCGGAACCAGAACAGGGCCTGAAGCCATCCTGCGCTTTTGCGGCCAGCTCCCAAAAAAGCGACTTGTAAAATGGAGCTTCAGGGCACTGCAATTCACAAACCTGCAGAGTTATAAATGATAACTCTCGTCCACAAATATATTGAGGGAAGGCAAAGAAGAGGATTTGAAATCAAGGCAGAATTGCAGGAAACAGATTTCAGGAGGTAGATTCGAATCGCCTTTAAAGCACATGAAAAGCGGCAAAACGTTGACAATGATGCCCTTGGCCAAAAAGGGCGTATGCGTTTTTTCCTGAATATATTCAGGAAAAAACGCATACGCCCTTTTTGGCCAACCAAGCAACCTGGAAAGGCAAATCAGCGCTACAAAGAAGTCTCGCTTCCCATCGGTCAAAAGGGCCATGCTGAAAAAAGTGTCAAAACCAGAAATGCAGGACAGGCCATGGAGAAATGGGAGCCTTGCTACACTGATGGGCGGGATGTAAATCGCCAACAGCCACTCTGGAGAAGTGTACGGTGTGTCCTGAAACATCTAAAAAACACAGCTTAGAGAGCATAGGGCACTTCCACGCATGGGGGGATAAAGTGGGAAAATTGAAAATCAGCAAGACACAAGCACCCCAAAGTTTAGGGCTGCTCTGTTGACAAGGACCTCCACTTCATTCCACCTTAAATATCCCAGGAAAGCGAAAAATGGATCAAAAAGTTGTGGTCCTTATGTACAATGGAATATCACTCAGCCATGAAATCAATGTCATAAGGCTAGTAGCAGCATGATGAGTGGATTTAGGTAAGACGATTCTAAGTGAAATAAGTCACACAGAAAAGGACACTTCTCATAAGGTGTCACTTATAGAGGGAATGTAAAAACCGTTACACTTGAACTGAATTACAAAACAGAACAGAGTCACACATGCAGAAAACACACTATGGCTGCTTAACGGGAAAGGTGAGGTGGGGTGATACATAAAACAAGAGCTTCAAATTAGCTCAGATACCGTTCCATAAACCCAATATGTAATAGACAAGACCTACTCCTTGCTCAGAGAACTGGACTCAACACGCCCGATTCACCGCACAAGAATATATCTGACTAGTAATAATCTTAAAACCTATGTATTGATATCTCTCTGTTAGTGTGTCAAGTGGGTGTAAAGCAGCATAAACACAGCCGTGAAAAGCAGCTAAACCCCATTATAAAAATAAATTACTTTTAAAAACCCATGAAACAAAGACAGGGAAAGAGAGAGAAATTCTTACACAATTCGTTCAGGGGCTGTGATGCAACCTGGATTGACCATATCTAGACCCACAGCTGGATGAGACATAAGGGTGGACACTCTTGGGGCTGAGAGGTTTGGTGAGGTTGGGTGAGCAAACGCAGACCCTTTAAAGTAATACTGCGTGCTACCCATCGCATGGGTCCCAAATCTCCAGGTTCAAGGGCATCTTCCTACATCGAAAACATGCATGAGAAACCCAGAAGATGGTACACCGTGTGATGGGGAAAGGTTTCTAAAACGCACCTCATTTCTCATCTCCTTGTGCTCGGGTTCGCCATTCCAGCCACTTTACTAGCAATCTCCCTACTTGGAGCATCAGCACCTTTAACCTCCTGTTCCCTACAGGTTGCAATTTGTCCTGAGGATGAACGGGAAGACGGGGAACCAATGAGAGACTAGCTCTTGGTGTTGGGACAGGCACAGGTCACTCTATTTTCCCATCAGGAAGAAGAATTAACCACAGGCTCAGCCTGCCCCCCGGAACCAGAACAGGGCCTGAAGCCATCCTGCGCTTTTGCGGCCAGCTCCCAAGAAAGCGACTTGTAAAATGGAGCTTCAGGGCACTGCAATTCACAAACCTGCAGAGTTATAAATGATAACTCTCGTCCACAAATATATTGAGGGAAGGCAAAGAAGAGGATTTGAAATCAAGGCAGAATTGCAGGAAACAGATTTCAGGAGGTAGATTCGAATCGCCTTTAAAGCACATGAAAAGCGGCAAAACGTTGACAATGATGCCCTTGGCCAAAAAGGGCGTATGCGTTTTTTCCTGAATATATTCAGGAAAAAACGCATACGCCCTTTTTGGCCAACCAAGCAACCTGGAAAGGCAAATCAGCGCTACAAAGAAGTCTCGCTTCCCATCGGTCAAAAGGGCCATGCTGAAAAAAGTGTCAAAACCAGAAATGCAGGACAGGCCATGGAGAAATGGGAGCCTTGCTACACTGATGGGCGGGATGTACATTGCCAACAGCCACTCTGGAGAAGTGTACGGTGTGTCCTGAAACATCTAAAAAACACAGCTTAGAGAGCATAGGGCACTTCCACGCATGGGGGGATAAAGTGGGAAAATTGAAAATCAGCAAGACACAAGCACCCCAAAGTTTAGGGCTGCTCTGTTGACAAGGACCTCCACTTCATTCCACCTTAAATATCCCAGGAAAGCGAAAAATGGATCAAAAAGTTGTGGTCCTTATGTACAATGGAATATCACTCAGCCATGAAATCAATGTCATAAGGCTAGTAGCAGCATGATGAGTGGATTTAGGTAAGACGATTCTAAGTGAAATAAGTCACACAGAAAACGACACTTCTCATAAGGTGTCACTTATAGAGGGAATGTAAAAACCGTTACACTTGAACTGAATTACAAAACAGAACAGAGTCACACATGCAGAAAACACACTATGGCTGCTTAACGGGAAAGGTGAGGTGGGGTGATACATAAAACAAGGGTTTCAAATTAGGTGAGATACCGTTCCATAAACCCAATATGTAATAGACAAGATATACTCCTTGCTCAGAGAACTGGACTCAACACGCACTATTCACCGCACAATAATACATCTGACTAGTAGTAATCTTAAAACCTATGTATTGATATCTCTGTTAGTGTGTCAAGTGGGTGTAAAGAGGCATAAACACAGCAGTGAAAAGCAGCTAAACCCCATTATAAAAATAAATTACTTTTAAAAACCCATGAAACAAATACAGTGAAAGAGAGAGAAATTCATACACAATTCGTTCAGGGGCTGTGATGCAACCTGGATTGACCATATCTAGACCCACAGCTGGATGAGACCTAAGGGTGGACACTCTTGTGGCTGAGATGTTTGGTGAGGTTGGGTAAGCAAACGCAGACCCTTTAAAGTAATACTGCGTGGTACCCATCGCATGGGTCCCAAATCTCCAGGTTTAAGGGCATCTTCCTACATCGAAAACATGCAGGAGAAACCCAGAAGATTGTACTCTGTGTGATGGGGAAAGGTTTCTAAAACGCACCTCATTTCTCATCTCCTTGTGCTCGGGTTCACCATTCCAGCCACTTTACTAGCAATCTCCCTACTTGGAGTATCAGAACCTTTAACCTCCTGTTCCGTACAGGTTGCAATTTATCCTGAGGATGAACGGGAAGACGGGGATCCAATGAGAGACTAGCTCTTGGTGTTGGGACAGGCACAGGTCACTCTATTTTCCCATCAGGAAGAAGAATTACCGAAAGGCTGTGCCTGCCACCCAGAACCAGGAGAGGGCCTGAAGCCATCCTACGCTTTGGTGGCCAGCTCGTAAAAAAGCGAGTTGTAAAATGGAGCTTCAAGGCACTGCAATTAACAAACCTGCAGACTCATAAATGAAAACTCTCGTCCACAAATATATTGAGGGAAGGTAAAGAAGAGGATTTGAAATCAAGGCAGATTTGCAGGAAACAGATTTCAGGAGGTAGATTCGAATCGCCTTTAAAGCACATGAAAAGTGGCAAAAGGTTGACAATGATGCCCTTGGCCAAAAAGGGCGTATGCGTTTTTTCCTGAATATATTCAGGAAAAAACGCATACGCCCTTTTTGGCCAACCAAGCAACCTAGAAAGGCAAATCAGCGCTACAAAGAAGTCTCACTTCCCATCGGTCAAAAGGGCCATGCTGAAAAAAGTGTCAAAACCAGAAATGCAGGACAGGCCATGGAGAAATGGGAGCCTTGCTACACTGATGGGCGGGATTTAAATTGCCAACAGCCACTCTGGAGAAGGGTACTGTGTGTCCTGAAACATCTAAAAAACAGAGCTTTGAGAGCATAGTGCACTTCCACTCATGGGGGTATAAATTGGGAAAATTAAAAATCAGCAAGACACAAGCACTCCAAAGTTTAGGGCTGCTCTGTTGCCAAGGACCTCCACTTCATCCCACCTTAAATATCCCAGGAAAGAGAAAAATGGATAAAGAAGTTGTGGTAATTATGTACAATGGAATGTCTCTCAGCCATGAAATCAATGTCATAAGGCTAGTAGCAGCATGATCAGTGGATTTAGGTACGACGATTCTAAGTGAAATAAGTCACACAAAAAAGGTCATTTCTCATAAGGTATCACTTATAGAGGGAATGTAAAAACCGTTACACTTGAACTGAATTACAAAACAGAACAGAGTCACACATGCAGAAAACACACTATGGCTGCTTAACGGGAAAGGTGAGGTGGGGTGGTACATAAAACAAGGGTTTCAAATTAGCTCAGATACCATTCCTTAAACCCAATATGTAATAGACAAGACCTACTCCTTGCTCAGGAAATGGACTCTACATCCCCTATTCACCGCAAAAGGATATATCTGACTAGTAAGAATCTTAAAACCTGTGTATTGATATATCACTGTAAATGTGTAAAGTGGCATAATCACAGGAGTGAAAAGCAGCTATACCGCATCATAAAAATAAATTACTTTTAAAACCCCATTGAACAAAGACAGCGAAAAACAGAGAAATTCTTACAGAATTCGTTCAGGGGCTTTGATGCCACCTGGATTGACCATATCTAGACCCACAGCTGGATGAGACATATGGGTGGACACTCTTGGGGCTGAGAAGTTTGGTGAGGTTGGGTGAGCAAACGCAGACCCTTAAAATAATACTGCGTGTTACCCCTCCCATGGGTCCCTAATCTCCAGGTTCAAGGGCATCTTCCTACATCGAAAACAAGCATGAAAAACCCAGAAGATGGTACAGCGTGTGAAGGCGAAAGGTTTCTAAAACGCACCTCATTTCTCATCTCCTTGTGCTAGGGTTCCCCATTCCAGTCACTTTACTAGCAATTTCCCTACTTGGAGCATCAGCACCTTTAACCTCTTGTTCCGTACAGGTTGCAATTTGTCCTGAGGGTGAACGGGAATAGGGGCAACCAATGAGAGACTAGCTCTAGGTGTTCGAACAGGCACAGGTCACTCTATTTTCCCATCGGGAAGAAGAATTAAACATAAGCTCAGCCTTCCCCCCGGAACCAGAATAGGGCCTGAAGCAATCCTGTGGTTCTGCGGTCAGCTCCCTAAAAAGCGAGTTGAAAAATGGGGGTCAGGGGCACTGCAATTCACAAACCTGCAGAGTTATAAATGATAACTCTCATCCACAAATATATTGAGGGAAGGCAGCGAAGAGGATTTGAAAGCAAGGCAGAATTGCCAGAAACAGATTTCAGGAGGTAGATTCGAATCGCCTTTAACTCACATGAAAAGAGGCAAAACGTTGACAATGATGCCCTTGGCCAAAAGGGCGTATGCGGTTTTTTCTGAATATATTCAGGAAAAAACGCATACGCCCTTTTTGGCCAACCAAGCAAACTGGAAATGCAAATCAGCGGTACAAAGAAGTATCGCTTCCCATCGGTCAAAAGTGCCATGCTGAAAAAACTGTACAAACCAGAAATGCAGGACAGGCCATGGAGAAATGGGAGCCTTGCTACACTGATGGGCGGGATGTAAATCGCCAACAGCCACTCTGGAGAAGTGTACGGTGTGTCCTGAAACATCTAAAAAACACAGCTTAGAGAGCATAGGGCACTTCCACGCATGGGGGGATAAAGTGGGAAAATTGAAAATCAGCAAGACACAAGCACCCCAAAGTTTAGGGCTGCTCTGTTGACAAGGACCTCCACTTCATTCCACCTTAAATATCCCAGGAAAGCGAAAAATGGATCAAAAAGTTGTGGTCCTTATGTACAATGGAATATCACTCAGCCATGAAATCAATGTCATAAGGCTAGTAGCAGCATGATGAGTGGATTTAGGTAAGACGATTCTAAGTGAAATAAGTCACACAGAAAAGGACACTTCTCATAAGGTGTCACTTATAGAGGGAATGTAAAAACCGTTACACTTGAACTGAATTACAAAACAGAACAGAGTCACACATGCAGAAAACACACTATGGCTGCTTAACGGGAAAGGTGAGGTGGGGTGATACATAAAACAAGAGCTTCAAATTAGCTCAGATACCGTTCCATAAACCCAATATGTAATAGACAAGACCTACTCCTTGCTCAGAGAACTGGACTCAACACGCCCGATTCACCGCACAAGAATATATCTGACTAGTAATAATCTTAAAACCTATGTATTGATATCTCTCTGTTAGTGTGTCAAGTGGGTGTAAAGCGGCATAAACACAGCCGTGAAAAGCAGCTAAACCCCATTATAAAAATAAATTACTTTTAAAAACCCATGAAACAAAGACAGGGAAAGAGAGAGAAATTCTTACACAATTCGTTCAGGGGCTGTGATGCAACCTGGATTGACCATATCTAGACCCACAGCTGGATGAGACATAAGGGTGGACACTCTTGGGGCTGAGAGGTTTGGTGAGGTTGGGTGAGCAAACGCAGACCCTTTAAAGTAATACTGCGTGCTACCCATCGCATGGGTCCCAAATCTCCAGGTTCAAGGGCATCTTCCTACATCGAAAACATGCATGAGAAACCCAGAAGATGGTACACCGTGTGATGGGGAAAGGTTTCTAAAACGCACCTCATTTCTCATCTCCTTGTGCTCGCGTTCGCCATTCCAGCCACTTTACTAGCAATCTCCCTACTTGGAGCCTCAGCACCTTTAACCTCCTGTTCCGTACAGGTTGCAAATTGTCCTGAGGATGAACGGGAAGACGGGGAACCAATGAGAGACTAGCTCTTGGTGTTGGGACAGGCACAGGTCACTCTATTTTCCCATCAGGAAGAAGAATTAACCACAGGCTCAGCCTGCCCCCCGGAACCAGAACAGGGCCTGAAGCCATCCTGCGCTTTTGCGGCCAGCTCCCAAGAAAGCGACTTGTAAAATGGAGCTTCAGGGCACTGCAATTCACAAACCTGCAGAGTTATAAATGATAACTCTCGTCCACAAATATATTGACGGAAGGCAAAGAAGAGGATTTGAAATCAAGGCAGAATTGCAGGAAACAGATTTCAGGAGGTAGATTCGAATCGCCTTTAAAGCACATGAAAAGCGGCAAAACGTTGACAATGATGCCCTTGGCCAAAAAGGGCGTATGCGTTTTTTCCTGAATATATTCAGGAAAAAACGCATACGCCCTTTTTGGCCAACCAAGCAACCTGGAAAGGCAAATCAGCGCTACAAAGAAGTCTCGCTTCCCATCGGTCAAAAGGGCCATGCTGAAAAAAGTGTCAAAACCAGAAATGCAGGACAGGCCATGGAGAAATGGGAGCCTTGCTACACTGATGGGCGGGATGTAAATCGCCAACAGCCACTCTGGAGAAGTGTACGGTGTGTCCTGAAACATCTAAAAAACACAGCTTAGAGAGCATAGGGCACTTCCACGCATGGGGGGATAAAGTGGGAAAATTGAAAATCAGCAAGACACAAGCACCCCAAAGTTTAGGGCTGCTCTGTTGACAAGGACCTCCACTTCATTCCACCTTAAATATCCCAGGAAAGCGAAAAATGGATCAAAAAGTTGTGGTCCTTATGTACAATGGAATATCACTCAGCCATGAAATCAATGTCATAAGGCTAGTAGCAGCATGATGAGTGGATTTAGGTAAGACGATTCTAAGTGAAATAAGTCACACAGAAAAGGACACTTCTCATAAGGTGTCACTTATAGAGGGAATGTAAAAACCGTTACACTTGAACTGAATTACAAAACAGAACAGAGTCACACATGCAGAAAACACACTATGGCTGCTTAACGGGAAAGGTGAGGTGGGGTGATACATAAAACAAGAGCTTCAAATTAGCTCAGATACCGTTCCATAAACCCAATATGTAATAGACAAGACCTACTCCTTGCTCAGAGACCTGGACTCAACACGCCCGATTCACCGCACAAGAATATATCTGACTAGTAATAATCTTAAAACCTATGTATTGATATCTCTCTGTTAGTGTGTCAAGTGGGTGTAAAGCGGCAGAAACACAGCCGTGAAAAGCAGCTAAACCCCATTATAAAAATAAATTACTTTTACAAACCCATGAAACAAAGACAGGGAAAGAGAGAGAAATTCTTACACAATTCGTTCAGGGGCTGTGATGCAACCTGGATTGACCATATCTAGACCCACAGCTGGATGAGACATAAGGGTGGACACTCTTGGGGCTGAGAGGTTTGGTGAGGTTGGGTGAGCAAACGCAGACCCTTTAAAGTAATACTGCGTGCTACCCATCGTATGGGTCCCAAATCTCCAGGTTCAAGGGCATCTTCCTACATCGAAAACATGCATGAGAAACCCAGAAGATGGTACACCGTGTGATGGGGAAAGGTTTCTAAAACGCACCTCATTTCTCATCTCCTTGTGCTCGGGTTCGCCATTCCAGCCACTTTACTAGCAATCTCCCTACTTGGAGCATCAGCACCTTTAACCTCCTGTTCCCTACAGGTTGCAATTTGTCCTGAGGATGAACGGGAAGACGGGGAACCAATGAGAGACTAGCTCTTGGTGTTGGGACAGGCACAGGTAACTCTATTTTCCCATCAGGAAGAAGAATTAACCACAGGCTCAGCCTGCCCCCCGGAACCAGAACAGGGCCTGAAGCCATCCTGCGCTTTTGCGGCCAGCTCCCAAAAAAGCGACTTGTAAAATGGAGCTTCAGGGCACTGCAATTCACAAACCTGCAGAGTTATAAATGATAACTCTCGTCCACAAATATATTGAGGGAAGGCAAAGAAGAGGATTTGAAATCAAGGCAGAATTGCAGGAAACAGATTTCAGGAGGTAGATTCGAATCGCCTTTAAAGCACATGAAAAGCGGCAAAACGTTGACAATGATGCCCTTGGCCAAAAAGGGCGTATGCGTTTTTTCCTGAATATATTCAGGAAAAAACGCATACGCCCTTTTTGGCCAACCAAGCAACCTGGAAAGGCAAATCAGCGCTACAAAGAAGTCTCGCTTCCCATCGGTCAAAAGGGCCATGCTGAAAAAAGTGTCAAAACCAGAAATGCAGGACAGGCCATGGAGAAATGGGAGCCTTGCTACACTGATGGGCGGGATGTAAATCGCCAACAGCCACTCTGGAGAAGTGTACGGTGTGTCCTGAAACATCTAAAAAACACAGCTTAGAGAGCATAGGGCACTTCCACGCATGGGGGGATAAAGTGGGAAAATTGAAAATCAGCAAGACACAAGCACCCCAAAGTTTAGGGCTGCTCTGTTGACAAGGACCTCCACTTCATTCCACCTTAAATATCCCAGGAAAGCGAAAAATGGATCAAAAAGTTGTGGTCCTTATGTACAATGGAATATCACTCAGCCATGAAATCAATGTCATAAGGCTAGTAGCAGCATGATGAGTGGATTTAGGTAAGACGATTCTAAGTGAAATAAGTCACACAGAAAAGGACACTTCTCATAAGGTGTCACTTATAAAGGGAATGTAAAAACCGTTACACTTGAACTGAATTACAAAACAGAACAGAGTCACACATGCAGAAAACACACTATGGCTGCTTAACGGGAAAGGTGAGGTGGGGTGATACATAAAACAAGAGCTTCAAATTAGCTCAGATACCGTTCCATAAACCCAATATGTAATAGACAAGACCTACTCCTTGCTCAGAGAACTGGACTCAACACGCCCAATTCACCGCACAAGAATATATCTGACTAGTAATAATCTTAAAACCTATGTATTGATATCTCTCTGTTAGTGTGTCAAGTGGGTGTAAAGCGGCATAAACACAGCCGTGAAAAGCAGCTAAACCCCATTATAAAAATAAATTACTTTTAAAAACCCATGAAACAAAGACAGGGAAAGAGAGAGAAATTCTTACACAATTCGTTCAGGGGCTGTGATGCAACCTGGATTGACCATATCTAGACCCACAGCTGGATGAGACATAAGGGTGGACACTCTTGGGGCTGTGAGGTTTGGTGAGGTTGGGTGAGCAAACGCAGACCCTTTAAAGTAATACTGCGTGCTACCCATCGCATGGGTCCCAAATCTCCAGGTTCAAGGGCATCTTCCTATATCGAAAACATGCATGAGAAACCCAGAAGATGGTACACCGTGTGATGGGGAAAGGTTTCTAAAACGCACCTCATTTCTCATCTCCTTGTGCTCAGGTTCGCCATTCCAGCCACTTTACTAGCAATCTCCCTACTTGGAGCCTCAGCACCTTTAACGTCCTGTTCCGTACAGGTTGCAATTTGTCCTGAGGAAGAACGGGAAGACGGGGAACCAATGAGAGACTAGCTCTTGGTGTTGGGACAGGCACAGGTCACTCTATTTTCCCATCAGGAAGAAGAATTAACCACAGGCTCAGCCTGCCCCCCGGAACCAGAACAGGGCCTGAAGCCATCCTGCGCTTTTGCGGCCAGCTCCCAAGAAAGCGACTTGTAAAATGGAGCTTCAGGGCACTGCAATTCACAAACCTGCAGAGTTATAAATGATAACTCTCGTTCACAAATATATTGAGGGAAGGCAAAGAAGAGGATTTGAAATCAAGGCAGAATTGCAGGAAACAGATTTCAGGAGGTAGATTCGAATCGCCTTTAAAGCACATGAAAAGCGGCAAAACGTTGACAATGATGCCCTTGGCCAAAAAGGGCGTATGCGTTTTTTCCTGAATATATTCAGGAAAAAACGCATACGCCCTTTTTGGCCAACCAAGCAACCTGGAAAGGCAAATCAGCGCTACAAAGAAGTCTCGCTTCCCATCGGTCAAAAGGGCCATGCTGAAAAAAGTGTCAAAACCAGAAATGCAGGACAGGCCATGGAGAAATGGGAGCCTTGCTACACTGATGGGCGGGATGTACATTGCCAACAGCCACTCTGGAGAAGTGTACGGTGTGTCCTGAAACATCTAAAAAACACAGCTTAGAGAGCATAGGGCACTTCCACGCATGGGGGGATAAAGTGGGAAAATTGAAAATCAGCAAGACACAAGCACCCCAAAGTTTAGGGCTGCTCTGTTGACAAGGACCTCCACTTCATTCCACCTTAAATATCCCAGGAAAGCGAAAAATGGATCAAAAAGTTGTGGTCCTTATGTACAATGGAATATCACTCAGCCATGAAATCAATGTCATAAGGCTAGTAGCAGCATGATGAGTGGATTTAGGTAAGACGATTCTAAGTGAAATAAGTCACACAGAAAACGACACTTCTCATAAGGTGTCACTTATAGAGGGAATGTAAAAACCGTTACACTTGAACTGAATTACAAAACAGAACAGAGTCACACATGCAGAAAACACACTATGGCTGCTTAACGGGAAAGGTGAGGTGGGGTGATACATAAAACAAGGGTTTCAAATTAGGTGAGATACCGTTCCATAAACCCAATATGTAATAGACAAGATATACTCCTTGCTCAGAGAACTGGACTCAACACGCACTATTCACCGCACAATAATACATCTGACTAGTAGTAATCTTAAAACCTATGTATTGATATCTCTGTTAGTGTGTCAAGTGGGTGTAAAGAGGCATAAACACAGCAGTGAAAAGCAGCTAAACCCCATTATAAAAATAAATTACTTTTAAAAACCCATGAAACAAATACAGTGAAAGAGAGAGAAATTCATACACAATTCGTTCAGGGGCTGTGATGCAACCTGGATTGACCATATCTAGACCCACAGCTGGATGAGACCTAAGGGTGGACACTCTTGTGGCTGAGATGTTTGGTGAGGTTGGGTAAGCAAACGCAGACCCTTTAAAGTAATACTGCGTGGTACCCATCGCATGGGTCCCAAATCTCCAGGTTTAAGGGCATCTTCCTACATCGAAAACATGCAGGAGAAACACAGAAGATTGTACTCTGTGTGATGGGGAAAGGTTTCTAAAACGCACCTCATTTCTCAACTCCTTGTGCTCGGGTTCACCATTCCAGCCACTTTACTAGCAATCTCCCTACTTGGAGTATCAGAACCTTTAACCTCCTGTTCCGTACAGGTTGCAATTTATCCTGAGGATGAACGGGAAGACGGGGATCCAATGAGAGACTAGCTCTTGGTGTTGGGACAGGCACAGGTCACTCTATTTTCCCATCAGGAAGAAGAATTACCGAAAGGCTGTGCCTGCCACCCAGAACCAGGAGAGGGCCTGAAGCCATCCTACGCTTTGGTGGCCAGCTCGTAAAAAAGCGAGTTGTAAAATGGAGCTTCAAGGCACTGCAATTAACAAACCTGCAGACTCATAAATGAAAACTCTCGTCCACAAATATATTGAGGGAAGGTAAAGAAGAGGATTTGAAATCAAGGCAGATTTGCAGGAAACAGATTTCAGGAGGTAGATTCGAATCGCCTTTAAAGCACATGAAAAGTGGCAAAAGGTTGACAATGATGCCCTTGGCCAAAAAGGGCGTATGCGTTTTTTCCTGAATATATTCAGGAAAAAACGCATACGCCCTTTTTGGCCAACCAAGCAACCTAGAAAGGCAAATCAGCGCTACAAAGAAGTCTCACTTCCCATCGGTCAAAAGGGCCATGCTGAAAAAAGTGTCAAAACCAGAAATGCAGGACAGGCCATGGAGAAATGGGAGCCTTGCTACACTGATGGGCGGGATTTAAATTGCCAACAGCCACTCTGGAGAAGGGTACTGTGTGTCCTGAAACATCTAAAAAACAGAGCTTTGAGAGCATAGTGCACTTCCACTCATGGGGGTATAAATTGGGAAAATTAAAAATCAGCAAGACACAAGCACTCCAAAGTTTAGGGCTGCTCTGTTGCCAAGGACCTCCACTTCATCCCACCTTAAATATCCCAGGAAAGAGAAAAATGGATAAAGAAGTTGTGGTAATTATGTACAATGGAATGTCTCTCAGCCATGAAATCAATGTCATAAGGCTAGTAGCAGCATGATCAGTGGATTTAGGTACGACGATTCTAAGTGAAATAAGTCACACAAAAAAGGTCATTTCTCATAAGGTATCACTTATAGAGGGAATGTAAAAACCGTTACACTTGAACTGAATTACAAAACAGAACAGAGTCACACATGCAGAAAACACACTATGGCTGCTTAACGGGAAAGGTGAGGTGGGGTGGTACATAAAACAAGGGTTTCAAATTAGCTCAGATACCATTCCTTAAACCCAATATGTAATAGACAAGACCTACTCCTTGCTCAGGAAATGGACTCTACATCCCCTATTCACCGCAAAAGGATATATCTGACTAGTAAGAATCTTAAAACCTGTGTATTGATATATCACTGTAAATGTGTAAAGTGGCATAATCACAGGAGTGAAAAGCAGCTATACCGCATCATAAAAATAAATTACTTTTAAAACCCCATTGAACAAAGACAGCGAAAAACAGAGAAATTCTTACAGAATTCGTTCAGGGGCTTTGATGCCACCTGGATTGACCATATCTAGACCCACAGCTGGATGAGACATATGGGTGGACACTCTTGGGGCTGAGAAGTTTGGTGAGGTTGGGTGAGCAAACGCAGACCCTTAAAATAATACTGCGTGTTACCCCTCCCATGGGTCCCTAATCTCCAGGTTCAAGGGCATCTTCCTACATCGAAAACAAGCATGAAAAACCCAGAAGATGGTACAGCGTGTGATGGCGAAAGGTTTCTAAAACGCACCTCATTTCTCATCTCCTTGTGCTAGGGTTCCCCATTCCAGTCACTTTACTAGCAATTTCCCTACTTGGAGCATCAGCACCTTTAACCTCTTGTTCCGTACAGGTTGCAATTTGTCCTGAGGGTGAACGGGAATAGGGGCAACCAATGAGAGACTAGCTCTAGGTGTTCGAACAGGCACAGGTCACTCTATTTTCCCATCGGGAAGAAGAATTAAACATAAGCTCAGCCTTCCCCCCGGAACCAGAATAGGGCCTGAAGCAATCCTGTGGTTCTGCGGTCAGCTCCCTAAAAAGCGAGTTGAAAAATGGGGGTCAGGGGCACTGCAATTCACAAACCTGCAGAGTTATAAATGATAACTCTCATCCACAAATATATTGAGGGAAGGCAGCGAAGAGGATTTGAAAGCAAGGCAGAATTGCCAGAAACAGATTTCAGGAGGTAGATTCGAATCGCCTTTAACTCACATGAAAAGAGGCAAAACGTTGACAATGATGCCCTTGGCCAAAAGGGCGTATGCGGTTTTTTCTGAATATATTCAGGAAAAAACGCATACGCCCTTTTTGGCCAACCAAGCAAACTGGAAATGCAAATCAGCGGTACAAAGAAGTATCGCTTCCCATCGGTCAAAAGTGCCATGCTGAAAAAACTGTACAAACCAGAAATGCAGGACAGGCCATGGAGAAATGGGAGCCTTGCTACACTGATGGGCGGGATGTAAATCGCCAACAGCCACTCTGGAGAAGTGTACGGTGTGTCCTGAAACATCTAAAAAACACAGCTTAGAGAGCATAGGGCACTTCCACGCATGGGGGGATAAAGTGGGAAAATTGAAAATCAGCAAGACACAAGCACCCCAAAGTTTAGGGCTGCTCTGTTGACAAGGACCTCCACTTCATTCCACCTTAAATATCCCAGGAAAGCGAAAAATGGATCAAAAAGTTGTGGTCCTTATGTACAATGGAATATCACTCAGCCATGAAATCAATGTCATAAGGCTAGTAGCAGCATGATGAGTGGATTTAGGTAAGACGATTCTAAGTGAAATAAGTCACACAGAAAAGGACACTTCTCATAAGGTGTCACTTATAGAGGGAATGTAAAAACCGTTACACTTGAACTGAATTACAAAACAGAACAGAGTCACACATGCAGAAAACACACTATGGCTGCTTAACGGGAAAGGTGAGGTGGGGTGATACATAAAACAAGAGCTTCAAATTAGCTCAGATACCGTTCCATAAACCCAATATGTAATAGACAAGACCTACTCCTTGCTCAGAGAACTGGACTCAACACGCCCGATTCACCGCACAAGAATATATCTGACTAGTAATAATCTTAAAACCTATGTATTGATATCTCTCTGTTAGTGTGTCAAGTGGGTGTAAAGCGGCATAAACACAGCCGTGAAAAGCAGCTAAACCCCATTATAAAAATAAATTACTTTTAAAAACCCATGAAACAAAGACAGGGAAAGAGAGAGAAATTCTTACACAATTCGTTCAGGGGCTGTGATGCAACCTGGATTGACCATATCTAGACCCACAGCTGGATGAGACATAAGGGTGGACACTCTTGGGGCTGAGAGGTTTGGTGAGGTTGGGTGAGCAAACGCAGACCCTTTAAAGTAATACTGCGTGCTACCCATCGCATGGGTCCCAAATCTCCAGGTTCAAGGGCATCTTCCTACATCGAAAACATGCATGAGAAACCCAGAAGATGGTACACCGTGTGATGGGGAAAGGTTTCTAAAACGCACCTCATTTCTCATCTCCTTGTGCTCGCGTTCGCCATTCCAGCCACTTTACTAGCAATCTCCCTACTTGGAGCCTCAGCACCTTTAACCTCCTGTTCCGTACAGGTTGCAAATTGTCCTGAGGATGAACGGGAAGACGGGGAACCAATGAGAGACTAGCTCTTGGTGTTGGGACAGGCACAGGTCACTCTATTTTCCCATCAGGAAGAAGAATTAACCACAGGCTCAGCCTGCCCCCCGGAACCAGAACAGGGCCTGAAGCCATCCTGCGCTTTTGCGGCCAGCTCCCAAGAAAGCGACTTGTAAAATGGAGCTTCAGGGCACTGCAATTCACAAACCTGCAGAGTTATAAATGATAACTCTCGTCCACAAATATATTGAGGGAAGGCAAAGAAGAGGATTTGAAATCAAGGCAGAATTGCAGGAAACAGATTTCAGGAGGTAGATTCGAATCGCCTTTAAAGCACATGAAAAGCGGCAAAATGTTGACAATGATGCCCTTGGCCAAAAAGGGCGTATGCGTTTTTTCCTGAATATATTCAGGAAAAAACGCATACGCCCTTTTTGGCCAACCAAGCAACCTGGAAAGGCAAATCAGCGCTACAAAGAAGTCTCGCTTCCCATCGGTCAAAAGGGCCATGCTGAAAAAAGTGTCAAAACCAGAAATGCAGGACAGGCCATGGAGAAATGGGAGCCTTGCTACACTGATGGGCGGGATGTAAATCGCCAACAGCCACTCTGGAGAAGTGTACGGTGTGTCCTGAAACATCTAAAAAACACAGCTTAGAGAGCATAGGGCACTTCCACGCATGGGGGGATAAAGTGGGAAAATTGAAAATCAGCAAGACACAAGCACCCCAAAGTTTAGGGCTGCTCTGTTGACAAGGACCTCCACTTCATTCCACCTTAAATATCCCAGGAAAGCGAAAAATGGATCAAAAAGTTGTGGTCCTTATGTACAATGGAATATCACTCAGCCATGAAATCAATGTCATAAGGCTAGTAGCAGCATGATGAGTGGATTTAGGTAAGACGATTCTAAGTGAAATAAGTCACACAGAAAAGGACACTTCTCATAAGGTGTCACTTATAGAGGGAATGTAAAAACCGTTACACTTGAACTGAATTACAAAACAGAACAGAGTCACACATGCAGAAAACACACTATGGCTGCTTAACGGGAAAGGTGAGGTGGGGTGATACATAAAACAAGAGTTTCAAATTAGCTCAGATACTGTTCCATAAACCCAATATGTAATAGACAAGACCTACTCCTTGCTCAGTGAAGTGGACGCAACACCCCCTATTCAACAAAGAAGAATATATCTGACTAGTAAAAATCTTAAAACCTATGTATTGATATCTCTCTGTAAGTGAAAGAAGTGGGTGTAAAGTGGCATAAACACAGCAGTGAAAATCAGGTAAACCCCATTATAAAAATAAATTACTTTTAAAAACCCAAAAAACAAAGAGAGTGATAGAGGGAGAAATTTTTACATAATTCGTTCCGGGGCTGTGATGCAACCTGGTGTGACCATATCTAGACCCACAGCTGGATGAGAAATAAAGCTGGACACTCTTGGGGCTGAAGGTCTCTTTCCCTAGTTACCAGATTGGGGAACGTAGAAAGGCTTCCGCCGTCTTGTCGTTACCTGTAAAAGCAGCTTTAAAACCTGTGCTAATGGTCACTTCATATGAACAAGTACTTCAGGGATGTAAATGAAACCTCCCCTCAAAATGTCTTGACGGAGGTAATGGCCAAAAATTTTCAAAATGTGACACTTACTTTAAGATAACACTTTGAACAACTAAGCTGTAATCACAGTTTGATAAATAAAAAGGGCATGATTTAAAGCTCAATTTCAACAGATTTTGGGACACATGCAAATTCAACCACAGAGAGGTATCAGCTCACACCTGTTAGAATAACCATCAGCAAGAAAACTACAAACAATAAATATTGAAGGTGTTTTGGAGAAATGCATACCCTCAATTTTAAGTGGGACGTAACCTGGAAAGAGCCACTAATGAAAACTGAATGGTGGTGCCTTTAAAACGTACACACTGAGCTACCATGTGATACAGCAAGCCCACTCCTTGGCCTATAACATAAGAAGATAGAACTGGAAAGACACAGGCAAGCAAATGTGCATTGCAGCAGTATTACAATAGCCAAGACATGGAGGCAACCAGAAAGTCCATCAACAGGTGCGTGGCCAAAGAAGAACTGGTACACGTACAGATGGACTATTAGCCAGGGAAAATAATGAAACAATGCCATTTGCAGCACCATGTATGATTCTTGAGGTAATCAGGCAAATTGTACTAAGTCAGAAAGCAAAAGACACATATCCTATAATATCACTTATAGGTCTTAGCTAAAAATTGATACCAATGAAGATATTTCCACAGAGAAATGCAATCACAGGTTCATTAAACAAACTCATGGTTCACCAAATGGAAAGGTGTGAGGATTGGAAACATTAGGATATTGGGGTTAAGATAGATATAGAAACACATGTGAAATATGTAATCACCAAAGACCTACGTAATACCAAGACAAGACTACTCAACATTGTATCATAACCTACATGGGAAAATGATCCAAAGAAGAATAGATATATGTATATGTTTAAAAGAACCACATCTTGCACACCTAGAAGAAACAAAACATTTTAATTACATTTGCTCTGACAAAAAATAAAAATTAAATTAAAAAAAGAACAAGAAGTAATGAGAAATAAACTTAAGGGGCTTTTTGCTGGCACATTGCATTCTAATTTACAACCAGAACATGACTTCCATTAAGGCTCTGTCATCACTAATAAAGCAGCTTTATAAGCAATGTTGAAGGTAGCTTAAAAGAAGTCTCACTAATTATTGATAGTAACAAGGAAACAAAGAAAAGTAAAAATCTCACTGCAAAAAGTATACATAGGGTAAGGATAGCAGATCAAACACTTATTAAACTTCTGTAAAGAATAAAAGACAACAGTCGTATGTTTTTTTAAAAAGAGAGGGCCCAAATAAATCTGAAATGAAAGAGATGATGTTACAACAGACACCACAGAAATACAAAGTATCCTAAGATACACACAGGGTAACTCAGGGCTCAGACTGGACAGAGCCCACTCTTCAGTCCCCTGTACATGACTTACAGGAGCCTCAGGAACTGAGGAGGGGGTCCCTGAGGAGAGGCTCAAGATAGAATATGGTAGGCATTAACATGACTGCATTCATCTTAAACATGCCTGAACTACATTCACACGAGATGATTTTGTCCTGTATGTACATCGGCACCTCTAGTTGGAACTGCAGATCTTTGGCTTCAACACCTCTACTGACAACATTAGTGTCACCTGCTGTGGACCGTCTCCTACAGGATTTCTAGAATCAGAAATCATCGAAGCTTCACAGGACCCAGAATCTGTGCGAGTCCACACAGAGTCTCAGAGTCTCAACTCCACTCAGATACTCCACTCTTGGAGGGCACACACAAAGTAGTGTGCACATCAGGACCCAGGGGAAGGATCAGTGACCCTGTAGGAGAATGACCAGAACTACCTGCTACTTTTAGAGGGTCTCCTGCAGAGGCAGGTGGTGGCTGTGGCTGTGGCTCACCGTGAGGACAATGACACTGACAGCAGAAGTTCTGGGAAATACTCCTTGGTGTGTGCCCTCCCAGAGTCCGCCATTAGCCCCACCAAGAGCAAGGTAGGCTCCAGGGCTGGGTCGCCTCAGGCCAAACAACCAACAGGGAGGGAACCCAGCCCCATGCATCAGCAGACAAGCGGATTAAACTTTTTATTAAAGTTTTATTTAATCCGTAGACAAGCGGATTAAAGCTCTGCCCACCAAAGCAACACCCAGCTCTACCCACCACCAGTCCCTCCCATCAGGAAGCTTGCACTAGCCTCTAAGATAGACTCATCCACTGGAGAGCAGACAGCAGAAGCAAGAAGAACTACAATTCTGCAGCCTGTGGAAGGAAAACCACATTCACAGAAAGATAGACAAAATGAAAAGGCAGAGGACTTTATACCAGATCAAGGAACAAGATAAAACCCCAGAAAAAAAACGAAATGAGGTGGAGATAGGGAACCTTCCAGAAAAAGAGTTCAGAATAATGATAGTGAAGTTGAGCCAAGACCTTGGAAAAAAAAAGGAGGCAAAGATCGAGAAGATGCAAGAAATGTTTAACAAGGACCTAGAAGAATTAAAGAACAAACAAACAGAGGTGAACAATGTAATAACTGAAATGAAAAATACACTAGAAGGAATCAGTAGCAGAATAACTGTGGCAGAAGAACAGATAAGTGACCTGGAAGACAGAGAGGTGGAAATCACTGCCATGGAACAGAATAAAGAAAAAGAATGAAAATAAACGAAGACACCCCAAGAGTCCTCTGGGACAACATTAAACGCAACAACATTCGCATTATAGGGGTCCCAGAAGGAGAAGAGAGAGAGAAAGGACCCGAGAATATATTTGAAGAGATTATGGTCAAAAACTTCCCTAGCATGGGAAAAGAAATAGCCACCCAAGTCCAGAAGCACAGAGTGTCCCAGGCAGGATAAACCAAAGGAGAAAAATGACAAGACACATAGTAATCAAATTGACAAAAATTAACGACAAAGAAAAATGATTGAAAGCAGCAAGGGAAAAATGACCAATAACATACAAGGGAACTCCCATAAGGATAACAACTGATTTCTCAGCAGAAAATCTACAAGCCAGAAGGAAGTGGCATGATAAATTTAAAGTGATGAAAGGGAAGAACCTACAACCAAGAGTACTCCACCCTGCAAAGAGCTCATTCAGATTTGATGGAGAAATCAAAAGCCTTACAGACAAGCAAAAGCTAAGAGAATTCAGCACCATGAAACCAGCTCTACACCAAATGCTAAAGGAACTTCTCTAAGTGGGAAACACAAGAGAAGAAAAGGACCCACCAAGACAAACCCATAACAATTAAGAAAATAGTAGTAGGAACATACATATCGATAATTACCTTAAACGTGAATGCACTAAATGTTCCAACCAAAAGACACAGGCTCGCTGAATGGATACAAAAACAAGACCCATATATATGCTGTCTACAAGAGATCCATTTCAGACCTAGGGACACATACAGACTCAAAGTGAGGCGATGGAAAAATATACTCTATGCAAATGAAAATCAAAAGAAAGCTGGAGTAGCAATACTCATATCAGATAAAATAGACTTTAAAATAAAGAATGTTACAAGAGACAAGGAAAGACACTACATAATGGTCAGGGGATCAATCCAAGAAGAAGATATAACAATTATAAATATATATGTACCCAAAATAGGAGCACCTCAATGTATAAGGCAACTGCTAACAGCTATAAAAGAGGAAATCGACAGTAACACAATAATAGCGGGGGACTTTAACAGCTCACTTACACCAGTGGAGATCAGCCAGACAGAAAATTAATAAGGAAACACAAGCTTTAAATGACACAATAGACCAGATAGAGTTAATTGATATTTATAGGACATTCCATCCAAAAACAGCAGATTACACGTTCTTCTCAACTGCACACGGAACATTCTCCAGGATAGATCACATCTTGGGTCACAGATAAAGCCTCAGTAAATTTAAGAAAACTGAAATCATATCAAGCAGCTGTTGCGACCACAATGCTATGAGATTAGAAATCAATTACACGGAAAAAAAGTAAAAAACACAAACACATGGAGGCTAAACAATACGTTACTAAATAACCAAGAGATCACTGAAGAAATCAAAGAGGAAATCAAAAACTACCTAGAGACAAACGACAACAAAAACACGATGATCCAAAACCTATGGGATGCAGCAAAAGGAGTTCTAAGAGGGAAGTTTATAGCAATACAAGCCTACCTCAAGAAACAAGAAAAATCTCAAATAAACAATCGAACCTTACACCTAGAGGAACTAGAGAAAGAAGAACAAAACCCAAAGTTAGTAGAAGGAAAGAAATCATAAACATCAGAGCAGAAATAAAGGAAATAGAAACAAAGAAAACGAAAGCAAAGATCAATAAAACTAAAAGCTGGTTCTTTGAGAAGATAAGCAAAAATGATCAACCTTTAGCCAGACTTAAGAAAAAGAGGGAGAAGACGCAAATCAACAAAATTAGAAGTGAAAAAGCAGAAGTTACAACAGACACAACAGGAATACAAAGCATCCTAAGAGACTACTACAAGCAACTCTAGGCCAATAAAATGGACAATCTGGAAGAAATGGACAAATTCTTAGAAAGGGATAACCTTCTAAGACTGAACCAGGAAGAAATAGAAAATATGAACAAACCTATCACAAGCAATGAAATTGAAACTGTGATTAAAAATCTTCCAATAAACCAAAGTCCAGAACCAGATGGCATCACAGGTGAATTCTATCAAACATTTAGAGAAGAGCTAACACCCAACCTTCTCAAATTCTTCAAAACAATTGCAGGAGAAGGAACACTCCCAAACTCATTCTATGAGACCACCATCACCCTGATACCAAAATCAGACAGAGATACTACAAGGAAAGAAAATTATAGACCAATATCACTGATGAATATAGATGTAAAAATCCTCAACAAAATACTAGCAAACAGAATCGAACAACACATTAAAAGGATCATACACCATGATCAAGTGGGGTTTATCCCAGGGATGCAAGGATTCTTCAATATACACAAATCAATGTGATACACCATATTAACAAATTGTAGAATAAAACCATATGATCATCTCAATAGATGAAGGAAAAGATTTTGAGAAAATTCAACACTCATTTACGATAAAAACTCTGCAGAGTGTGGGCATAGAGGGAAACTACCTCAACATAATAAAGGCCATATATGACAAACCCACAGCAAACAGCATTCTCAATGGTGAAAAACTGAAAGCGTTTCCTCTAAGATCAGGAACAAGACGAGGATGTCCACTCTCACCACTGCTATTCAACATAGTTTTGGAAGTCCTAGCCATGGCAATCAGAGAAGAAAAAGAAATAAAAGGAATACAAAAAGGAAAAGAAGAAGTAAAATTGTCACTGTTTGCAGATGACATGATATCATAGATAGAGAATCCTAAAGATGCCACCAGAAAACCACTGGAGCTAATCAATGAATTTGGTAAAGTTGCAGGATACAAAATTAATGCACAGAAATTGCTTGCATTCCTCTACACTAACAATGAAAGATCAGAAAGAGAAATTAAGGAAACAATCCCATTACCACTGCAACAATAAGAATAAAATACCTAGGAATAAACCTACCTAAGGAAGTAAAAGACCTGTACTCAGAAAACTAAAAGACACTGAAGAAAGAAATCAAAGATGATATAACAGATGGAGACATATACCATGTTCTCGGATTAGAAGAATCAATATTGTGAAAATGACTATACTACCCAAAGCAATCTACAGATTCAATGCAATCCCGATCAAAATACCTTTGGCATTTTCTACAGAACAAGAAAAAAAAATCTTAAAATTTGTAGGGAAACACAAAAGACCCTGGATAGCCAAAGCAGTCTTGAGGGGGGAAAAAAAGAGCTGGAGGAATCAGACTTCCAGACTTCAGACTATATTACAAAGCTAGAGTAATCAAGATAATATGGTACTGACACAAAAACAGAAATATAGGTCAATAGAACAGGATAGAAAGCACAGAGATAAACCCACGTACCTATGGTTCACTAATGACAAAGGAGGCAAGGGTATACAATGGAGAAAAGACAGTGTCTTCAGCAAGTGGTGCTGGGAAAACTGGACAGTTACATGTAAAAGAATGAAATTAGTACACTCCCTAACACCATACACAAAAATAAACTCAAAATGGATTAGAGATCTAAATATAAGACCAGCCACTACAAAACTCTTAGAGGAAAACATAAGCAGAACAGTCTATGACATAAATCACAGCAAGATCCTTTTTGACCCACCTCCTAGAGAAATGGAAATAAAAACAAAAATAAAAAAATGGGACCGAATGAAACATAAATTATTTTGCACAGCAAAGGAAAACATAAGCAAGATGAAAAGACAACCATCAGAATGGGAGAAAATATTTTCAAATGAAGCAAATGGCAAAGGATTAATCTCCAAAAAGCAGCTCATGTAGCTCAATATCACAAAACCAAACAACCCAATCCAAAAATGGGCAGAAGATCTAAATAGACATTTCTCCAAAGAAGATATACAGGTTGCCAACAAACACATGAAAGGATGCTGAATATCACTAATCATTAGAGAAATGCAAATCAAAACTACAGTGAGGTATCACCTCACACCAGTCAGAATGGCCATCATCAAAAAATCTACCAACAATAAATGCTGGAGAGGCATTTATTGGAGAAAAGGGAACCCTCTTGCACTGTTGGTGGGAATGTAAATTGATATAGCCACTAGGGAGAACGGTATGGGGGTTCCTTAAAAACTAAAAATAGAACTACCATACAACCCAGCAAACCCACTCCTGGATATTTACCCTGAGAAAACCATAATTCAAAAAGAGTTATGTACCATAATGTTCACTGTAGCTCTATTTACAATAGCCAGGACATGGAAGCAACCTAAGTGTCCATCAACAGATAAATGGATAAAGAAGATGTGGCACATATATATACAATGGAACATTATTCAGCCATAAAAAGAAACGAAATTGAGTTATTTTTAGTGAGGTGGATGGATCTAGTGTCTGTCCTACAGAGTGAAGTAAGTCAGAAAGAGAAAAACAAATACCGTATGCTAACACATATATATGGAATCTTAAAAAAAAAGTTTATGAAGAACCTAGGGGCAGGAAAGGATTAAGGACACAGACGTAGAGAAAGGACTTGAGGACATGGGGAGAGGGAAGGGTAAGCTGGGACAAAGTGAGAGTGGTATGGACATATATACACTACCAAATGTAAAATTGATAGCTACTGGGAAGCAACCACATAGCACAGGGAGATCAGCTCTTTGCTTTGTGACCACCTAAAAGGGTGGGATAAGGGGGTGAGAGGGAGGTGCAAGAGGGAGGGGATATGGTGTTATATGTATACGCACAGCTGATTCACTTTTTTATACAGCAGAAACTAACACACAATTGTAAAGCAATTATACTCCAATAAAGATGTAAAAGAAAAAAAAAGCCCAGAGATAAACCTACACACCTATGGCCCACTAATCTATGACAAAGGAGGCAAGGGTATAAAAAGGAGAAAAGAAAGTCTCTTCAATAAGTGGTGCTGGGAAAAATGGACAGCTACATGTAAAAGAATGAAATTAGAACACTCCCTAACACCATACACAAAAAATAAACTCAAAATGGATTAGAGACCGAAATGTAAGACCGGACACTATAAAACTCTTAGAGGAAAACATAGGAAGAATACTCTTTGACATAAATCACAGCAAGATCTTTTTTGATCCACCTCCTAGAGTAATGGAATTAAAAAAAAAATAAACATATGGGAGCAAATGAAACCTAAAAGCTTTTGCAAAGCAAAGGAAACTACAAACAAGACGAAATGACAACCCTCACAATGGGAGAAAATATTTGCAAACGAATCAATGGACAAAGGAGTAATCTCCAATGTATATAAACAGCTCATGCAGCTCAACAGTAAAAAAACAAACAACCCAATCCAAAAATGGGCAGATGACGTAAATAGACATTTGTCCCAAGAAGACATACAGATGGCCAAGAAGCACATGAAAAGCTGCTCAACATCACTAATTATTAGAGAAATATAAACCAAAACTACAATGAGGTATTACCTCACACGAGTTAGAATGGGCATCATCAGAAAATCTACAAGCAACAAATGCTGGAGAGGGTGTGGAGAAAAGGGAACCCTCTTACACTATTTGTGGGAATGTAAATTGATACAGTCACTATGGAGAACAGCATGGAGGTTCCTTAAAATACTAAAAATAGAATTACCATATGACCCAGCAATCCCACTACTGGCCATATACCCAGAGAAATCCATAATTCAAAAAGACATATTCAGCACAATATTCATTGCAGCACTATTTACAATAGCCAGGTCATGGAAGCAACCTAAATGCCCATAGACAGACGAACAGAAAAGATGTGCTACATATATAAAATGGAATATTACTCAGCCATAAAAAGGAATGAAATTGGGTCATTTGTAGAGACGTGGATAGATCTAGAGACTGGCATACAGAGTGAAGTATGTCAGAAAGAGAAAAACAAATATCGTATATTAACACATACATGTGGAACCTAGAAAAATGGTAAAGATGAACCGGTTTGCAAGGCAGAAATAGAGACACAGATGTAGAGAACAAATGTATGGACACCAAGGGGGGAAAGTGGCAGGGTGGTGGTGGTGGGATGAATTGCGAGCCTGGGATTGACATATATACACTTATATGTATAAAATAGGTAACCAATAAGAGCCTGCTGTATAAAAAAATGAATAAAATAAATTCAAAAATTAAAAAATAAATAATACTTAAAAAAATAAAGCAGAAAAAAAAGTTCTGTCCTTCCCATAGACGTATTTATATGAATGAATTATTTCCATGCTTATATCCATAAATACAAAAAGAGGAATAAAACTTACCTTGAACCAAAAAAGAAAAAAAAAAAACAGAACCCACTGGTCATACAGAGGAAAACACTATCAGGGCACTTGCTCCAGTGGTAAACAATTCTGAAGTTGGTCACAGGTGGGAATCATCTCCCATGCAGCCAGCAGCCCCCACACGAGGAGCGTCCTCATTGCAAAGCTGGGGGACCGTGAGGAGGCGTCTCTGAGTAAACGTGAGCTGAGCCCCAGGCCAGCTGCTGCTGAACTTTTCCCACCCTTCCCAGGTAAAACACCTGAATGTGTGCAAAGACTTTAAAAACTAGAGGAAGGGGCTTGGAGTCACACCAGCGACAGCACGCAGGCCGACTTGGTGCCTGCAGGCCAGCCAGGATGGTCCTGGCCCCGGGCGCTCGTCTGGAAGCTTTCCATTTCCCTGCCTGAGGTACCCCTCCTGTCCCGGCCCCCACTGCTTTTGTCCTTCCTCACCTCTGCCCGGGGAGAAATTCCAGCAGCAAGTATGGGTGACACATCCTCTTCTTTAGCAGGTGGCAGCCCGGCAACTCCTGCAGAAAGTCCAGCAGAGCCCCAGTCACACCGGGCCACTCATAGAGCCGTGGGCCCTACTCCCTCCCACCAGCCCAACCCCGAGACTGCTGACGGGGCAGAGAATATGGCGTCAGGCACAGCTGCAGAGGCTTTTGCTGCCTGGAGGGGTGTTTATATTGACCTCAACCCAGGCACACCTGGGAAGGGCTGGCCGGCCGGGTCAGGCTGCCCAGGTCAGCCAATCCTCGCCCCTCAGGGGCTCAGAGTTGCAGAAAATGGGTCTTGCTGCACCGGCCAGATCCAAGGAACAGGTGTAGGGTCCCGAGAGTCAGGATAGATAAGGGGCGGCAGCCCTGCCTTGTTTTCTAATCATTTTATCTGGTCCATGAGTGGGAGAAAACTTCAAGAAGAACCTCTGCTAATGAGAGGAACCCAGGAGTCAGGGAGAGGAGGGGTGGTGGGTGGAGACAGAGGCCTGGTGCCCCGGCTGCAGTGGAAGCCCCTGGAAGACCAGGCAGAGGGAGGCCGCACAGAGTGAAGCCTAGGGTCACAGACCTGTTGGAGCTGCTGTTTGTTAGTTCAAGCTCTGCTCTGAGGTGCTCTGTGTCAGCTCTGAGTGACAGGTGTGCTGGGGGTGCTCTGCAATGAGGGCTATGTGCACGGATCCTGTGTGCCCAGCCCTGCCGGGGTAGCTGTCCACGGGAGCTCCATATCCAGGGAGGGGCCTGCCAACGAGAGCCCCGTGGGCTGCTGCGTACCTGCCCAGGTGAGCTCCATATCCTGGAAGGGGCCTGACCATGAGGGCCCCATGGGCTGCTGGGTACCTGCCCAGGTGAGCTCCATATCCTGGAAGGGGCCTGACCACAAGATCCCCGTGGGCTGCTGGGGACCTGGTAGAGGACGCCAGGACAGTCAGTGAAGCCACAGAGGATATACATCTAGTAGTTCCTAATTCCTACACCCTGCTGGTCATTCTACCATCCACCAGGACATGGCATTCTGTATTAGACTTTAATGATGCCTTCTTCTGTATTCCATTAGTCCCAGAGTCACAAGAAATTTTGGCTGTGAGTGGCAGGACTCAACATACAACAAAAACAATACTGCTGGGCCGTCCTGCCCCAGGGGTTCAAAAATTTCCACACCATCTTTGGGGAAACGTTAGCTAAAGACCTAAAAGATCTACCTCTGGAGAAGGGAACCCTCCTTCAATATGCAGATGACATTCTGATCACCAGCCCGACTAAGGAGGCCTCTGAACTACCTAGCCAATAAAAGATAGAAGGTGTCCAAGGAAAAGGCTCAAATATCACAAACTAAGGTGGCCTTCCTGGGCTTCATTCGCACAGAAGGTCGGAGAAGCCCACCCCAGGAAAGGGAAGAAGCCATTTGCAGCCTCAGCCTTCCTGAAACTAGAAGACAGCTTAGGGGTTCCTGGGGAGACCGGGGTTTGCTGCATCTGGATCCCTAACTACAGTCTAATAGCTGGGCCTCTATATGAAACACTGAAAGGAAAAGATGATGATCCTTTTGAATAGAATCCAGAAGCGGCCTTTCAAGATTGGAAAGAGCAGTCAATTCAGACCCTGGCCCTGGACCTCCCTAAGTTAGCTAAACCCTTTGACCTTTACATTCCTGGTCCAAGGCGAATCGCCCTTGGAGTATTAGTGCAAAAACTGGGACCACTTGAAATGGAACAATGCAAGAATGCCCTCCAGGCATTGGCCAGCCACCCCATCCGACCAGGATACTGGGGGTATCTAAAAACCTGGAAATCAGCAGCCCGCAAGGCCAGCTCCCTCCTAAGGGAAAAGGACGCCACTTGGTGATCCTAACCACCCACCATGCCCTGAAGTTGCAGGGATTGCTCCGTGGGCACAATGACCTCGAGTGAGGAGGCCCTCCAACACCAACCTCCAGAGAGACAACCTGGGGCAATGGGCCCCCATGACGACTCGTGTGACCATCACTTGACCTGGAGCTTCTCTCAGAAAACAACAAGAGTGTGCCCCAAAAGAGCAGACTATTGCTTACAGGACTTACTGCACCCAGAGCGGAGCTAATAAACTTGGCAGGGGAACCATAAATAACGCTGCTACCATAGAAAAGCCTACAGACACTGTGGAGACGGCGGCCAGTGAGACCGGCTGTACTCCTGGCTACTTCAAAAGGCCGTTGACTGAGTGGCCGTCATGGTCCTGGATCACCACCGGCCCTGGACTGTCTGGGAGTTGAGCAAGCAGGGCTCTGACACCTGGTGCTGTTTGTACGTTAATTCAGTGGCCTAACTGAAGAAAGTGCAGACTACTGGTCAGAGCATCTAGGCTGGCAGAAACCGTCAGCCTAAGGGGGCCGAACCAATGTGGAGCAGGGTAAAACCGCCCACCCCCCCAGCGTCTCTGCACATCTCTTTCTTGGACCCTTAAAGGTCATTAGAATCTATAAAACTTCCAATGCTGGTGCTCAGGCAGACGAGCAGTGAGGGAGGAGGACTGCGGACAATCAACCTCACCTGGAGGCTGCTGGGGAGAAGTCCTGCCCCTCCCCCCGGGTATGAGGACACCCAACTCAGCATGAAGCATTTACAGAAGACGTGTCTGCACCCTCAGCGCCCCAAGAATGAGGAATGGGACAAAAGGCAGAGGAGGGCTTTGTCACTGGCAAAGCCCATTAAAAATTCCTGGGAGATAAAAATAGAATCTGGGCAATAAAATAAAGTCTAACCATTTTTTCCTTTGTGCTTTGTCTAATTTCACTTGCTCCTAGGTTTCCACAGGCAGAGGTCCCACACCCGACACTTCAGACCCGATTTCCTAGTGCAAAATGGCTGGGCCGACACCTCAGCTCGTGGGGCCCTGTGCAGACTCTGCGACATAGAGCCTGAGCTCCAGCCAACCCGGCCCTCGAGAGCTCCGCCCCCTCCCTCCCGCTGATGCTGACAGGATCCCTACACAGCAGCCCGGCCCACAACCCGCAGGGGAGCACACACTCTCACCTCTCCATTCTCTGATCAAAATATAAAGTTTTCCTTTGCTTCTGAACCAAAGTCAGTCTCGATCTGTTGGTTCCAATGACACTGGGCAGGGAGACCCTTGTTGGGGCCCACTCTGCAGGATCAGTAACAGAATTTGAGAACATTGTAACTTCAATGAACAGATGGGTGAGCCAAACTGTAATTAACATAGAGCAGTGTATAAGGCTCGTGTAAAATAAGATGTTTCTAACACTTCCATTTGATATTTCCATCACTTTATTATAAGCAAGTTCAGTGGAGGGGTTTGTCTTATTTGTCAGGTCAACAGTAGAGAAATGCAGTGATTTCTTTCCAAGGATGTACATCTAATAATCTTGGTTGAAGTTTCAACCTTGTTTTGAATGATTTTCCATTGAAAATGATACCTCTCTTTCAGCTCCTAGATTTCTGAGAAGTATAAAATCTTATATGTTTTATTACCAAAGGGGAAAGGTGGGAGGAGGGATAAATTAACAGTTTCAGATTAACATATACGCACTGCTATGTATAAAATATATCATCAACAAGGAACTACTGTATAGCACAGGGAACTATACTCAATATTTTGTAATGACCCCTAAGGGGAAATAATCTGAAAAACAAAAGATATCTATATCGACATCATCTATCAACTACAGAAAAAATGGAAACTAAAGGAGGCCAATGGTGAGCGTTTCTGAACCTGAAGACTTCAATCATCTAAAGTTCGGACTCTGCCTACGGCCCAAGTCCCTTAATGAACACACATGTACCAGTAGCTTAAAAATTCCCCAGATTGGATTTCGGGAAGACACTGATTTGGAAAAATCCCTTGTGCTCTCCTTACATACACGGGACCTTTCCTACAGCTAAAACATGCCTGTGACACCCAGAAGATGGAACACGGTTGGATCAGGAAGATTTTGGAAAAGGCACCAAAACTCCTAATTTCCTGTTTGTTGGGTTCACGCCTCCAGCCTTTTTCCTTAAAATCTCCCCACTTGAGGATGTCAGCACCTTCAACATCCAGTTGCACAGAAATTGGAATTTGTCCAAAAGAAGAAGGGGAAGGAGGAGAAACAAGGAGAGCCAAGCCCTAGATGTTTGGAGAGGCACATGTCACTCTACTTTCCAGTCAGGAAGAAGAATTAAGCAAAGGCATAGCCTGCCACTGGGAACCAGAGTAGGGCCAGAAGCAAACCAGCGGTTTTGCGGAAAGCTCCCAAAAAAGCGAGTTGAAAAATGGAGCTCAGGGGCACTGCAATTCACAAACCTGCAGAGTTATAAATGATAACTCTCGTCCACAAATATATTGAGGGAAGGCAACGAAGAGGATTTGAAATCAAGGCAGAATTGCAGGAAACAGATTTCAGGAGTTAGATTCGAATCGCCCCTAAAGCACATGAAAAGCAGCAAAACGTCGACAATGATGCACTTGGACAAAAAGAGCATATGCGTTTTTTTCTGAATGAATTCAGGAAAAAACCCATAGGCCCTTTTTGGCAAACCAAGCAAGCCGGAAATGCAATTCAGCACTACAAAGAAGTCTGACTTCCCTTCGGTCAAAATGGCCTTCCTAAAAAAGTGTAAAACAAGAAATGCAGGAGAGGACAGGGAGGAAAGGGAGCCTTGTTACACTGATGGGTGGTATGTAAATTGCCAATGACGACTCTGGAGAAGGGTATGGTGTTTCCTAAAACATCTAAAAAACACAGCTAGAGAGAAAGGGGCACATCCACTCATGGGCGTATAAATTGGGAAAACTAAAAATCAGCAAGACATAGGCACCCCAAACTTTAGGGCTGCTCTATTGACAAGAACCTCCACTTAATTCCACCATAAATATCCCAGGAAAGATAAAAATGGATAAAGAAGTTGTGGTCCATATGTAAAATGTAATATCACTCGGGCGTGAAATCAATATCATAAGGCTAGTAGGAGCATGATGAGTGGATTTAGGTACGACGATTCTAAGTGAAATAAGTCACACAGAAAAGGACACTTCTCATAAGGTTTCACTTATAGAGGGAATGTAAAAACCGTTACACTTGAACTGAATTACAAAACAGAACAGAGTCACACATGCAGAAAACACACTATGGCTGCTTAACGGGAAAGGTGAGGTGGGGGATACATAAAACAAGAGTTTCAAATTAGCTCAGATACCGTTCCATAAACCCAATATGTTATATACAAGACCTACTCCTTGCTCAGAGAACTGGACTCAACACACCCTATTCACCGCAAAAGAATATATCTGACTAGTAAGAATCTTAAAACCTATGTATTGATATATCTATGGAAGTGAGTCAAGTGGGTGTAAAGCGGCATAAACACAGCAGTGAAAAGCAGCTAAACCCCATTATAAAAATAAATTACTTTTAAAACCCCGTGAAACAGAGACAGTGAAAGAAAGAAATTCTTAAAAAATTAGTTCGGGGGCTGTGATGCAACCTAGATTGACCATATCTAGACACACAGCTGGATGAGAAATAAGGGTGGACAATCTTCGGGCTGAGAGGTTTGGTGAGGCTGGGGGAGCAAACGCAGACCCTAACACGTACCCTAATCCTAATCCGTACACTAAACCGAGCCCTAACACTAACACTAACCCTAACCCTAACCCTAACCCATACTCTACACCGTACCCGAAGCCTTCCCCGAACCCATACCCTAAGCCGTACCCTAAGCCTAACCCTAAGCCTAACCCTAACCCTAGGCTACCCTTGACTGCTTCTGCCTCCAATAGATTTCCTAAGCACTAGTGTTTTAAGGAACAGCTTAAAAAGAGAATCCTAAAGTGATTTCTTTATAATGGGAGTGTTCCTTATCTTATCCTAGTGTCTAAACTCTTCTCCATGGCTGGACCCCCAAATAATATTCCTTTACGTGCTAAGGGGTATCTAGAGAGTGGGATAGGTTTAAAAACTACCCTAACCCTAATGCGTACCCTAACCCTAACCCCTACCCTAACCCTAACACGTACCATAATCCTAAACAATACCCTAAACCGAGCCCTAACCCTAACACTAACCCTAAACCTAACCGTAACCCATACCCTAGGCCGTACCCGAAGCCCTCTCCGAACCCGTACCCTAAGCCGTACCCTAAGCCTAACCCTAAGCCTAACCCTAACCCTAGGCTACCCTTGACTCCTTCTGCCTCCAATAGATTTCCTAAGCACTAGTGTTTTAAAGAACAGCTTAAAAAGAGAATCCTAATGTGATTTCTTTATAATGGGTGTGTTCCTTATCTTATCCTAGTGTCTAAACTCTTCTCCATGGCTGGACCCGCAAATAATATTCCTTTACGTGGTAAGGGGTATCTAGAGAGTGGGATAGGTTTAATCACTACCTTAACCCTAACACGTACACTAACCCTAACCACTACCCTAACCCTAACACGTACCCTAATCCTAACCCGTACCCTAAACCGAGCCCTAACCCTAACACTAACCCTAACCCTAACCCTAACCCATACCCTATGCAGTACCCGAGGCCCTCCCCGAACCCGTACCCTAAGCCGTACCCTAACCCTAACCCTAAGCCTAACCCTAACCCTAGGCTACCCTTGACTGCTTCTGCCTCCAATAGAATTCCTAAGCACTAGTGTTTTAAGGAACAGTTTAAAAAGAGAATCCTAATGTGATTTCTTTATAATGGGTGTGTTCCTTATCTTATCCTAGTGTCTAAAATCTTCACCATGGCTGGACCTCCAAATAATATTCCTTTACGTGCTAAGGGGTATCTAGAGACTGGGATAGGTTTAATAACTACCCTAACCCTAACGCGTACCATAACCCTAACCCCTACCCTAACACTAACACGTACCCTAATCCTAAACAATACCCTATACCGAGCCCTAACCCTAACAGTAACCCTAATCCTAACCCATACCCTACGCCGTAACCGAAGCCCTCCCCGAACCCGTACCCTAAGCCGTACCCTAAGCCGTACCCTAAGCCTAACACTAACCCTAGGCTACCCTTGACTGCTTCTGCCTCCAATAGATTTCCTAAGCACTAGTGTTTTAAGGAACAACTTAAAAAGAGAATCCTAATGTGATTTCTTTATAATGGGTGTGTTCCTTATCTTATCCTAGTGTCTAAACTCTTTTCCATTGCTGGACCCCCAAATAATATTCCTTTACGTGCTAAGGTGTATCTAGAGAGTGGGATAGGTTTAATAACTACCTTAACTCTAACGCGTACCCTAGCCCTCACCCCTACCCTAACCCTAACACGTACCCTAAACCGAGACCTAACCCTAACACTAACCCTAACCCTAAGCCTAACCCATACCCTACGCCGTACACGAACCCCTCCCCGAACCCGTACCCTAAGCCGTACCCTAACCCTAACCCTAAGCCTAACCCTAACCCTAGGCTACCCTTTACTGCTTCTGCCTCCAATAGATTTCCTAAGCACTAGTGTTTTAAGGAACAACTTAAAAAGAGAATCCTAATGTGATTTCTTTATAATGGGTGTGTTCCTTATCTTATCCAAGTGTCTAAACTCTTCTCCATGGCTGGACCCCCAAATAATATTCCTTTACGTGCGAAGGGTTATCTAGAGAGTGGGATAGGTTTAATCACTACCCTAACCCTAACAAGTACACTTAACCTAACCACAACCCTAACCCTAACACGTACCCTAATCCAAACCCGTACCCTAAACGGAGCCCTAACCCTAACACTAACCCTAACCCTAACCCTAACCCATACCCAACGCCATACCCGAAGCCGTCCCCGAACCCGTACCCTAAGCCGTAACCTAACCCTAACCCTAAGCCTAACCCTAACCCTAGGTTACCCTTGACTGCTTCTGCATCCAGTAGAATTCCTAAGCACTAGTGTTTTCAGGAACAGCTTAAAAATAGAATCCTAATGTGATTTCTTTATAAAGTGTGTGTTCCTTATCTTATCCTAGTGTCTAAACTCTTCTCCATGGCTGGACCTCCAAATAATATTCCTTTACGTGCTAAGGGGTATCTAGAGAGTGGGATAGGTTTAATAACTACCCTAACCCTAACGCGTACCATAACCCTAACCCCTACCCTAACCCTAACACGTACCCTAATCCTAAACAATACCCTAAACCGAGCCCTAACCCTAACACTAACCCTAACCCTAACCCATACCCTACGCCGTACCTGAAGCCCTCCCCGAACCCATACCCTAAGCCGTACCCTAAGCCGTACCCTAAGCCTAACCCTAACCCTAGGCTACCCTTGACTGCTTCTGCCTCCAATAGATTTCCTAAGCACTAGTGTTTTAAGGAACAACTTAAAAAGAGAATCCTAATGTGATTTCTTTATAATGGGTGTGTTCCTTATCTTATCCTAGTGTCTAAACTCTTCTCCATGGCTGGACCCCCAAATAATATTCCTTTACGTGCTAAGGTGTATCTAGAGAGTTGGATACTTTTAATAACTACCCTAACTCTAACGCGTACCCTAACCCTAACCCCTAACCTGACCCTAACTCATACCCTAAACCTTGACCTAACCCTAACACTAACCCTAAACCTAAGCCTAACCCATACCCGATGCCGTAACTGAACCCCTTCCCGAACACGTACCCTAAGCCTTACCATAACCATAATCCTTAGCCTAACCTTAACCCTAAACTTTACCCTAAAACTAACCCTAACCCTAACCCTAACCCTAACCCATACCCTACGCCATACCCGAAGCCCTCCCCGAACCCGTAACCTAAGCCGTACCCTAACCCTAACCCTAAGCCTAACCCTAACCCTAGGCTACCGTTGACTGCTTCTGCCTCGAATAGATTTCCTAAGCACTAGTGTTTTAAGGAACAGCTTAAAAAGAGAATCCTAATGTGATTTCTTTATAATGGGTGTGTTCCTTATCTTATCCTAGTGTCTAAACACTTCTCCATGGCTGGACCCCCAAATAATATTCTTTATGTGCTAAGGGGTATCTAGAGAGTGGGATAGGTTTAATAACTACCCTAACCCTAACAAGTACCCTAACCCTAACCCCTACCGTAACCCTAACACGTACCCTAATCCTAAACCGTACCATAAACAAAGCCCTAACCCTAACACTAACCCTAACCCTAACCCTAACCCATACCCTACGCAATACCCGAAGCCCTCCCGGAACCTGTATCCTAAGCCGTACACTAACCCTAATCCTAAGCCTAACTCTAACCCTAGGCTACCCTTGACTGCGTCTGCATCCAATAGATTTCCTAAGCACTAGTGTTTTAAGGAACAGCTTAAAAAGAGAATCCTAATGTGATTTCTTTATAATGTGTGTGTTCCTTATCTTATCCTAGTGTCTAAACTCTTCTCCATGGCTGGACCTCCAAGTAATATTCCTTTACATGCTAAGGGGTATCTAGAGAGTGGGATAGGTTTAATAACTACCCTAACCCTAACACGTACCCTAACCCTAACCCCTATCCTAACCCTAACACGTACCCTAATCCTAAACCGTACCCTAAACCGAGCCCTAACCCTAACAGTAACCCTAACCCTAACCCTAACCCATAACCTACGCCATACCCAAAGCCCTCCCCGAACCCGTACCCTAAGTAGTACCCTAAGCCTAACCCTAAGCCTAACACTAACCCTAGGCTACCCCTGACTGCTTCTGCCTCCAATAGATTTCTTAAGCCCTAGTGTTTTAAGGAAAAGCTTAAAAAGAGAATCCTAAAGTGATTTCTTTATAAAGGGTGTGTTCCTTATCTAATCCTAGTGTCTAAACTCTTCTCCATGGCTGGACCCCCAAATAATATTCCTTTACGTGCTAATGTGTATCTAGAGAGTATGATAGGTTTAATAGCTACCCTAACCCTAACACGTACCCTAACCCTAACCCCTACCCTAACCCTAACGCGTACCCTAACCCTAACCCCTACCCTAACCCTAACACATACCCTAATCCTAACCCGTACCCTAATCCGAGCCCTAACCCTAACACTAACCCAAACCCTAACCCTAACACATACCTTACGCCGTACCCGAACCCCTCCCCGAACCCGTACCCTAAGCCGTACCCTAAGCCTAACCTAAGTCTAACCCTTACCCTAGGCTACCCTTGACTGCTTTTGCCTCCAATAGATTTCCTAAGCACTAGTGTTTTAAGGAACAGCTTAAAAAGAGAATCCTAATGTGATTTCTTTATAATGTGTGTGTTCCTTATATTATCTTAGTGTCTAAACTCTTCTCCATGGCTGGACCACCAAATAATATTCCTTTACGTGCTAAGGGGTATCTAGAGAGTGGGATAGGTTTAATAACTACCCTAACCCTAACGCGTACCCTAACCCTAACCCCTACCCTAACCCTAACACGTACCCTAATCCTAACCCGTACCCTAACCCGAGCCCTAACCCTAACACTAACCCTAAACCTAACACTAACCCATACCCTACGCCGTACCCGAAGCCCTCCCCGAACCCGTACCCTAAGCCCTACCCTAAGCCTAACCCTAAGCCTAAACCTAACCCTAGGCTACCCTTGACTGCTTCTGCCTCCAATAGATTTCCTAAGCACTAGTGTTTTAAGGAAGAGCTTAAGAAGAGAATCCTAATGTGATTTCTTTACAATGTGTGTGTTCCTTATCTTATCCTAGTGTCTAAACTCTTATCCATGGCTGAACCTCCAAATAATATTCCTTTACGTGCTACGGGGTATCTAGAGAGTGGGATAGGTTTAATAACTACCCTAACCCTAACACGTACCCTAACCCTAACCCCTACCCTAACCCTAACACGTACCCTAAACCTAACCAATACCCTAAACCGAGCCCTAACCCTAACACTAACCCTAACGCTAACCCTAACCCATACCCTACGCCGTACCCGAAGCCCTCCCCGAACCCGTACCCTAAGCAGTACCCTAAGCCTAACCCTAAGCCTAACCCTAACCCTAGGCTACCCTTGACTGCTTCTGCCTCCAATAGATTTCCTAAGCACTAGTGTTTTAAGCAACAGCTTAAAAAGAGAATCCTAATGTGATTTCTTTATAATGGGTGTGTTCCTTATCTTATCGTACTGTCTAAACTCTTCTCCATGGCTGGACCCCCAAATAATATTCCTTTACATGCTAACGGGTATCTAGAGAGTGGGATAGGTTTAATAACTACCCTAACCCTAAGACGTACCCTAATCCTAACCCCTACCCTAACCCTAACACGTACCCTAATCCTAACCCGTACCCTAAACCGAGCCCTAACCCTAACACTAACCCTAACCCTAACCCTAACCCTTACCCTACGCCGTACCCGATGCCCTCCCCGAACCCGTACCCTAAGCCGTACCCTAAGCCTAACTCTAAGCCTAACCCTAACCCTAGGCTACCCTTGACTGCTTCTGCCTCCAATAGATTTCCTAAGCACTAGTGTTTTAAGGAACAGCTTAAAAAGAGTATCCTAATGTGATCTCTTTATAATGGGTGTGTTCCTTATCTTATCCTAGTGTCTAAACTCTTCTCCATGGCGGGATCCCCAAATAATATTCCTTTACGTGCTAAGGGGTAACTAGAGAGTGAGATAGGTTTAATAACTACGATAACCCTAACGCGTACCCTAACGCTAACCCCTACCCTAACCCTAACACGTACCCTAATCCTAACCCGTACCCTAAACCGAGCCCTAACCCTAACACTAACCCTAACCCTAACCCTAACCCATACCCTACGCCGTACCCGCAGCCCTCCCCGAACCCGTACCCTAAGCCGTACCCTAAGCCTAACCCTAAGCCTAACCCTAACCCTAGGCTACCCTTGACTGCTTCTGCCTCCAATAGATTTCCTAAGCACTAGTGTTTTAAGGAACAGCTTAAAAAGAGAATCCTAATGTGATTTCTTTATAATGGGTGTGTTCCTTATCTTTTCCTAGTGTCTAAACTCTTCTCCATGGCTGGACCCCCAAATAATATTCCTTTACGTGCTAAGGGGTAACTAGAGAGTGGGATAGTTTTAATAACTACCCTAACCCTAACGCGTACCCTAACGCTAACCCCTACCCTAACCCTAACACGTACCCTAATCCTAACCCGTACCCTAAACCGAGCCCTAACCCTAACACTAACCCTAACCCTAACTCTAACCCATACCCTACGCCGTACCCGAAGCCCTCCCCAAACCCGTACCCTAAACCGTACCCGAAGCCTAACCCTAAGCCTAACCCTAACCCTAGGCTACCCTTGACTGCTTCTGCCTCCAATAGATTTCCTAAGCACTAGTGTTTTAAGGAACAGCTTAAAAAGAGAATCCTAATGTGATTTCTTTATAATGGGTGTGTTCCTTATCTAATCCTAGTGTCTAAACTCTTCTCCATGGCTGGACCCCCAAATAATATTCTTTTATGTGCTAAGGGGTATCTAGAGAGTGGGATAGGTTTAATCACTACCCTAACCCTAACGCGTACACTAACCCTAACCCCTATCCTAACCCTAACACGTACCCTAATCCTAACCCGTACCCTAAACCGAGCCCTAACCCTAACACTAACCGTAACCCTAACCCTAACCCATACCCTATGCCGTACCCGAAGCCCTCCCTGAACCCGTACCCTAAGCCGTACCCTAAGCCTACCCGTAAGCCTAACCCTAACCCTAGGCTACCCTTGACTGCTTCTGCCTCCAATAGATTTCCTAAGCACTAGTGTTTTAAGGAACAGCTTAAAAAGAGAATCCTAATGTGATTTCTTTATAATGTGTGTGTTCCTTATATTATCTTAGTGTCTAAACTCTTCTCCATTGCTGGACCCCCAAATAATATTCCTTTACGTGCTAAGGGGTATTTAGAGAGTGGGATAGGCTTAATAACTACCCTAACCGTAACGCGTACCCTAACCCTAACCCCTACCCTAACCCTAACACGTACCCTAATCCTAACCCGTACCCTAAGCCGAGCCCTAACCCTAACACCAACCCTAACCCTAACCCTAACCCATACCCTACGCCGTACCCGAAGCCCTCCCCGAACCCGTACCCTAAGCCGTACCCTAAGCCTAACCCTAAGCCTAACCCTAACCCTACGCTACCCTTGACTGCTTCTGCCTCCAATAGATTTCCTAAGCACTAGTGTTTTAAGGAACAGCTTAAAAAGAGAATCCTAATGTGATTTCTTTATAATGGGTGTGTTCCTTATCTAATCCTAGTGTCTAAACTCTTCTCCATGGCTGGACCCCCAAATAATATTCCTTTATGTGCTAAGGGGTATCTAGAGAGTGGGATAGGTTTAATCACTACCCTAACCCTAAAGTGTACCCTAACCCTAACCCCTACCCTAACCCTAACACGTACCCTAATCCTAACCCGTACCCTAAACCGAGCCCTAACCCTAACACTAACCCTAACCCTAACCCTAACCCATACCCTACGCCGTACCCGAAGCCCTCCCCGAACCCGTACCCTAAGCCGTACCCTAAGCCTAACCCTAAGCCTAACCCTAACCCTAGGCTACCCTTGACTGCTTCTGCCTCCAATAGATTTCCTAAGCACTAGTGTTTTAAGGAACAGCTTAAAAAGAGAATCCTAATGTGATTTCTTTATAATGGGTGTGTTCCTTATCTAATCCTAGTGTCTAAACTCTTCTCCATGGCTGGACTCCCAAATAATATTCCTTTATGTGCTAAGGGGTATCTAGAGAGTGGGATAGGTTTAATCACTACCCTAACCCTAACGTGTACCCTAACCCTAACCCCTACCCTAACCCTAACACGTACCCTAATCCTAACCCGTACCCTAAACCGAGCCCTAACCCTAACACTAACCCTAACCCTAACCCTAACCCATACCCTTCACCGTACCCGAAGCCCTCCCCGAACCCGTACCCTAAGCCGTACCCTAAGCCTAACCCTAAGCCTAACCCTAACCCTAGGCTACCCTTGACTGCTTCTGCCTCCAATAGATTTCCTAAGCACTAGTGTTTTAAGGAACAGCTTAAAAAGAGAATCCTAATGTGATTTCTTTATAATGGGTGTGTTCCTTATCTTATCGTAGTGTCTAAACTCTTCTCCATGGCTGGACCCCCAAATAATATTCCGTTACGTGCTAAGGGGTAACTAGAGAGTGGGATAGTTTTAATAACTACCCTAACCCTAACGCGTACCCTAACGCTAACCCCTACCCTAACCCTAACACGTACCCTAACCCTAACCCGTACCCTAAACCGAGCCCTAACCCTAACACTAACCCTAACCCATACCCTACGCCGTACCCGAAGCCCTCCCCGAACCCGTAACCTAAGCCGTACCCTAACCCTAACCCTAAGCCTAACCCTAACCCTAGGCTACCCTTGACTGCTTCTGCCTCCAATAGATTTCCTAAGCACTAGTGTTTTAAGGAACAGCTTAAGAAGAGAATCCTAATGTGATTTCTTTATAATGGGTGTGTTCCTTATCTTATCCTAGTGTCTAAACTCTTCTCCATGGCTGGACCCCCAAATAATATTCCTTTACGTGCTAAGGGGTAACTAGAGAGTGGGATAGGTTTAATAACTACCCTAACCCTAACGCGAACCCTAACGCTAACCCCTACCCTAACCCTAACACGTACCCTAATCCTAACCCGTACCCTAAACCGAGCCCTAACCCTAACACTAACCCTAACCCTAACCCTAACCCATACCCTACGCCGTACCCGAAGCCCTCCCCGAACCCGTACCCTAAGCCGTACCCTAAGCCTAACCCTAAGCCTAACCCTAACCCTAGGCTACCCTTGACTGCTTCTGCCTCCAATAGATTTCCTAAGCACTAGTGTTTTAAGGAACAGCTTAAAAAGAGAATCCTAATGTGATTTCTTTATAATGTGTGTGTTCCTTATATTTTCTTAGTGTCTAAACTCTTCTCCATGGCTGGACCCCCAAATAATATTCCTTTACGTGCTAAGGGGTATCTAGAGAGTGGGATAGGTTTAATAACTACGCTAACCGTAACGCGTACCCTAACCCTAACCCCTACCCTAACCCTAACACGTACCCTAATCCTAACCCGTACCCTAAACCGAGCCCTAACCCTAACACCAACCCTAACCCTAACCCTAACCCATACCATACGCCGTACCCGAAGCCCTCCCCGAACCCGTACCCTAAGCCGTACCCTAAGCCTAACCCTAAGCCTAACCCTAACCCTAGGCTACCCTTGACTGCTTCTGCCTCCAATAGATTTCCTAAGCACTAGTGTTTTAAGGAACAGCTTAAAAAGAGTATCCTAATGTGATTTCTTTATAATGGGTGTGTTCCTTATCTTATCCTAGTGTCTAAACTCTTCTCCATGGCGGGACCCCCAAATAATATTTCTTTACGTGCTAAGGGGTAACTAGAGAGTGAGATAGGTTTAATAACTACGATAACCCTAACGCGTACCCTAACGCTAACCCCTACCCTAACCCTAACACGTACCCTAATCCTAACCCGTACCCTAAACCGAGCCCTAACCCTAACACTAACCCTAACCCTAACCCTAACCCATACCCTACGCCGTACCCGCAGCCCTCCCCGAACCCGTACCCTAAGCCGTACCCTAAGCCTAAACCTAAGCCTAACCCTAACCCTAGGCTACCCTTGACTGCTTCTGCCTCCAATAGATTTCCTAAGCACTAGTGTTTTAAGGAACAGCTTAAAAAGAGAATCCTAATGTGATTTCTTTATAATGGGTGTGTTCCTTATCTTATCCTAGTGTCTAAACTCTTCTCCATGGCTGGACCCCCAAATAATATTCCTTTACGTGCTAAGGGGTATCGAGAGAGAGGGATAGGTTTAATAACTACCCTAACCCTAACGCGTACCCTAACGCTAACCCCTACCGTAACCCTAACACGTACCCTAATCCTAACCCGTACCCTAAACCGAGCCCTAACCCTAACACTAACCCTAACCCTAACCCTAACCCATACCCTACGCCGTACCCGAAGCCCTCCCCGAACCCGTACCCTAAGCCGTACCCTAAGCCTAACCCTAAGCCTAACCCTAACCCTAGGCTACCCTTGACTGCTCCTGCCTCCAATAGATTTCCTAAGCACTAGTGTTTTAAGGAACAGCTTAAGAAGAGAATCCTAATGTGATTTCTTTATAATGGGTGTGTTCCTTATCTTATCCTAGTGTCTAAACTCTTCTCCATGGCTGGACCCCCAAATAATATTCCTTTACGTGCTAAGGGGTAACTAGAGAGTGGGATAGGTTTAATAACTACCCTAACCCTAACGCGTACCCTAACGCTAACCCCTACCCTAACCCTAACATGTACCCTAATCCTAACCCGTACCCTAAACCGAGCCCTAACCCTAACACTAACCCTAACCCTAACCCTAACCCATACCCTACGCCGTACCCAAAGCCCTCCCCGAACCCGTACCCTAAGCCGTACCCTAAGCCTAACCCTAAGCCTAACCCTAACCCTAGGCTACCCTTGACTGCTTCTGCCTCCAATAGATTTCCTAAGCACTAGTGTTTTAAGGAACAGCTTAAAAAGAGAATCCTAATGTGATTTCTTTATAATGTGTGTGTTCCTTATATTATCTTAGTGTCTAAACTCTTCTCCATGGCTGGTCCCCCAAATAATATTCCTTTACGTGCTAAGGGGTATCTAGAGAGTGGGATAGGTTTAATAACTACCCTAACCGTAACGCGAACCCTAACCCTAACCCCTACCCTAACCCTAACACGTACCCTAATCCTAACCCGTACCCTAAACCGAGCCCTAACCCTAACACTAACCCTAACCCATACCCTACGCCGTACCCGAAGCCCTCCCCGAACCCGTAACCTAAGCCGTACCCTAAGCCTAACCCTAAGCCTAACCCTAACCCTAGGCTACCCTTGACTGCTTCTGCCTCCAATAGATTTCCTAAGCACTAGTGTTTTAAGGAACAGCTTAAAAAGAGTATCCTAATGTGATCTCTTTATAATGGGTGTGTTCCTTATCTTATCCTAGTGTCTAAACTCTTCTCCATGGCGGGATCCCCAAATAATATTCCTTTACGTGCTAAGGGGTAACTAGAGAGTGAGATAGGTTTAATAACTACGATAACCCTAACGCGTACCCTAACGCTAACCCCTACCCTAACCCTAACACGTACCCTAATCCTAACCCGTACCCTAAACCGAGCCCTAACCCTAACACTAACCCTAACCCTAACCCTAACCCATACCCTACACCGTACCCGAAGCCCTCCCCGAACCCGTACCCTAAGCCGTACCCTAAGCCTAACCCTAAGCCTAACCCTAACCCTAGGCTACCCTTGACTGCTTCTGCCTCCAATAGATTTCCTAAGCACTAGTGTTTTAAGGAACAGCTTAAAAAGAGTATCCTAATGTGATCTCTTTATAATGGGTGTGTTCCTTATCTTATCCTAGTGTCTAAACTCTTCTCCATGGCGGGATCCCCAAATAATATTCCTTTACGTGCTAAGGGGTAACTAGAGAGTGAGATAGGTTTAATAACTACGATAACCCTAATGCGTACCCTAACGCTAACCCCTACCCTAACCCTAACACGTACCCTAATCCTAACCCGTACCCTAAACCGAGCCCTAACCCTAACACTAACCCTAACCCTAACCCTAACCCATACCCTACGCCGTACCCGCAGCCCTCCCCGAACCCGTACCCTAAGCCGTACCCTAAGCCTAACCCTAAGCCTAACCCTAACCCTAGGCTACCCTTGACTGCTTCTGCCTCCAATAGATTTCCTAAGCACTAGTGTTTTAAGGAACAGCTTAAAAAGAGAATCCTAATGTGATTTCTTTATAATGGGTGTGTTCCTTATCTTTTCCTAGTGTCTAAACTCTTCTCCATGGCTGGACCCCCAAATAATATTCCTTTACGTGCTAAGGGGTAACTAGAGAGTGGGATAGTTTTAATAACTACCCTAAACCTAACGCGTACCCTAACGCTAACCCCTACCCTAACCCTAACACGTACCCTAATCCTAACCCGTACCCTAAACCGAGCCCTAACCCTAACACTAACCCTAACCCTAACTCTAACCCATACCCTACGCCGTACCCGAAGCCCTCCCCAAACCCGTACCCTAAACCGTACCCGAAGCCTAACCCTAAGCCTAACCCTAACCCTAGGCTACCCTTGACTGCTTCTGCCTCCAATAGATTTCCTAAGCACTAGTGTTTTAAGGAACAGCTTAAAAAGAGAATCCTAATGTGATTTCTTTATAATGGGTGTGTTCCTTATCTAATCCTAGTGTCTAAACTCTTCTCCATGGCTGGACCCCCAAATAATATTCTTTTATGTGCTAAGGGGTATCTAGAGAGTGGGATAGGTTTAATCACTACCCTAACCCTAACGCGTACACTAACCCTAACCCCTATCCTAACCCTAACACGTACCCTAATCCTAACCCGTACCCTAAACCGAGCCCTAACCCTAACACTAACCGTAACCCTAACCCTAACCCATACCCTATGCCGTACCCGAAGCCCTCCCTGAACCCGTACCCTAAGCCGTACCCTAAGCCTACCCGTAAGCCTAACCCTAACCCTAGGCTACCCTTGACTGCTTCTGCCTCCAATAGATTTCCTAAGCACTAGTGTTTTAAGGAACAGCTTAAAAAGTGAATCCTAATGTGATTTCTTTATAATGTGTGTGTTCCTTATATTATCTTAGTGTCTAAACTCTTCTCCATTGCTGGACCCCCAAATAATATTCCTTTACGTGCTAAGGGGTATTTAGAGAGTGGGATAGGCTTAATAACTACCCTAACCGTAACGCGTACCCTAACCCTAACCCCTACCCTAACCCTAACACGTACCCTAATCCTAACCCGTACCCTAAGCCGAGCCCTAACCCTAACACCAACCCTAACCCTAACCCTAACCCATACCCTACGCCGTACCCGAAGCCCTCCCCGAACCCGTACCCTAAGCCGTACCCTAAGCCTAACCCTAAGCCTAACCCTAACCCTAGGCTACCCTTGACTGCTTCTGCCTCCAATAGATTTCCTAAGCACTAGTGTTTTAAGGAACAGCTTAAAAAGAGAATCCTAATGTGATTTCTTTATAATGGGTGTGTTCCTTATCTAATCCTAGTGTCTAAACTCTTCTCCATGGCTGGACCCCCAAATAATATTCCTTTATGTCCTAAGGGGTATCTAGAGAGTGGGATAGGTTTAATCACTACCCTAACCCTAAAGTGTACCCTAACCCTAACCCCTACCCTAACCCTAACACGTACCCTAATCCTAACCCGTACCCTAAACCGAGCCCTAACCCTAACACTAACCCTAACCCTAACCCTAACCCATACCCTACGCCGTACCCGAAGCCCTCCCCGAACCCGTACCCTAAGCCGTACCCTAAGCCTAACCCTAAGCCTAACCCTAACCCTAGGCTACCCTTGACTGCTTCTGCCTCCAATAGATTTCCTAAGCACTAGTGTTTTAAGGAACAGCTTAAGAAGAGAATCCTAATGTGATTTCTTTATAATGGGTGTGTTCCTTATCTTATCCTAGTGTCTAAACTCTTCTCCATGGCTGGACCCCCAAATAATATTCCTTTACGTGCTAAGGGGTAACTAGAGAGTGGGATAGGTTTAATAACTACCCTAACCCTAACGCGTACCCTAACGCTAACCCCTACACTAACCCTAACACGTACCCTAATCCTAACCCGTACCCTAACCCTAACACTAACCCTAACCTTAACCCTAACCCATACCCTGCGCCGTACCCGAAGCCCTCCCCGAACCCGTAACCTAAGCCGTACCCTAACCCTAACCCTAAGCCTAACCCTAACCCTAGGCTACCCTTGACTGCTTCTGCCTCCAATAGATTTCCTAAGCACTAGTGTTTTAAGGAACAGCTTAAGAAGAGAATCCTAATGTGATTTCTTTATAATGGGTGTGTTCCTTATCTTATCCTAGTGTCTAAACTCTTCTCCATGGCTGGACCCCCAAATAATATTCCTTTACGTGCTAAGGGGTAACTAGAGAGTGGGATAGGTTTAATAACTACCCTAACCCTAACGCGAACCCTAACGCTAACCCCTACCCTAACCCTAACACGTACCCTAATCCTAACCCGTACCCTAAACCGAGCCCTAACCCTAACACTAACCCTAACCCTAACCCTAACCCATACCCTACGCCGTACCCGAAGCCCTCCCCGAACCCGTACCCTAAGCCGTACCCTAAGCCTAACCCTAAGCCTAACCCTAACCCTAGGCTACCCTTGACTGCTTCTGCCTCCAATAGATTTCCTAAGCACTAGTGTTTTAAGGAACAGCTTAAAAAGAGAATCCTAATGTGATTTCTTTATAATGTGTGTGTTCCTTATATTATCTTAGTGTCTAAACTCTTCTCCATGGCTGGACCCCCAAATAATATTCCTTTACGTGCTAAGGGGTATCTAGAGAGTGGGATAGGTTTAATAACTACCTTAACCGTAACGCGTACCCTAACCCTATCCCCTACCCTAACCCTAACACGTACCCTAATCCTAACCCGTACCCTAAACCGAGCCCTAACCCTAACACTAACCCTAACCCTAACCCTAACCCATACCCTACGCCGTACCCGAAGCCCTACCCGAACACGTACCCTAAGCCGTACCCTAAGCCTAACCCTAAGCCTAACCCTAACCCTAGGCTACCCTTGACTGCTTCTGCCTCCAATAGATTTCCTAAGCACTAGTGTTTTAAGGAACAGCTTAAAAAGAGAATCCTAATGTGATTTCTTTATAATGGGTGTGTTCCTTATCTAATCCTAGTGTCTAAACTCTTCTCCATGGCTGGACTCCCAAATAATATTCCTTTATGTGCTAAGGGGTATCTAGAGAGTGGGATAGGTTTAATCACTACCCTAACCCTAACGTGTACCCTAACCCTAACCCCTACCCTAACCCTAACACGTACCCTAATCCTAACCCGTACCCTAAACCGAGCCCTAACCCTAACACTAACCCTAACCCTAACCCTAACCCATACCCTACACCGTACCCGAAGCCCTCCCCGAACCCGTACCCTAAGCCGTACCCTAAGCCTAACCCTAAGCCTAACCCTAACCCTAGGCTACCCTTGACTGCTTCTGCCTCCAATAGATTTCCTAAGCACTAGTGTTTTAAAGAACAGCTTAAAAAGTGTATCCTAATGTGATCTCTTTATAATGGGTGTGTTCCTTATCTTATCCTAGTGTCTAAACTCTTCTCCATGGCGGGATCCCCAAATAATATTCCTTTACGTGCTAAGGGGTAACTAGAGAGTGAGATAGGTTTAATAACTACGATAACCCTAACGCGTACCCTAATTCTAACCCCTACCCTAACCCTAACACGTACCCTAATCCTAACCCGTACCCTAAACTGAGCCCTAACCCTAACACTAACCCTAACCCTAACCCTAACCCATACCCTACGCCGTACCTGCAGCCCTCCCCGAACCCGTACCCTAAGCCGTACCCTAAGCCTAACCCTAAGCCTAACCCTAACCCTAGGCTACCCTTGACTGCTTCTGCCTCCAATAGATTTCCTAAGCACTAGTGTTTTAAGGAACAGCTTAAGAAGAGAATCCTAATGTGATTTCTTTATAATGGGTGTGTTCCTTATCTTATCCTAGTGTCTAAACTCTTCTCCATGGCTGGACCCCCAAATAATATTCCTTTACGTGCTAAGGGGTAACTAGAGAGTGGGATAGGTTTAATAACTACCCTAACCCTAACGCGAACCCTAACGCTAACCCCTACCCTAACCCTAACACGTACCCTAATCCTAAACTGTACCCTAAACCGAGCCCTAACCCTAACACTAACCCTAACCCTAACCCTAACCCATACCCTACGCCGTACCCGAAGCCCTCCCCGAACCCGTACCCTAAGCCGTACCCTAAGCCTAACCCTAAGCCTAACCCTAACCCTAGGCTACCCTTGACTGCTTCTGCCTCCAATAGATTTCCTAAGCACTAGTGTTTTAAGGAACAGCTTAAAAAGAGAATCCTAATGTGATTTCTTTATAATGTTTGTGTTCCTTATATTATCTTAGTGTCTAAACTCTTCTCCATGGCTGGACCCCCAAATAATATTCCTTTACGTGCTAAGGGGTATCTAGAGAGTGGGATAGGTTTAATAACTACCCTAACCGTAACGCGTACCCTAACCCTATCCCCTACCCTAACCCTAACACGTACCCTAATCCTAACCCGTACCCTAAACCGAGCCCTAACCCTAACACTAACCCTAACCCTAACCCTAACCCATACCCTACGCCGTACCCGAAGCCCTACCCGAACACGTACCCTAAGCCGAACCCTAAGCCTAACCCTAAGCCTAACCCTAACCCTAGGCTACCCTTGACTGCTTCTGCCTCCAATAGATTTCCTAAGCACTAGTGTTTTAAGGAACAGCTTAAAAAGAGAATCCTAATGTGATTTCTTTATAATGGGTGTGTTCCTTATCTAATCCTAGTGTCTAAACTCTTCTCCATGGCTGGACTCCCAAATAATATTCCTTTATGTGCTAAGGGGTATCTAGAGAGTGAGATAGGTTTAATCACTACCCTAACCCTAACGTGTACCCTAACCCTAACCCCTACCCTAACCCTAACACGTACCCTAATCCTAACCCGTACCCTAAACCGAGCCCTAACCCTAACACTAACCCTAACCCTAACCCTAACCCATACCCTACGCCGTACCCGAAGCCCTCCCCGAACCCGTACCCTAAGCCGTACCCTAAGCCTAACCCTAAGCCTAACCCTAACCCTAGGCTACCCTTGACTGCTTCTGCCTCCAATAGATTTCCTAAGCACTAGTGTTTTAAGGAACAGCTTAAAAAGAGTATCCTAATGTGATCTCTTTATAATGGGTGTGTTCCTTATCTTATCCTAGTGTCTAAACTCTTCTCCATGGCGGGATCCCCAAATAATATTCCTTTACGTGCTAAGGGGTAACTAGAGAGTGAGATAGGTTTAATAACTACGATAACCCTAACGCGTACCCTAATTCTAACCCCTACCCTAACCCTAACACGTACCCTAATCCTAACCCGTACCCTAAACCGAGCCCTAACCCTAACACTAACCCTAACCCTAACCCTAACCCATACCCTACGCCGTACCTGCAGCCCTCCCCGAACCCGTACCCTAAGCCGTACCCTAAGCCTAACCCTAAGCCTAACCCTAACCCTAGGCTACCCTTGACTGCTTCTGCCTCCAATAGATTTCCTAAGCACTAGTGTTTTAAGGAACAGCTTAAAAAGAGAATCCTAATGTGATTTCTTTATAATGGGTGTGTTCCTTATCTTATCCTAGTGTCTAAACTCTTCTCCATGGCTGGACCCCCAAATAATATTCCTTTACGTGCTAAGGGGTAACTAGAGAGTGGGATAGTTTTAATAACTACCCTAACCCTAACGCGTACCCTAACGCTAACCCCTACCCTAACCCTAACACGTACCCTAACCCTAACCCGTACCCTAAACCGAGCCCTAACCCTAACACTAACCCTAACCCTAACCCTAACCCATACCCTACGCCGTACCCGAAGCCCTCCCCGAACCCGTACCCTAAGCCGTACCCTAAGCCTAACCCTAAGCCTAACCCTAACCCTAGGCTACCCTTGACTGCTTCTGCCTCCAATAGATTTCCTAAGCACTAGTGTTTTAAGGAACAGTTTAAGAAGAGAATCCTAATGTGATTTCTTTATAATGGGTGTGTTCCTTATCTTATCCTAGTGTCTAAACTCTTCTCCATGGCTGGACCCCCAAATAATATTCCTTTACGTGCTAAGGGGTAACTAGAGAGTGGGATAGGTTTAATAACTACCCTAACCCTAACGCGTACCCTAACGCTAACCCCTACCCTAACCCTAACACGTACCCTAATCCTAACCCGTACCCTAAACCGAGCCCTAACCCTAACACTAACCGTAACCCTAACCCTAACCCATACCCTACGCCGTACCCGAAGCCCTCCCCGAACCCGTACCCTAAGCCGTACTCTAAGCCTAACCCTAAGCCTAACCCTAACCCTAGGCTACCCTTGACTGCTTCTGCCTCCAATAGATTTCCTAAGCACTAGTGTTTTAAGGAACAGCTTAAAAAGAGAATCCTAATGTGATTTCTTTATAATGTGTGTGTTCCTTATATTATCTTAGTGTCTAAACTCTTCTCCTTGGCTGGACCCCCAAATAATATTCCTTTACGTGCTAAGGGGTATCTAGAGAGTGGGATAGGTTTAATAACTACCCTAACCGTAACGCGTACCCTAACCCTAACACGTACCCTAATCCTAACCCCTACCCTAAACCGAGCCCTAACCCTAACCCTAACCCTAACCCATACCCTACGCCGTACCCGAAGCCCTACCCGAACACGTACCCTAAGCGGTACCCTAAGCCTAACCCTAAGCCTAACCCTAACCCTAGGCTACCCTTGACTGCTTCTGCCTCCAATAGATTTCCTAAGCACTAGTGTTTTAAGGAACAGCTTAAAAAGAGAATCCTAATGTGATTTCTTTATCATGGGTGTGTTCCTTATCTAATCCTAGTGTCTAAACTCTTCTCCATGGCTGGACTCCCAAATAATATTCCTTTATGTGCTAAGGGGTATCTAGAGAGTGGGATAGGTTTAATCACTACCCTAACCCTAACGTGTACCCTAACCCTAACCCCTACCCTAACCCTAACACGTACCCTAATCCTAACCCGTACCCTAAACCGAGCCCTAACCCTAACACTAACCCTAACCCTAACCCTAACCCATACCCTACACTGTACCCGAAGCCCTCCCCGAACCCGTACCCTAAGCCGTACCCTAAGCCTAACCCTAAGCCTAACCCTAACCCTAGGCTACCCTTGACTGCTTCTGCCTCCAATAGATTTCCTAAGCACTAGTGTTTTAAGGAACAGCTTAAAAAGAGTATCCTAATGTGATCTCTTTATAATGGGTGTGTTCCTTATCTTATCCTAGTGTCTAAACTCTTCTCCATGGCGGGATCCCCAAATAATATTCCTTTACGTGCTAAGGGGTAACTAGAGAGTGAGATAGGTTTAATAACTACGATAACCCTAACGCGTACCCTAACGCTAACCCCTACCCTAACCCTAACACGTACCCTAATCCTAACCCGTACCCTAAACCGAGCCCTAACCCTAACACTAACCCTAACCCTAACCCTAACCCATACCCTACACCGTACCCGCAGCCCTCCCCGAACCCGTACCCTAAGCCGTACCCTAAGCCTAACCCTAAGCCTAACCCTAACCCTAGGCTACCCTTGACTGCTTCTGCCTCCAATAGATTTCCTAAGCACTAGTGTTTTAAGGAACAGCTTAAAAAGAGAATCCTAATATGATTTCTTTATAATGGGTGTGTTCCTTATCTAATCCTAGTGTCTAAACTCTTCTCCATGGCTGGACCCCCAAATAATATTCTTTTATGTGCTAAGGGGTATCTAGAGAGTGGGATAGGTTTAATCACTACCCTAACCCTAACGCGTACACTAACCCTAACCCCTACCCTAACCCTAACACGTACCCTAATCCTAACCGAACCCTAAACCGAGCCCTAACCCTAACACTAACCCTAACCCTAACCCTAACCCATACCCTACGCCGTACCCGAAGCCCTCCCTGAACCCGTACCCTAAGCCGTACCCTAAGCCTACCCGTAAGCCTAACCCTAACCCTAGGCTACCCTTGACTGCTTCTGCCTCCAATAGATTTCCTAAGCACTAGTGTTTTAAGGAACAGCTTAAAAAGAGAATCCTAATGTGATTTCTTTATAATGTGTGTGTTCCTTATATTATCTTAGTGTCTAAACTCTTCTCCTTGGCTGGACCCCCAAATAATATTCCTTTACGTGCTAAGGAGTATCTAGAGAGTGGGATAGGTTTAATAACTACCCTAACCGTAACGCGTACCCTAACCCTAACACGTACCCTAATCCTAACCCGTACCCTAAACCGAGCCCTAACCCTAACCCTAACCCTAACCCATACCCTACGCCGTACCCGAAGCCCTACCCGAACACGTACCCTAAGCGGTACCCTAAGCCTAACCCTAAGCCTAACCCTAACCCTAGGCTACCCTTGACTGCTTCTGCCTCCAATAGATTTCCTAAGCACTAGTGTTTTAAGGAACAGCTTAAAAAGAGAATCCTAATGTGATTTCTTTATCATGGGTGTGTTCCTTATCTAATCCTAGTGTCTAAACTCTTCTCCATGGCTGGACTCCCAAATAATATTCCTTTATGTGCTAAGGGGTATCTAGAGAGTGGGATAGGTTTAATCACTACCCTAACCCTAACGTGTACCCTAACCCTAACCCCTACCCTAACCCTAACACGTACCCTAATCCTAACCCGTACCCTAAACCGAGCCCTAACCCTAACACTAACCCTAACCCTAACCCTAACCCATACCCTACACTGTACCCGAAGCCCTCCCCGAACCCGTACCCTAAGCCGTACCCTAAGCCTAACCCTAAGCCTAACCCTAACCCTAGGCTACCCTTGACTGCTTCTGCCTCCAATAGATTTCCTAAGCACTAGTGTTTTAAGGAACAGCTTAAAAAGAGTATCCTAATGTGATCTCTTTATAATGGGTGTGTTCCTTATCTTATCCTAGTGTCTAAACTCTTCTCCATGGCGGGATCCCCAAATAATATTCCTTTACGTGCTAAGGGGTAACTAGAGAGTGAGATAGGTTTAATAACTACGATAACCCTAACGCGTACCCTAACGCTAACCCCTACCCTAACCCTAACACGTACCCTAATCCTAACCCGTACCCTAAACCGAGCCCTAACCCTAACACTAACCCTAACCCTAACCCTAACCCATACCCTACACCGTACCCGCAGCCCTCCCCGAACCCGTACCCTAAGCCGTACCCTAAGCCTAACCCTAAGCCTAACCCTAACCCTAGGCTACCCTTGACTGCTTCTGCCTCCAATAGATTTCCTAAGCACTAGTGTTTTAAGGAACAGCTTAAAAAGAGAATCCTAATATGATTTCTTTATAATGGGTGTGTTCCTTATCTAATCCTAGTGTCTAAACTCTTCTCCATGGCTGGACCCCCAAATAATATTCTTTTATGTGCTAAGGGGTATCTAGAGAGTGGGATAGGTTTAATCACTACCCTAACCCTAACGCGTACACTAACCCTAACCCCTACCCTAACCCTAACACGTACCCTAATCCTAACCGAACCCTAAACCGAGCCCTAACCCTAACACTAACCCTAACCCTAACCCTAACCCATACCCTACGCCGTACCCGAAGCCCTCCCTGAACCCGTACCCTAAGCCGTACCCTAAGCCTACCCGTAAGCCTAACCCTAACCCTAGGCTACCCTTGACTGCTTCTGCCTCCAATAGATTTCCTAAGCACTAGTGTTTTAAGGAACAGCTTAAAAAGAGAATCCTAATGTGATTTCTTTATAATGTGTGTGTTCCTTATATTATCTTAGTGTCTAAACTCTTCTCCTTGGCTGGACCCCCAAATAATATTCCTTTACGTGCTAAGGAGTATCTAGAGAGTGGGATAGGTTTAATAACTACCCTAACCGTAACGCGTACCCTAACCCTAACACGTACCCTAATCCTAACCCGTACCCTAAACCGAGCCCTAACCCTAACCCTAACCCTAACCCATACCCTACGCCGTACCCGAAGCCCTACCCGAACACGTACCCTAAGCGGTACCCTAAGCCTAACCCTAAGCCTAACCCTAACCCTAGGCTACCCTTGACTGCTTCTGCCTCCAATAGATTTCCTAAGCACTAGTGTTTTAAGGAACAGCTTAAAAAGAGAATCCTAATGTGATTTCTTTATCATGGGTGTGTTCCTTATCTAATCCTAGTGTCTAAACTCTTCTCCATGGCTGGACTCCCAAATAATATTCCTTTATGTGCTAAGGGGTATCTAGAGAGTGGGATAGGTTTAATCACTACCCTAACCCTAACGTGTACCCTAACCCTAACCCCTACCCTAACCCTAACACGTACCCTAATCCTAACCCGTACCCTAAACCGAGCCCTAACCCTAACACTAACCCTAACCCTAACCCTAACCCATACCCTACACTGTACCCGAAGCCCTCCCCGAACCCGTACCCTAAGCCGTACCCTAAGCCTAACCCTAAGCCTAACCCTAACCCTAGGCTACCCTTGACTGCTTCTGCCTCCAATAGATTTCCTAAGCACTAGTGTTTTAAGGAACAGCTTAAAAAGAGTATCCTAATGTGATCTCTTTATAATGGGTGTGTTCCTTATCTTATCCTAGTGTCTAAACTCTTCTCCATGGCGGGATCCCCAAATAATATTCCTTTACGTGCTAAGGGGTAACTAGAGAGTGAGATAGGTTTAATAACTACGATAACCCTAACGCGTACCCTAACGCTAACCCCTACCCTAACCCTAACACGTACCCTAATCCTAACCCGTACCCTAAACCGAGCCCTAACCCTAACACTAACCCTAACCCTAACCCTAACCCATACCCTACGCCGTACCCGCAGCCCTCCCCGAACCCGTACCCTAAGCCGTACCCTAAGCCTAACCCTAAGCCTAACCCTAACCCTAGGCTACCCTTGACTGCTTCTGCCTCCAATAGATTTCCTAAGCACTAGTGTTTTAAGGAACAGCTTAAAAAGAGAATCCTAATATGATTTCTTTATAATGGGTGTGTTCCTTATCTAATCCTAGTGTCTAAACTCTTCTCCATGGCTGGACCCCCAAATAATATTCTTTTATGTGCTAAGGGGTATCTAGAGAGTGGGATAGGTTTAATCACTACCCTAACCCTAACGCGTACACTAACCCTAACCCCTACCCTAACCCTAACACGTACCCTAATCCTAACCCGAACCCTAAACCGAGCCCTAACCCTAACACTAACCCTAACCCTAACCCTAACCCATACCCTACGCCGTACCCGAAGCCCTCCCTGAACCCGTACCCTAAGCCGTACCCTAAGCCTACCCGTAAGCCTAACCCTAACCCTAGGCTACCCTTGACTGCTTCTGCCTCCAATAGATTTCCTAAGCACTAGTGTTTTAAGGAACAGCTTAAAAAGAGAATCCTAATGTGATTTCTTTATAATGTGTGTGTTCCTTATATTATCTTAGTGTCTAAACTCTTCTCCATTGCTGGACCCCCAAATAATATTCCTTTACGTGCTAAGGGGTATCTAGAGAGTGGGATAGGTTTAATAACTACGCTAACCGTAACGCGTACCCTAACCCTAACCCCTACCCTAACCCTAACACGTACCCTAATCCTAACCCGTACCCTAAACCGAGCCCTAACCCTAACACCAACCCTAACCCTAACCCTAACCCATACCCTACGCCGTACCCGAAGCCCTCCCCGAACCCGTACCCTAAGCCGTACCCTAAGCCTAACCCTAAGCCTAACCCTAACCCTAGGCTACCCTTGACTGCTTCTGCCTCCAATAGATTTCCTAAGCACTAGTGTTTTAAGGAACAGCTTAAAAAGAGTATCCTAATGTGATTTCTTTATAATGGGTGTGTTCCTTATCTTATCCTAGTGTCTAAACTCTTCTCCATGGCGGGACCCCCAAATAATATTCCTTTACGTGCTAAGGGGTAACTAGAGAGTGGGATAGGTTTAATAACTACCCTAACCCTAACCCGTACCCTAACGCTAACCCCTACCCTAACCCTAACACGTACCCTAATCCTAACCCGTACCCTAAACCGAGCCCTAACCCTAACACTAACCGTAACCCTAACCCTAACCCATACCCTACGCCGTACCCGAAGCCCTCCCCGAACCCGTACCCTAAGCCGTACCCTAAGCCTAACCCTAAGCCTAACCCTAACCCTAGGCTACCCTTGACTGCTTCTGCCTCCAATAGATTTCCTAAGCACTAGTGTTTTAAGGAACAGCTTAAAAAGAGAATCCTAATGTGATTTCTTTATAATGTGTGTGTTCCTTATATTATCTTAGTGTCTAAACTCTTCTCCATGGCTGGACCCCCAAATAATATTCCTTTACGTGCTAAGGGGTATCTAGAGAGTGGGATAGGTTTAATAACTACCCTACCCGTAACGCGTACCCTAACCCTAAACCCTACCCTAACCCTAACACGTACCCTAATCCTAACCCGTACCCTAAACCGAGCCCTAACCCTAACCCTAACCCTAACCCATACCCTACGCCGTACCCGAAGCCCTACCCGAACACGTACCCTAAGCGGTACCCTAAGCCTAACCCTAAGCCTAACCCTAACCCTAGGCTACCCTTGACTGCTTCTGCCTCCAATAGATTTCCTAAGCACTAGTGTTTTAAGGAACAGCTTAAAAAGAGAATCCTAATGTGATTTCTTTATCATGGGTGTGTTCCTTATCTAATCCTAGTGTCTAAACTCTTCTCCATGGCTGGACTCCCAAATAATATTCCTTTATGTGCTAAGGGGTATCTAGAGAGTGGGATAGGTTTAATAACTACGCTAACCGTAACGCGTACCCTAACCCTAACCCCTACCCTAACCCTAACACGTACCCTAATCCTAACCCGTACCCTAAACCGAGCCCTAACCCTAACACCAACCCTAACCCTAACCCTAACCCATACCCTACGCCGTACCCGAAGCCCTCCCCGAACCCGTACCCTAAGCCGTACCCTAAGCCTAACCCTAAGCCTAACCCTAACCCTAGGCTACCCTTGACTGCTTCTGCCTCCAATAGATTTCCTAAGCACTAGTGTTTTAAGGAACAGCTTAAAAAGAGTATCCTAATGTGATTTCTTTATAATGGGTGTGTTCCTTATCTTATCCTAGTGTCTAAACTCTTCTCCATGGCGGGACCCCCAAATATTTCTTTACGTGCTAAGGGGTAACTAGAGAGTGAGATAGGTTTAATAACTACGATAACCCTAACGCGTACCCTAACGCTAACCCCTACCCTAACCCTAACACGTACCCTAATCCTAACCCGTACCCTAAACCGAGCCCTAACCCTAACACTAACCCTAACCCTAACCCTAACCCATACCCTACGCCGTACCCGAAGCCCTCCCCGAACCCGTACCCTAAGCCGTACCCTAAGCCTAACCCTAAGCCTAACCCTAACCCTAGGCTACCCTTGACTGCTTCTGCCTCCAATAGATTTCCTAAGCACTAGTGTTTTAAGGAACAGCTTAAGAAGAGAATCCTAATGTGATTTCTTTATAATGGGTGTGTTCCTTATCTTATCCTAGTGTCTAAACTCTTCTCCATGGCTGGACCCCCAAATAATATTCCTTTACGTGCTAAGGGGTAACTAGAGAATGGGATAGGTTTAATAACTACCCTAACCCTAACGCGTACCCTAACGCTAACCCCTACCCTAACCCTAACACGTACCCTAATCCTAACCCGTACCCTAAACCGAGCCCTAACCCTAACACTAACCCTAACCCTAACCCTAACCCATACCCTACGCCGTACCCGAAGCCCTCCCCGAACCCGTACCCTAAGCCGTACCCTAAGCCTAACCCTAAGCCTAACCCTAACCCTAGGCTACCCTTGACTGCTTCTGCCTCCAATAGATTTCCTAAGCACTAGTGTTTTAAGGAACAGCTTAAAAAGAGTATCCTAATGTGATCTCTTTATAATGGGTGTGTTCCTTATCTTATCCTAGTGTCTAAACTCTTCTCCATGGCGGGATCCCCAAATAATATTCCTTTACGTGCTAAGGGGTAACTAGAGAGTGAGATAGGTTTAATAACTACGATAACCCTAACGCGTACCCTAACGCAAACCCCTACCCTAACCCTAACACGTACCCTAATCCTAACCCGTACCCTAAACCGAGCCCTAACCCTAACACTAACCCTAACCCTAACCCTAACCCATACCCTACACCGTACCCGAAGCCCTCCCCGAACCCGTACCCTAAGCCGTACCCTAAGCCTAACCCTAAGCCTAACCCTAACCCTAGGCTACCCTTGACTGCTTCTGCCTCCAATAGATTTCCTAAGCACTAGTGTTTTAAGGAACAGCTTAAAAAGAGTATCCTAATGTGATCTCTTTATAATGGGTGTGTTCCTTATCTTATCCTAGTGTCTAAACTCTTCTCCATGGCGGGATCCCCAAATAATATTCCTTTACGTGCTAAGGGGTAACTAGAGAGTGAGATAGGTTTAATAACTACGATAACCCTAACGCGTACCCTAACGCTAACCCCTACCCTAACCCTAACACGTACCCTAATCCTAACCCGTACCCTAAACCGAGCCCTAACCCTAACACTAACCCTAACCCTAACCCTAACCCATACCCTACGCCGTACCCGCAGCCCTCCCCGAACCCGTACCCTAAGCCGTACCCTAAGCCTAACCCTAAGCCTAACCCTAACCCTAGGCTACCCTTGACTGCTTCTGCCTCCAATAGATTTCCTAAGCACTAGTGTTTTAAGGAACAGCTTAAAAAGAGAATCCTAATGTGATTTCTTTATAATGGGTGTGTTCCTTATCTTTTCCTAGTGTCTAAACTCTTCTCCATGGCTGGACCCCCAAATAATATTCCTTTACGTGCTAAGGGGTAACTAGAGAGTGGGATAGTTTTAATAACTACCCTAACCCTAACGCGTACCCTAACGCTAACCCCTACCCTAACCCTAACACGTACCCTAATCCTAACCCGTACCCTAAACCGAGCCCTAACCCTAACACTAACCCTAACCCTAACTCTAACCCATACCCTACGCCGTACCCGAAGCCCTCCCCAAACCCGTACCCTAAACCGTACCCGAAGCCTAACCCTAAGCCTAACCCTAACCCTAGGCTACCCTTGACTGCTTCTGCCTCCAATAGATTTCCTAAGCACTAGTGTTTTAAGGAACAGCTTAAAAAGAGAATCCTAATGTGATTTCTTTATAATGGGTGTGTTCCTTATCTAATCCTAGTGTCTAAACTCTTCTCCATGGCTGGACCCCCAAATAATATTCTTTTATGTGCTAAGGGGTATCTAGAGAGTGGGATAGGTTTAATCACTACCCTAACCCTAACGCGTACACTAACCCTAACCCCTATCCTAACCCTAACACGTACCCTAATCCTAACCCGTACCCTAAACCGAGCCCTAACCCTAACACTAACCGTAACCCTAACCCTAACCCATACCCTATGCCGTACCCGAAGCCCTCCCTGAACCCGTACCCTAAGCCGTACCCTAAGCCTACCCGTAAGCCTAACCCTAACCCTAGGCTACCCTTGACTGCTTCTGCCTCCAATAGATTTCCTAAGCACTAGTGTTTTAAGGAACAGCTTAAAAAGAGAATCCTAATGTGATTTCTTTATAATGTGTGTGTTCCTTATATTATCTTAGTGTCTAAACTCTTCTCCATTGCTGGACCCCCAAATAATATTCCTTTACGTGCTAAGGGGTATTTAGAGAGTGGGATAGGCTTAATAACTACCCTAACCGTAACGCGTACCCTAACCCTAACCCCTACCCTAACCCTAACACGTACCCTAATCCTAACCCGTACCCTAAGCCGAGCCCTAACCCTAACACCAACCCTAACCCTAACCCTAACCCATACCCTACGCCGTACCCGAAGCCCTCCCCGAACCCGTACCCTAAGCCGTACCCTAAGCCTAACCCTAAGCCTAACCCTAACCCTACGCTACCCTTGACTGCTTCTGCCTCCAATAGATTTCCTAAGCACTAGTGTTTTAAGGAACAGCTTAAGAAGAGAATCCTAATGTGATTTCTTTATAATGGGTGTGTTCCTTATCTAATCCTAGTGTCTAAACTCTTCTCCATGGCTGGACCCCCAAATAATATTCCTTTATGTGCTAAGGGGTATCTAGAGAGTGGGATAGGTTTAATCACTACCCTAACCCTAAAGTGTACCCTAACCCTAACCCCTACCCTAACCCTAACACGTACCCTAATCCTAACCCGTACCCTAAACCGAGCCCTAACCCTAACACTAACCCTAACCCTAACCCTAACCCATACCCTACGCCGTACCCGAAGCCCTCCCCGAACCCGTACCCTAAGCCGTACCCTAAGCCTAACCCTAAGCCTAACCCTAACCCTAGGCTACCCTTGACTGCTTCTGCCTCCAATAGATTTCCTAAGCACTAGTGTTTTAAGGAACAGCTTAAAAAGAGAATCCTAATGTGATTTCTTTATAATGGGTGTGTTCCTTATCTTATCGTAGTGTCTAAACTCTTCTCCATGGCTGGACCCCCAAATAATATTCCTTTACGTGCTAAGGGGTAACTAGAGAGTGGGATAGGTTTAATAACTACCCTAACCCTAACGCGTACCCTAACGCTAACCCCTACACTAACCCTAACACGTACCCTAATCCTAACCCGTACCCTAACCCTAACACTAACCCTAACCTTAACCCTAACCCATACCCTACGCCGTACCCGAAGCCCTCCCCGAACCCGTAACCTAAGCCGTACCCTAACCCTAACCCTAAGCCTAACCCTAACCCTAGGCTACCCTTGACTGCTTCTGCCTCCAATAGATTTCCTAAGCACTAGTGTTTTAAGGAACAGCTTAAGAAGAGAATCCTAATGTGATTTCTTTATAATGGGTGTGTTCCTTATCTTATCCTAGTGTCTAAACTCTTCTCCATGGCTGGACCCCCAAATAATATTCCTTTACGTGCTAAGGGGTAACTAGAGAGTGGGATAGGTTTAATAACTACCCTAACCCTAACGCGAACCCTAACGCTAACCCCTACCCTAACCCTAACACGTACCCTAATCCTAACCCGTACCCTAAACCGAGCCCTAACCCTAACACTAACCCTAACCCTAACCCTAACCCATACCCTACGCCGTACCCGAAGCCCTCCCCGAACCCGTACCCTAAGCCGTACCCTAAGCCTAACCCTAAGCCTAACCCTAACCCTAGGCTACCCTTGACTGCTTCTGCCTCCAATAGATTTCCTAAGCACTAGTGTTTTAAGGAACAGCTTAAAAAGAGAATCCTAATGTGATTTCTTTATAATGTGTGTGTTCCTTATATTATCTTAGTGTCTAAACTCTTCTCCATGGCTGGACCCCCAAATAATATTCCTTTACGTGCTAAGGGGTATCTAGAGAGTGGGATAGGTTTAATAACTACCCTAACCGTAACGCGTACCCTAACCCTATCCCCTACCCTAACCCTAACACGTACCCTAATCCTAACCCGTACCCTAAACCGAGCCCTAACCCTAACACTAACTCTAACCCTAACCCTAACCCATACCCTACGCCGTACCCGAAGCCCTACCCGAACACGTACCCTAAGCCGTACCCTAAGCCTAACCCTAAGCCTAACCCTAACCCTAGGCTACCCTTGACTGCTTCTGCCTCCAATAGATTTCCTAAGCACTAGTGTTTTAAGGAACAGCTTAAAAAGAGAATCCTAATGTGATTTCTTTATAATGGGTGTGTTCCTTATCTAATCCTAGTGTCTAAACTCTTCTCCATGGCTGGACTCCCAAATAATATTCCTTTATGTGCTAAGGGGTATCTAGAGAGTGGGATAGGTTTAATCACTACCCTAACCCTAACGTGTACCCTAACCCTAACCCCTACCCTAACCCTAACACGTACCCTAATCCTAACCCGTACCCTAAACCGAGCCCTAACCCTAACACTAACCCTAACCCTAACCCTAACCCATACCCTTCACCGTACCCGAAGCCCTCCCCGAACCCGTACCCTAAGCCGTACCCTAAGCCTAACCCTAAGCCTAACCCTAACCCTAGGCTACCCTTGACTGCTTCTGCCTCCAATAGATTTCCTAAGCACTAGTGTTTTAAGGAACAGCTTAAAAAGTGTATCCTAATGTGATCTCTTTATAATGGGTGTGTTCCTTATCTTATCCTAGTGTCTAAACTCTTCTCCATGGCGGGATCCCCAAATAATATTCCTTTACGTGCTAAGGGGTAACTAGAGAGTGAGATAGGTTTAATAACTACGATAACCCTAACGCGTACCCTAATTCTAACCCCTACCCTAACCCTAACACGTACCCTAATCCTAACCCGTACCCTAAACCGAGCCCTAACCCTAACACTAACCCTAACCCTAACCCTAACCCATACCCTACGCCGTACCTGCAGCCCTCCCCGAACCCGTACCCTAAGCCGTACCCTAAGCCTAACCCTAAGCCTAACCCTAACCCTAGGCTACCCTTGACTGCTTCTGCCTCCAATAGATTTCCTAAGCACTAGTGTTTTAAGGAACAGCTTAAGAAGAGAATCCTAATGTGATTTCTTTATAATGGGTGTGTTCCTTATCTTATCCTAGTGTCTAAACTCTTCTCCATGGCTGGACCCCCAAATAATATTCCTTTACGTGCTAAGGGGTAACTAGAGAGTGGGATAGGTTTAATAACTACCCTAACCCTAACGCGAACCCTAACGCTAACCCCTACCCTAACCCTAACACGTACCCTAATCCTAACCCGTACCCTAAACCGAGCCCTAACCCTAACACTAACCCTAACCCTAACCCTAACCCATACCCTACGCCGTACCCGAAGCCCTCCCCGAACCCGTACCCTAAGCCGTACCCTAAGCCTAACCCTAAGCCTAACCCTAACCCTAGGCTACCCTTGACTGCTTCTGCCTCCAATAGATTTCCTAAGCACTAGTGTTTTAAGGAACAGCTTAAAAAGAGAATCCTAATGTGATTTCTTTATAATGTGTGTGTTCCTTATATTATCTTAGTGTCTAAACTCTTCTCCATGGCTGGACCCCCAAATAATATTCCTTTACGTGCTAAGGGGTATCTAGAGAGTGGGATAGGTTTAATAACTACGCTAACCGTAACGCGTACCCTAACCCTAACCCCTACCCTAACCCTAACACGTACCCTAATCCTAACCCGTACCCTAAACCGAGCCCTAACCCTAACACCAACCCTAACCCTAACCCTAACCCATACCCTATGCCGTACCCGAAGCCCTCCCCGAACCCGTACCCTAAGCCGTACCCTAAGCCTAACCCTAAGCCTAACCCTAACCCTAGGCTACCCTTGACTGCTTCTGCCTCCAATAGATTTCCTAAGCACTAGTGTTTTAAGGAACAGCTTAAAAAGAGTATCCTAATGTGATTTCTTTATAATGGGTGTGTTCCTTATCTTATCCTAGTGTCTAAACTCTTCTCCATGGCGGGAACCCCAAATAATATTTCTTTACGTGCCAAGGGGTAACTAGAGAGTGAGATAGGTTTAATAACTACGATAACCCTAACGCGTACCCTAACGCTAACCCCTACCCTAACCCTAACACGTACCCTAATCCTAACCCGTACCCTAAACCGAGCCCTAACCCTAACACTAACCCTAACCCTAACCCTAACCCATACCCTACGCCGTACCCGCAGCCCTCCCCGAACCCGTACCCTAAGCCGTACCCTAAGCCTAAACCTAAGCCTAACCCTAACCCTAGGCTACCCTTGACTGCTTCTGCCTCCAATAGATTTCCTAAGCACTAGTGTTTTAAGGAACAGCTTAAAAAGAGTATCCTAATGTGATCTCTTTATAATGGGTGTGTTCCTTATCTTATCCTAGTGTCTAAACTCTTCTCCATGGCGGGATCCCCAAATAATATTCCTTTACGTGCTAAGGGGTAACTAGAGAGTGAGATAGGTTTAATAACTACGATAACCCTAACGCGTACCCTAACGCAAACCCCTACCCTAACCCTAACACGTACCCTAATCCTAACCCGTACCCTAAACCGAGCCCTAACCCTAACACTAACCCTAACCCTAACCCTAACCCATACCCTACACCGTACCCGAAGCCCTCCCCGAACCCGTACCCTAAGCCGTACCCTAAGCCTAACCCTAAGCCTAACCCTAACCCTAGGCTACCCTTGACTGCTTCTGCCTCCAATAGATTTCCTAAGCACTAGTGTTTTAAGGAACAGCTTAAAAAGAGTATCCTAATGTGATCTCTTTATACTGGGTGTGTTCCTTATCTTATCCTAGTGTCTAAACTCTTCTCCATGGCGGGATCCCCAAATAATATTCCTTTACGTGCTAAGGGGTAACTAGAGAGTGAGATAGGTTTAATAACTACGATAACCCTAACGCGTACCCTAACGCTAACCCCTACCCTAACCCTAACACGTACCCTAATCCTAACCCGTACCCTAAACCGAGCCCTAACCCTAACACTAACCCTAACCCTAACCCTAACCCATACCCTACGCCGTACCCGCAGCCCTCCCCGAACCCGTACCCTAAGCCGTACCCTAAGCCTAACCCTAAGCCTAACCCTAACCCTAGGCTACCCTTGACTGCTTCTGCCTCCAATAGATTTCCTAAGCACTAGTGTTTTAAGGAACAGCTTAAAAAGAGAATCCTAATGTGATTTCTTTATAATGGGTGTGTTCCTTATCTTTTCCTAGTGTCTAAACTCTTCTCCATGGCTGGACCCCCAAATAATATTCCTTTACGTGCTAAGGGGTAACTAGAGAGTGGGATAGTTTTAATAACTACCCTAACCCTAACGCGTACCCTAACGCTAACCCCTACCCTAACCCTAACACGTACCCTAATCCTAACCCGTACCCTAAACCGAGCCCTAACCCTAACACTAACCCTAACCCTAACTCTAACCCATACCCTACGCCGTACCCGAAGCCCTCCCCAAACCCGTACCCTAAACCGTACCCGAAGCCTAACCCTAAGCCTAACCCTAACCCTAGGCTACCCTTGACTGCTTCTGCCTCCAATAGATTTCCTAAGCACTAGTGTTTTAAGGAACAGCTTAAAAAGAGAATCCTAATGTGATTTCTTTATAATGGGTGTGTTCCTTATCTAATCCTAGTGTCTAAACTCTTCTCCATGGCTGGACCCCCAAATAATATTCTTTTATGTGCTAAGGGGTATCTAGAGAGTGGGATAGGTTTAATCACTACCCTAACCCTAACGCGTACACTAACCCTAACCCCTATCCTAACCCTAACACGTACCCTAATCCTAACCCGTACCCTAAACCGAGCCCTAACCCTAACACTAACCGTAACCCTAACCCTAACCCATACCCTATGCCGTACCCGAAGCCCTCCCTGAACCCGTACCCTAAGCCGTACCCTAAGCCTACCCGTAAGCCTAACCCTAACCCTAGGCTACCCTTGACTGCTTCTGCCTCCAATAGATTTCCTAAGCACTAGTGTTTTAAGGAACAGCTTAAAAAGAGAATCCTAATGTGATTTCTTTATAATGTGTGTGTTCCTTATATTATCTTAGTGTCTAAACTCTTCTCCATTGCTGGACCCCCAAATAATATTCCTTTACGTGCTAAGGGGTATTTAGAGAGTGGGATAGGCTTAATAACTACCCTAACCGTAACGCGTACCCTAACCCTAACCCCTACCCTAACCCTAACACGTACCCTAATCCTAACCCGTACCCTAAGCCGAGCCCTAACCCTAACACCAACCCTAACCCTAACCCTAACCCATACCCTACGCCGTACCCGAAGCCCTCCCCGAACCCGTACCCTAAGCCGTACCCTAAGCCTAACCCTAAGCCTAACCCTAACCCTACGCTACCCTTGACTGCTTCTGCCTCCAATAGATTTCCTAAGCACTAGTGTTTTAAGGAACAGCTTAAGAAGAGAATCCTAATGTGATTTCTTTATAATGGGTGTGTTCCTTATCTAATCCTAGTGTCTAAACTCTTCTCCATGGCTGGACCCCCAAATAATATTCCTTTATGTGCTAAGGGGTATCTAGAGAGTGGGATAGGTTTAATCACTACCCTAACCCTAAAGTGTACCCTAACCCTAACCCCTACCCTAACCCTAACACGTACCCTAATCCTAACCCGTACCCTAAACCGAGCCCTAACCCTAACACTAACCCTAACCCTAACCCTAACCCATACCCTACGCCGTACCCGAAGCCCTCCCCGAACCCGTACCCTAAGCCGTACCCTAAGCCTAACCCTAAGCCTAACCCTAACCCTAGGCTACCCTTGACTGCTTCTGCCTCCAATAGATTTCCTAAGCACTAGTGTTTTAAGGAACAGCTTAAAAAGAGAATCCTAATGTGATTTCTTTATAATGGGTGTGTTCCTTATCTTATCGTAGTGTCTAAACTCTTCTCCATGGCTGGACCCCCAAATAATATTCCTTTACGTGCTAAGGGGTAACTAGAGAGTGGGATAGTTTTAATAACTACCCTAACCCTAACGCGTACCCTAACGCTAACCCCTACCCTAACCCTAACACGTACCCTAACCCTAACCCGTACCCTAAACCGAGCCCTAACCCTAACACTAACCCTAACCCATACCCTACGCCGTACCCGAAGCCCTCCCCGAACCCGTAACCTAAGCCGTACCCTAACCCTAACCCTAAGCCTAACCCTAACCCTAGGCTACCCTTGACTGCTTCTGCCTCCAATAGATTTCCTAAGCACTAGTGTTTTAAGGAACAGCTTAAGAAGAGAATCCTAATGTGATTTCTTTATAATGGGTGTGTTCCTTATCTTATCCTAGTGTCTAAACTCTTCTCCATGGCTGGACCCCCAAATAATATTCCTTTACGTGCTAAGGGGTAACTAGAGAGTGGGATAGGTTTAATAACTACCCTAACCCTAACGCGAACCCTAACGCTAACCCCTACCCTAACCCTAACACGTACCCTAATCCTAACCCGTACCCTAAACCGAGCCCTAACCCTAACACTAACCCTAACCCTAACCCTAACCCATACCCTACGCCGTACCCGAAGCCCTCCCCGAACCCGTACCCTAAGCCGTACCCTAAGCCTAACCCTAAGCCTAACCCTAACCCTAGGCTACCCTTGACTGCTTCTGCCTCCAATAGATTTCCTAAGCACTAGTGTTTTAAGGAACAGCTTAAAAAGAGAATCCTAATGTGATTTCTTTATAATGTGTGTGTTCCTTATATTATCTTAGTGTCTAAACTCTTCTCCATGGCTGGACCCCCAAATAATATTCCTTTACGTGCTAAGGGGTAACTAGAGAGTGAGATAGGTTTAATAACTACGATAACCCTAACGCGTACCCTAATTCTAACCCCTACCCTAACCCTAACACGTACCCTAATCCTAACCCGTACCCTAAACCGAGCCCTAACCCTAACACTAACCCTAACCCTAACCCTAACCCATACCCTACGCCGTACCTGCAGCCCTCCCCGAACCCGTACCCTAAGCCGTACCCTAAGCCTAACCCTAAGCCTAACCCTAACCCTAGGCTACCCTTGACTGCTTCTACCTCCAATAGATTTCCTAAGCACTAGTGTTTTAAGGAACAGCTTAAAAAGAGAATCCTAATGTGATTTCTTTATAATGGGTGTGTTCCTTATCTTATCGTAGTGTCTAAACTCTTCTCCATGGCTGGACCCCCAAATAATATTCCGTTACGTGCTAAGGGGTAACTAGAGAGTGGGATAGTTTTAATAACTACCCTAACCCTAACGCGTACCCTAACGCTAACCCCTACCCTAACCCTAACACGTACCCTAACCCTAACCCGTACCCTAAACCGAGCCCTAACCCTAACACTAACCCTAACCCATACCCTACGCCGTACCCGAAGCCCTCCCCGAACCCGTAACCTAAGCCGTACCCTAACCCTAACCCTAAGCCTAACCCTAACCCTAGGCTACCCTTGACTGCTTCTGCCTCCAATAGATTTCCTAAGCACTAGTGTTTTAAGGAACAGCTTAAGAAGAGAATCCTAATGTGATTTCTTTATAATGGGTGTGTTCCTTATCTTATCCTAGTGTCTAAACTCTTCTCCATGGCTGGACCCCCAAATAATATTCCTTTACGTGCTAAGGGGTAACTAGAGAGTGGGATAGGTTTAATAACTACCCTAACCCTAACGCGAACCCTAACGCTAACCCCTACCCTAACCCTAACACGTACCCTAATCCTAACCCGTACCCTAAACCGAGCCCTAACCCTAACACTAACCCTAACCCTAACCCTAACCCATACCCTACGCCGTACCCGAAGCCCTCCCCGAACCCGTACCCTAAGCCGTACCCTAAGCCTAACCCTAAGCCTAACCCTAACCCTAGGCTACCCTTGACTGCTTCTGCCTCCAATAGATTTCCTAAGCACTAGTGTTTTAAGGAACAGCTTAAAAAGAGAATCCTAATGTGATTTCTTTATAATGTGTGTGTTCCTTATATTATCTTAGTGTCTAAACTCTTCTCCATGGCTGGACCCCCAAATAATATTCCTTTACGTGCTAAGGGGTAACTAGAGAGTGAGATAGGTTTAATAACTACGATAACCCTAACGCGTACCCTAATTCTAACCCCTACCCTAACCCTAACACGTACCCTAATCCTAACCCGTACCCTAAACCGAGCCCTAACCCTAACACTAACCCTAACCCTAACCCTAACCCATACCCTACGCCGTACCTGCAGCCCTCCCCGAACCCGTACCCTAAGCCGTACCCTAAGCCTAACCCTAAGCCTAACCCTAACCCTAGGCTACCCTTGACTGCTTCTACCTCCAATAGATTTCCTAAGCACTAGTGTTTTAAGGAACAGCTTAAAAAGAGAATCCTAATGTGATTTCTTTATAATGGGTGTGTTCCTTATCTTATCGTAGTGTCTAAACTCTTCTCCATGGCTGGACCCCCAAATAATATTCCGTTACGTGCTAAGGGGTAACTAGAGAGTGGGATAGTTTTAATAACTACCCTAACCCTAACGCGTACCCTAACGCTAACCCCTACCCTAACCCTAACACGTACCCTAACCCTAACCCGTACCCTAAACCGAGCCCTAACCCTAACACTAACCCTAACCCATACCCTACGCCGTACCCGAAGCCCTCCCCGAACCCGTAACCTAAGCCGTACCCTAACCCTAACCCTAAGCCTAACCCTAACCCTAGGCTACCCTTGACTGCTTCTGCCTCCAATAGATTTCCTAAGCACTAGTGTTTTAAGGAACAGCTTAAGAAGAGAATCCTAATGTGATTTCTTTATAATGGGTGTGTTCCTTATCTTATCCTAGTGTCTAAACTCTTCTCCATGGCTGGACCCCCAAATAATATTCCTTTACGTGCTAAGGGGTAACTAGAGAGTGGGATAGGTTTAATAACTACCCTAACCCTAACGCGAACCCTAACGCTAACCCCTACCCTAACCCTAACACGTACCCTAATCCTAACCCGTACCCTAAACCGAGCCCTAACCCTAACACTAACCCTAACCCTAACCCTAACCCATACCCTACGCCGTACCCGAAGCCCTCCCCGAACCCGTACCCTAAGCCGTACCCTAAGCCTAACCCTAACCCTAGGCTACCCTTGACTGCTTCTGCCTCCAATAGATTTCCTAAGCACTAGTGTTTTAAGGAACAGCTTAAAAAGAGAATCCTAATGTGATTTCTTTATAATGTGTGTGTTCCTTATATTATCTTAGTGTCTAAACTCTTCTCCATGGCTGGACCCCCAAATAATATTCCTTTACGTGCTAAGGGGTATCTAGAGAGTGGGATAGGTTTAATAACTACGCTAACCGTAACGCGTACCCTAACCCTAACCCCTACCCTAACCCTAACACGTACCCTAATCCTAACCCGTACCCTAAACCGAGCCCTAACCCTAACACCAACCCTAACCCTAACCCTAACCCATACCCTACGCCGTACCCGAAGCCCTCCCCGAACCCGTACCCTAAGCCGTACCCTAAGCCTAACCCTAAGCCTAACCCTAACCCTAGGCTACCCTTGACTGCTTCTGCCTCCAATAGATTTCCTAAGCACTAGTGTTTTAAGGAACAGCTTAAAAAGAGTATCCTAATGTGATTTCTTTATAATGGGTGTGTTCCTTATCTTATCCTAGTGTCTAAACTCTTCTCCATGGCGGGACCCCCAAATAATATTTCTTTACGTGCCAAGGGGTAACTAGAGAGTGAGATAGGTTTAATAACTACGATAACCCTAACGCGTACCCTAACGCTAACCCCTACCCTAACCCTAACACGTACCCTAATCCTAACCCGTACCCTAAACCGAGCCCTAACCCTAACACTAACCCTAACCCTAACCCTAACCCATACCCTACGCCGTACCCGCAGCCCTCCCCGAACCCGTACCCTAAGCCGTACCCTAAGCCTAAACCTAAGCCTAACCCTAACCCTAGGCTACCCTTGACTGCTTCTGCCTCCAATAGATTTCCTAAGCACTAGTGTTTTAAGGAACAGCTTAAAAAGAGAATCCTAATGTGATTTCTTTATAATGGGTGTGTTCCTTATCTTATCCTAGTGTCTAAACTCTTCTCCATGGCTGGACCCCCAAATAATATTCCTTTACGTGCTAAGGGGTATCGAGAGAGAGGGATAGGTTTAATAACTACCCTAACCCTAACGCGTACCCTAACCCTAACCCCTACCGTAACCCTAACACGTACCCTAATCCTAACCCGTACCCTAAACCGAGCCCTAACCCTAACACTAACCCTAACCCTAACCCTAACCCATACCCTACGCCGTACCCGAAGCCCTCCCCGAACCCGTACCCTAAGCCGTACCCTAAGCCTAACCCTAAGCCTAACCCTAACCCTAGGCTACCCTTGACTGCTTCTGCCTCCAATAGATTTCCTAAGCACTAGTGTTTTAAGGAACAGCTTAAGAAGAGAATCCTAATGTGATTTCTTTATAATGGGTGTGTTCCTTATCTTATCCTAGTGTCTAAACTCTTCTCCATGGCTGGACCCCCAAATAATATTCCTTTACGTGCTAAGGGGTAACTAGAGAGTGGGATAGGTTTAATAACTACCCTAACCCTAACGCGTACCCTAACGCTAACCCCTACCCTAACCCTAACATGTACCCTAATCCTAACCCGTACCCTAAACCGAGCCCTAACCCTAACACTAACCCTAACCCTAACCCTAACCCATACCCTACGCCGTACCCAAAGCCCTCCCCGAACCCGTACCCTAAGCCGTACCCTAAGCCTAACCCTAAGCCTAACCCTAACCCTAGGCTACCCTTGACTGCTTCTGCCTCCAATAGATTTCCTAAGCACTAGTGTTTTAAGGAACAGCTTAAAAAGAGAATCCTAATGTGATTTCTTTATAATGTGTGTGTTCCTTATATTATCTTAGTGTCTAAACTCTTCTCCATGGCTGGACCCCCAAATAATATTCCTTTACGTGCTAAGGGGTATCTAGAGAGTGGGATAGGTTTAATAACTACCCTAACCGTAACGCGAACCCTAACCCTAACCCCTACCCTAACCCTAACACGTACCCTAATCCTAACCCGTACCCTAAACCGAGCCCTAACCCTAACACTAACCCTAACCCATACCCTACGCCGTACCCGAAGCCCTCCCCGAACCCGTAACCTAAGCCGTACCCTAAGCCTAACCCTAAGCCTAACCCTAACCCTAGGCTACCCTTGACTGCTTCTGCCTCCAATAGATTTCCTAAGCACTAGTGTTTTAAGGAACAGCTTAAAAAGAGTATCCTAATGTGATCTCTTTATAATGGGTGTGTTCCTTATCTTATCCTAGTGTCTAAACTCTTCTCCATGGCGGGATCCCCAAATAATATTCCTTTACGTGCTAAGGGGTAACTAGAGAGTGAGATAGGTTTAATAACTACGATAACCCTAACGCGTACCCTAACGCTAACCCCTACCCTAACCCTAACACGTACCCTAATCCTAACCCGTACCCTAAACCGAGCCCTAACCCTAACACTAACCCTAACCCTAACCCTAACCCATACCCTACACCGTACCCGAAGCCCTCCCCGAACCCGTACCCTAAGCCGTACCCTAAGCCTAACCCTAAGCCTAACCCTAACCCTAGGCTACCCTTGACTGCTTCTGCCTCCAATAGATTTCCTAAGCACTAGTGTTTTAAGGAACAGCTTAAAAAGAGTATCCTAATGTGATCTCTTTATAATGGGTGTGTTCCTTATCTTATTCTAGTGTCTAAACTCTTCTCCATGGCGGGATCCCCAAATAATATTCCTTTACGTGCTAAGGGGTAACTAGAGAGTGAGATAGGTTTAATAACTACGATAATCCTAATGCGTACCCTAACGCTAACCCCTACCCTAACCCTAACACGTACCCTAATCCTAACCCGTACCCTAAACCGAGCCCTAACCCTAACACTAACCCTAACCCTAACCCTAACCCATACCCTACGCCGTACCCGCAGCCCTCCCCGAACCCGTACCCTAAGCCGTACCCTAAGCCTAACCCTAAGCCTAACCCTAACCCTAGGCTACCCTTGACTGCTTCTGCCTCCAATAGATTTCCTAAGCACTAGTGTTTTAAGGAACAGCTTAAAAAGAGAATCCTAATGTGATTTCTTTATAATGGGTGTGTTCCTTATCTTTTCCTAGTGTCTAAACTCTTCTCCATGGCTGGACCCCCAAATAATATTCCTTTACGTGCTAAGGGGTAACTAGAGAGTGGGATAGTTTTAATAACTACCCTAAACCTAACGCGTACCCTAACGCTAACCCCTACCCTAACCCTAACACGTACCCTAATCCTAACCCGTACCCTAAACCGAGCCCTAACCCTAACACTAACCCTAACCCTAACTCTAACCCATTCCCTACGCCGTACCCGAAGCCCTCCCCAAACCCGTACCCTAAACCGTACCCGAAGCCTAACCCTAAGCCTAACCCTAACCCTAGGCTACCCTTGACTGCTTCTGCCTCCAATAGATTTCCTAAGCACTAGTGTTTTAAGGAACAGCTTAAAAAGAGAATCCTAATGTGATTTCTTTATAATGGGTGTGTTCCTTATCTAATCCTAGTGTCTAAACTCTTCTCCATGGCTGGACCCCCAAATAATATTCTTTTATGTGCTAAGGGGTATCTAGAGAGTGGGATAGGTTTAATCACTACCCTAACCCTAACGCGTACACTAACCCTAACCCCTATCCTAAACCTAACACGTACCCTAATCCTAACCCGTACCCTAAACCGAGCCCTAACCCTAACACTAACCGTAACCCTAACCCTAACCCATACCCTATGCCGTACCCGAAGCCCTCCCTGAACCCGTACCCTAAGCCGTACCCTAAGCCTACCCGTAAGCCTAACCCTAACCCTAGGCTACCCTTGACTGCTTCTGCCTCCAATAGATTTCCTAAGCACTAGTGTTTTAAGGAACAGCTTAAAAAGAGAATCCTAATGTGATTTCTTTATAATGTGTGTGTTCCTTATATTATCTTAGTGTCTAAACTCTTCTCCATTGCTGGACCCCCAAATAATATTCCTTTACGTGCTAAGGGGTATTTAGAGAGTGGGATAGGCTTAATAACTACCCTAACCGTAACGCGTACCCTAACCCTAACCCCTACCCTAACCCTAACACGTACCCTAATCCTAACCCGTACCCTAAGCCGAGCCCTAACCCTAACACCAACCCTAACCCTAACCCTAACCCATACCCTACGCCGTACCCGAAGCCCTCCCCGAACCCGTACCCTAAGCCGTACCCTAAGCCTAACCCTAAGCCTAACCCTAACCCTAGGCTACCCTTGACTGCTTCTGCCTCCAATAGATTTCCTAAGCACTAGTGTTTTAAGGAACAGCTTAAAAAGAGAATCCTAATGTGATTTCTTTATAATGGGTGTGTTCCTTATCTAATCCTAGTGTCTAAACTCTTCTCCATGGCTGGACCCCCAAATAATATTCCTTTATGTGCTAAGGGGTATCTAGAGAGTGGGATAGGTTTAATCACTACCCTAACCCTAACGTGTACCCTAACCCTAACCCCTACCCTAACCCTAACACGTACCCTAATCCTAACCCGTACCCTAAACCGAGCCCTAACCCTAACACTAACCCTAACCCTAACCCTAACCCATACCCTACACCGTACCCGAAGCCCTCCCCGAACCCGTACCCTAAGCCGTACCCTAAGCCTAACCCTAAGCCTAACCCTAACCCTAGGCTACCCTTGACTGCTTCTGCCTCCAATAGATTTCCTAAGCACTAGTGTTTTAAAGAACAGCTTAAAAAGTGTATCCTAATGTGATCTCTTTATAATGGGTGTGTTCCTTATCTTATCCTAGTGTCTAAACTCTTCTCCATGGCGGGATCCCCAAATAATATTCCTTTACGTGCTAAGGGGTAACTAGAGAGTGAGATAGGTTTAATAACTACGATAACCCTAACGCGTACCCTAATTCTAACCCCTACCCTAACCCTAACACGTACCCTAATCCTAACCCGTACCCTAAACTGAGCCCTAACCCTAACACTAACCCTAACCCTAACCCTAACCCATACCCTACGCCGTACCTGCAGCCCTCCCCGAACCCGTACCCTAAGCCGTACCCTAAGCCTAACCCTAAGCCTAACCCTAACCCTAGGCTACCCTTGACTGCTTCTGCCTCCAATAGATTTCCTAAGCACTAGTGTTTTAAGGAACAGCTTAAGAAGAGAATCCTAATGTGATTTCTTTATAATGGGTGTGTTCCTTATCTTATCCTAGTGTCTAAACTCTTCTCCATGGCTGGACCCCCAAATAATATTCCTTTACGTGCTAAGGGGTAACTAGAGAGTGGGATAGGTTTAATAACTACCCTAACCCTAACGCGAACCCTAACGCTAACCCCTACCCTAACCCTAACACGTACCCTAATCCTAAACCGTACCCTAAACCGAGCCCTAACCCTAACACTAACCCTAACCCTAACCCTAACCCATACCCTACGCCGTACCCGAAGCCCTCCCCGAACCCGTACCCTAAGCCGTACCCTAAGCCTAACCCTAAGCCTAACCCTAACCCTAGGCTACCCTTGACTGCTTCTGCCTCCAATAGATTTCCTAAGCACTAGTGTTTTAAGGAACAGCTTAAAAAGAGAATCCTAATGTGATTTCTTTATAATGTTTGTGTTCCTTATATTATCTTAGTGTCTAAACTCTTCTCCATGGCTGGACCCCCAAATAATATTCCTTTACGTGCTAAGGGGTATCTAGAGAGTGGGATAGGTTTAATAACTACCCTAACCGTAACGCGTACCCTAACCCTATCCCCTACCCTAACCCTAACACGTACCCTAATCCTAACCCGTACCCTAAACCGAGCCCTAACCCTAACACTAACCCTAACCCTAACCCTAACCCATACCCTACGCCGTACCCGAAGCCCTACCCGAACACGTACCCTAAGCCGAACCCTAAGCCTAACCCTAAGCCTAACCCTAACCCTAGGCTACCCTTGACTGCTTCTGCCTCCAATAGATTTCCTAAGCACTAGTGTTTTAAGGAACAGCTTAAAAAGAGAATCCTAATGTGATTTCTTTATAATGGGTGTGTTCCTTATCTAATCCTAGTGTCTAAACTCTTCTCCATGGCTGGACTCCCAAATAATATTCCTTTATGTGCTAAGGGGTATCTAGAGAGTGAGATAGGTTTAATCACTACCCTAACCCTAACGTGTACCCTAACCCTAACCCCTACCCTAACCCTAACACGTACCCTAATCCTAACCCGTACCCTAAACCGAGCCCTAACCCTAACACTAACCCTAACCCTAACCCTAACCCATACCCTACGCCGTACCCGAAGCCCTCCCCGAACCCGTACCCTAAGCCGTACCCTAAGCCTAACCCTAAGCCTAACCCTAACCCTAGGCTACCCTTGACTGCTTCTGCCTCCAATAGATTTCCTAAGCACTAGTGTTTTAAGGAACAGCTTAAAAAGAGTATCCTAATGTGATCTCTTTATAATGGGTGTGTTCCTTATCTTATCCTAGTGTCTAAACTCTTCTCCATGGCGGGATCCCCAAATAATATTCCTTTACGTGCTAAGGGGTAACTAGAGAGTGAGATAGGTTTAATAACTACGATAACCCTAACGCGTACCCTAATTCTAACCCCTACCCTAACCCTAACACGTACCCTAATCCTAACCCGTACCCTAAACCGAGCCCTAACCCTAACACTAACCCTAACCCTAACCCTAACCCATACCCTACGCCGTACCTGCAGCCCTCCCCGAACCCGTACCCTAAGCCGTACCCTAAGCCTAACCCTAAGCCTAACCCTAACCCTAGGCTACCCTTGACTGCTTCTGCCTCCAATAGATTTCCTAAGCACTAGTGTTTTAAGGAACAGCTTAAAAAGAGAATCCTAATGTGATTTCTTTATAATGGGTGTGTTCCTTATCTTATCCTAGTGTCTAAACTCTTCTCCATGGCTGGACCCCCAAATAATATTCCTTTACGTGCTAAGGGGTAACTAGAGAGTGGGATAGTTTTAATAACTACCCTAACCCTAACGCGTACCCTAACGCTAACCCCTACCCTAACCCTAACACGTACCCTAACCCTAACCCGTACCCTAAACCGAGCCCTAACCCTAACACTAACCCTAACCCTAACCCTAACCCATACCCTACGCCGTACCCGAAGCCCTCCCCGAACCCGTACCCTAAGCCGTACCCTAAGCCTAACCCTAAGCCTAACCCTAACCCTAGGCTACCCTTGACTGCTTCTGCCTCCAATAGATTTCCTAAGCACTAGTGTTTTAAGGAACAGTTTAAGAAGAGAATCCTAATGTGATTTCTTTATAATGGGTGTGTTCCTTATCTTATCCTAGTGTCTAAACTCTTCTCCATGGCTGGACCCCCAAATAATATTCCTTTACGTGCTAAGGGGTAACTAGAGAGTGGGATAGGTTTAATAACTACCCTAACCCTAACGCGTACCCTAACGCTAACCCCTACCCTAACCCTAACACGTACCCTAATCCTAACCCGTACCCTAAACCGAGCCCTAACCCTAACACTAACCGTAACCCTAACCCTAACCCATACCCTACGCCGTACCCGAAGCCCTCCCCGAACCCGTACCCTAAGCCGTACTCTAAGCCTAACCCTAAGCCTAACCCTAACCCTAGGCTACCCTTGACTGCTTCTGCCTCCAATAGATTTCCTAAGCACTAGTGTTTTAAGGAACAGCTTAAAAAGAGAATCCTAATGTGATTTCTTTATAATGTGTGTGTTCCTTATATTATCTTAGTGTCTAAACTCTTCTCCTTGGCTGGACCCCCAAATAATATTCCTTTACGTGCTAAGGGGTATCTAGAGAGTGGGATAGGTTTAATAACTACCCTAACCGTAACGCGTACCCTAACCCTAACACGTACCCTAATCCTAACCCCTACCCTAAACCGAGCCCTAACCCTAACCCTAACCCTAACCCATACCCTACGCCGTACCCGAAGCCCTACCCGAACACGTACCCTAAGCGGTACCCTAAGCCTAACCCTAAGCCTAACCCTAACCCTAGGCTACCCTTGACTGCTTCTGCCTCCAATAGATTTCCTAAGCACTAGTGTTTTAAGGAACAGCTTAAAAAGAGAATCCTAATGTGATTTCTTTATCATGGGTGTGTTCCTTATCTAATCCTAGTGTCTAAACTCTTCTCCATGGCTGGACTCCCAAATAATATTCCTTTATGTGCTAAGGGGTATCTAGAGAGTGGGATAGGTTTAATCACTACCCTAACCCTAACGTGTACCCTAACCCTAACCCCTACCCTAACCCTAACACGTACCCTAATCCTAACCCGTACCCTAAACCGAGCCCTAACCCTAACACTAACCCTAACCCTAACCCTAACCCATACCCTACACTGTACCCGAAGCCCTCCCCGAACCCGTACCCTAAGCCGTACCCTAAGCCTAACCCTAAGCCTAACCCTAACCCTAGGCTACCCTTGACTGCTTCTGCCTCCAATAGATTTCCTAAGCACTAGTGTTTTAAGGAACAGCTTAAAAAGAGTATCCTAATGTGATCTCTTTATAATGGGTGTGTTCCTTATCTTATCCTAGTGTCTAAACTCTTCTCCATGGCGGGATCCCCAAATAATATTCCTTTACGTGCTAAGGGGTAACTAGAGAGTGAGATAGGTTTAATAACTACGATAACCCTAACGCGTACCCTAACGCTAACCCCTACCCTAACCCTAACACGTACCCTAATCCTAACCCGTACCCTAAACCGAGCCCTAACCCTAACACTAACCCTAACCCTAACCCTAACCCATACCCTACACCGTACCCGCAGCCCTCCCCGAACCCGTACCCTAAGCCGTACCCTAAGCCTAACCCTAAGCCTAACCCTAACCCTAGGCTACCCTTGACTGCTTCTGCCTCCAATAGATTTCCTAAGCACTAGTGTTTTAAGGAACAGCTTAAAAAGAGAATCCTAATATGATTTCTTTATAATGGGTGTGTTCCTTATCTAATCCTAGTGTCTAAACTCTTCTCCATGGCTGGACCCCCAAATAATATTCTTTTATGTGCTAAGGGGTATCTAGAGAGTGGGATAGGTTTAATCACTACCCTAACCCTAACGCGTACACTAACCCTAACCCCTACCCTAACCCTAACACGTACCCTAATCCTAACCGAACCCTAAACCGAGCCCTAACCCTAACACTAACCCTAACCCTAACCCTAACCCATACCCTACGCCGTACCCGAAGCCCTCCCTGAACCCGTACCCTAAGCCGTACCCTAAGCCTACCCGTAAGCCTAACCCTAACCCTAGGCTACCCTTGACTGCTTCTGCCTCCAATAGATTTCCTAAGCACTAGTGTTTTAAGGAACAGCTTAAAAAGAGAATCCTAATGTGATTTCTTTATAATGTGTGTGTTCCTTATATTATCTTAGTGTCTAAACTCTTCTCCTTGGCTGGACCCCCAAATAATATTCCTTTACGTGCTAAGGAGTATCTAGAGAGTGGGATAGGTTTAATAACTACCCTAACCGTAACGCGTACCCTAACCCTAACACGTACCCTAATCCTAACCCGTACCCTAAACCGAGCCCTAACCCTAACCCTAACCCTAACCCATACCCTACGCCGTACCCGAAGCCCTACCCGAACACGTACCCTAAGCGGTACCCTAAGCCTAACCCTAAGCCTAACCCTAACCCTAGGCTACCCTTGACTGCTTCTGCCTCCAATAGATTTCCTAAGCACTAGTGTTTTAAGGAACAGCTTAAAAAGAGAATCCTAATGTGATTTCTTTATCATGGGTGTGTTCCTTATCTAATCCTAGTGTCTAAACTCTTCTCCATGGCTGGACTCCCAAATAATATTCCTTTATGTGCTAAGGGGTATCTAGAGAGTGGGATAGGTTTAATCACTACCCTAACCCTAACGTGTACCCTAACCCTAACCCCTACCCTAACCCTAACACGTACCCTAATCCTAACCCGTACCCTAAACCGAGCCCTAACCCTAACACTAACCCTAACCCTAACCCTAACCCATACCCTACACTGTACCCGAAGCCCTCCCCGAACCCGTACCCTAAGCCGTACCCTAAGCCTAACCCTAAGCCTAACCCTAACCCTAGGCTACCCTTGACTGCTTCTGCCTCCAATAGATTTCCTAAGCACTAGTGTTTTAAGGAACAGCTTAAAAAGAGTATCCTAATGTGATCTCTTTATAATGGGTGTGTTCCTTATCTTATCCTAGTGTCTAAACTCTTCTCCATGGCGGGATCCCCAAATAATATTCCTTTACGTGCTAAGGGGTAACTAGAGAGTGAGATAGGTTTAATAACTACGATAACCCTAACGCGTACCCTAACGCTAACCCCTACCCTAACCCTAACACGTACCCTAATCCTAACCCGTACCCTAAACCGAGCCCTAACCCTAACACTAACCCTAACCCTAACCCTAACCCATACCCTACGCCGTACCCGCAGCCCTCCCCGAACCCGTACCCTAAGCCGTACCCTAAGCCTAACCCTAAGCCTAACCCTAACCCTAGGCTACCCTTGACTGCTTCTGCCTCCAATAGATTTCCTAAGCACTAGTGTTTTAAGGAACAGCTTAAAAAGAGAATCCTAATATGATTTCTTTATAATGGGTGTGTTCCTTATCTAATCCTAGTGTCTAAACTCTTCTCCATGGCTGGACCCCCAAATAATATTCTTTTATGTGCTAAGGGGTATCTAGAGAGTGGGATAGGTTTAATCACTACCCTAACCCTAACGCGTACACTAACCCTAACCCCTACCCTAACCCTAACACGTACCCTAATCCTAACCCGAACCCTAAACCGAGCCCTAACCCTAACACTAACCCTAACCCTAACCCTAACCCATACCCTACGCCGTACCCGAAGCCCTCCCTGAACCCGTACCCTAAGCCGTACCCTAAGCCTACCCGTAAGCCTAACCCTAACCCTAGGCTACCCTTGACTGCTTCTGCCTCCAATAGATTTCCTAAGCACTAGTGTTTTAAGGAACAGCTTAAAAAGAGAATCCTAATGTGATTTCTTTATAATGTGTGTGTTCCTTATATTATCTTAGTGTCTAAACTCTTCTCCATTGCTGGACCCCCAAATAATATTCCTTTACGTGCTAAGGGGTATCTAGAGAGTGGGATAGGTTTAATAACTACGCTAACCGTAACGCGTACCCTAACCCTAACCCCTACCCTAACCCTAACACGTACCCTAATCCTAACCCGTACCCTAAACCGAGCCCTAACCCTAACACCAACCCTAACCCTAACCCTAACCCATACCCTACGCCGTACCCGAAGCCCTCCCCGAACCCGTACCCTAAGCCGTACCCTAAGCCTAACCCTAAGCCTAACCCTAACCCTAGGCTACCCTTGACTGCTTCTGCCTCCAATAGATTTCCTAAGCACTAGTGTTTTAAGGAACAGCTTAAAAAGAGTATCCTAATGTGATTTCTTTATAATGGGTGTGTTCCTTATCTTATCCTAGTGTCTAAACTCTTCTCCATGGCGGGACCCCCAAATAATATTCCTTTACGTGCTAAGGGGTAACTAGAGAGTGGGATAGGTTTAATAACTACCCTAACCCTAACCCGTACCCTAACGCTAACCCCTACCCTAACCCTAACACGTACCCTAATCCTAACCCGTACCCTAAACCGAGCCCTAACCCTAACACTAACCGTAACCCTAACCCTAACCCATACCCTACGCCGTACCCGAAGCCCTCCCCGAACCCGTACCCTAAGCCGTACCCTAAGCCTAACCCTAAGCCTAACCCTAACCCTAGGCTACCCTTGACTGCTTCTGCCTCCAATAGATTTCCTAAGCACTAGTGTTTTAAGGAACAGCTTAAAAAGAGAATCCTAATGTGATTTCTTTATAATGTGTGTGTTCCTTATATTATCTTAGTGTCTAAACTCTTCTCCATGGCTGGACCCCCAAATAATATTCCTTTACGTGCTAAGGGGTATCTAGAGAGTGGGATAGGTTTAATAACTACCCTACCCGTAACGCGTACCCTAACCCTAAACCCTACCCTAACCCTAACACGTACCCTAATCCTAACCCGTACCCTAAACCGAGCCCTAACCCTAACCCTAACCCTAACCCATACCCTACGCCGTACCCGAAGCCCTACCCGAACACGTACCCTAAGCGGTACCCTAAGCCTAACCCTAAGCCTAACCCTAACCCTAGGCTACCCTTGACTGCTTCTGCCTCCAATAGATTTCCTAAGCACTAGTGTTTTAAGGAACAGCTTAAAAAGAGAATCCTAATGTGATTTCTTTATCATGGGTGTGTTCCTTATCTAATCCTAGTGTCTAAACTCTTCTCCATGGCTGGACTCCCAAATAATATTCCTTTATGTGCTAAGGGGTATCTAGAGAGTGGGATAGGTTTAATAACTACGCTAACCGTAACGCGTACCCTAACCCTAACCCCTACCCTAACCCTAACACGTACCCTAATCCTAACCCGTACCCTAAACCGAGCCCTAACCCTAACACCAACCCTAACCCTAACCCTAACCCATACCCTACGCCGTACCCGAAGCCCTCCCCGAACCCGTACCCTAAGCCGTACCCTAAGCCTAACCCTAAGCCTAACCCTAACCCTAGGCTACCCTTGACTGCTTCTGCCTCCAATAGATTTCCTAAGCACTAGTGTTTTAAGGAACAGCTTAAAAAGAGTATCCTAATGTGATTTCTTTATAATGGGTGTGTTCCTTATCTTATCCTAGTGTCTAAACTCTTCTCCATGGCGGGACCCCCAAATATTTCTTTACGTGCTAAGGGGTAACTAGAGAGTGAGATAGGTTTAATAACTACGATAACCCTAACGCGTACCCTAACGCTAACCCCTACCCTAACCCTAACACGTACCCTAATCCTAACCCGTACCCTAAACCGAGCCCTAACCCTAACACTAACCCTAACCCTAACCCTAACCCATACCCTACGCCGTACCCGAAGCCCTCCCCGAACCCGTACCCTAAGCCGTACCCTAAGCCTAACCCTAAGCCTAACCCTAACCCTAGGCTACCCTTGACTGCTTCTGCCTCCAATAGATTTCCTAAGCACTAGTGTTTTAAGGAACAGCTTAAGAAGAGAATCCTAATGTGATTTCTTTATAATGGGTGTGTTCCTTATCTTATCCTAGTGTCTAAACTCTTCTCCATGGCTGGACCCCCAAATAATATTCCTTTACGTGCTAAGGGGTAACTAGAGAATGGGATAGGTTTAATAACTACCCTAACCCTAACGCGTACCCTAACGCTAACCCCTACCCTAACCCTAACACGTACCCTAATCCTAACCCGTACCCTAAACCGAGCCCTAACCCTAACACTAACCCTAACCCTAACCCTAACCCATACCCTACGCCGTACCCGAAGCCCTCCCCGAACCCGTACCCTAAGCCGTACCCTAAGCCTAACCCTAAGCCTAACCCTAACCCTAGGCTACCCTTGACTGCTTCTGCCTCCAATAGATTTCCTAAGCACTAGTGTTTTAAGGAACAGCTTAAAAAGAGTATCCTAATGTGATCTCTTTATAATGGGTGTGTTCCTTATCTTATCCTAGTGTCTAAACTCTTCTCCATGGCGGGATCCCCAAATAATATTCCTTTACGTGCTAAGGGGTAACTAGAGAGTGAGATAGGTTTAATAACTACGATAACCCTAACGCGTACCCTAACGCAAACCCCTACCCTAACCCTAACACGTACCCTAATCCTAACCCGTACCCTAAACCGAGCCCTAACCCTAACACTAACCCTAACCCTAACCCTAACCCATACCCTACACCGTACCCGAAGCCCTCCCCGAACCCGTACCCTAAGCCGTACCCTAAGCCTAACCCTAAGCCTAACCCTAACCCTAGGCTACCCTTGACTGCTTCTGCCTCCAATAGATTTCCTAAGCACTAGTGTTTTAAGGAACAGCTTAAAAAGAGTATCCTAATGTGATCTCTTTATAATGGGTGTGTTCCTTATCTTATCCTAGTGTCTAAACTCTTCTCCATGGCGGGATCCCCAAATAATATTCCTTTACGTGCTAAGGGGTAACTAGAGAGTGAGATAGGTTTAATAACTACGATAACCCTAACGCGTACCCTAACGCTAACCCCTACCCTAACCCTAACACGTACCCTAATCCTAACCCGTACCCTAAACCGAGCCCTAACCCTAACACTAACCCTAACCCTAACCCTAACCCATACCCTACGCCGTACCCGCAGCCCTCCCCGAACCCGTACCCTAAGCCGTACCCTAAGCCTAACCCTAAGCCTAACCCTAACCCTAGGCTACCCTTGACTGCTTCTGCCTCCAATAGATTTCCTAAGCACTAGTGTTTTAAGGAACAGCTTAAAAAGAGAATCCTAATGTGATTTCTTTATAATGGGTGTGTTCCTTATCTTTTCCTAGTGTCTAAACTCTTCTCCATGGCTGGACCCCCAAATAATATTCCTTTACGTGCTAAGGGGTAACTAGAGAGTGGGATAGTTTTAATAACTACCCTAACCCTAACGCGTACCCTAACGCTAACCCCTACCCTAACCCTAACACGTACCCTAATCCTAACCCGTACCCTAAACCGAGCCCTAACCCTAACACTAACCCTAACCCTAACTCTAACCCATACCCTACGCCGTACCCGAAGCCCTCCCCAAACCCGTACCCTAAACCGTACCCGAAGCCTAACCCTAAGCCTAACCCTAACCCTAGGCTACCCTTGACTGCTTCTGCCTCCAATAGATTTCCTAAGCACTAGTGTTTTAAGGAACAGCTTAAAAAGAGAATCCTAATGTGATTTCTTTATAATGGGTGTGTTCCTTATCTAATCCTAGTGTCTAAACTCTTCTCCATGGCTGGACCCCCAAATAATATTCTTTTATGTGCTAAGGGGTATCTAGAGAGTGGGATAGGTTTAATCACTACCCTAACCCTAACGCGTACACTAACCCTAACCCCTATCCTAACCCTAACACGTACCCTAATCCTAACCCGTACCCTAAACCGAGCCCTAACCCTAACACTAACCGTAACCCTAACCCTAACCCATACCCTATGCCGTACCCGAAGCCCTCCCTGAACCCGTACCCTAAGCCGTACCCTAAGCCTACCCGTAAGCCTAACCCTAACCCTAGGCTACCCTTGACTGCTTCTGCCTCCAATAGATTTCCTAAGCACTAGTGTTTTAAGGAACAGCTTAAAAAGAGAATCCTAATGTGATTTCTTTATAATGTGTGTGTTCCTTATATTATCTTAGTGTCTAAACTCTTCTCCATTGCTGGACCCCCAAATAATATTCCTTTACGTGCTAAGGGGTATTTAGAGAGTGGGATAGGCTTAATAACTACCCTAACCGTAACGCGTACCCTAACCCTAACCCCTACCCTAACCCTAACACGTACCCTAATCCTAACCCGTACCCTAAGCCGAGCCCTAACCCTAACACCAACCCTAACCCTAACCCTAACCCATACCCTACGCCGTACCCGAAGCCCTCCCCGAACCCGTACCCTAAGCCGTACCCTAAGCCTAACCCTAAGCCTAACCCTAACCCTACGCTACCCTTGACTGCTTCTGCCTCCAATAGATTTCCTAAGCACTAGTGTTTTAAGGAACAGCTTAAGAAGAGAATCCTAATGTGATTTCTTTATAATGGGTGTGTTCCTTATCTAATCCTAGTGTCTAAACTCTTCTCCATGGCTGGACCCCCAAATAATATTCCTTTATGTGCTAAGGGGTATCTAGAGAGTGGGATAGGTTTAATCACTACCCTAACCCTAAAGTGTACCCTAACCCTAACCCCTACCCTAACCCTAACACGTACCCTAATCCTAACCCGTACCCTAAACCGAGCCCTAACCCTAACACTAACCCTAACCCTAACCCTAACCCATACCCTACGCCGTACCCGAAGCCCTCCCCGAACCCGTACCCTAAGCCGTACCCTAAGCCTAACCCTAAGCCTAACCCTAACCCTAGGCTACCCTTGACTGCTTCTGCCTCCAATAGATTTCCTAAGCACTAGTGTTTTAAGGAACAGCTTAAAAAGAGAATCCTAATGTGATTTCTTTATAATGGGTGTGTTCCTTATCTTATCGTAGTGTCTAAACTCTTCTCCATGGCTGGACCCCCAAATAATATTCCTTTACGTGCTAAGGGGTAACTAGAGAGTGGGATAGGTTTAATAACTACCCTAACCCTAACGCGTACCCTAACGCTAACCCCTACACTAACCCTAACACGTACCCTAATCCTAACCCGTACCCTAACCCTAACACTAACCCTAACCTTAACCCTAACCCATACCCTACGCCGTACCCGAAGCCCTCCCCGAACCCGTAACCTAAGCCGTACCCTAACCCTAACCCTAAGCCTAACCCTAACCCTAGGCTACCCTTGACTGCTTCTGCCTCCAATAGATTTCCTAAGCACTAGTGTTTTAAGGAACAGCTTAAGAAGAGAATCCTAATGTGATTTCTTTATAATGGGTGTGTTCCTTATCTTATCCTAGTGTCTAAACTCTTCTCCATGGCTGGACCCCCAAATAATATTCCTTTACGTGCTAAGGGGTAACTAGAGAGTGGGATAGGTTTAATAACTACCCTAACCCTAACGCGAACCCTAACGCTAACCCCTACCCTAACCCTAACACGTACCCTAATCCTAACCCGTACCCTAAACCGAGCCCTAACCCTAACACTAACCCTAACCCTAACCCTAACCCATACCCTACGCCGTACCCGAAGCCCTCCCCGAACCCGTACCCTAAGCCGTACCCTAAGCCTAACCCTAAGCCTAACCCTAACCCTAGGCTACCCTTGACTGCTTCTGCCTCCAATAGATTTCCTAAGCACTAGTGTTTTAAGGAACAGCTTAAAAAGAGAATCCTAATGTGATTTCTTTATAATGTGTGTGTTCCTTATATTATCTTAGTGTCTAAACTCTTCTCCATGGCTGGACCCCCAAATAATATTCCTTTACGTGCTAAGGGGTATCTAGAGAGTGGGATAGGTTTAATAACTACCCTAACCGTAACGCGTACCCTAACCCTATCCCCTACCCTAACCCTAACACGTACCCTAATCCTAACCCGTACCCTAAACCGAGCCCTAACCCTAACACTAACTCTAACCCTAACCCTAACCCATACCCTACGCCGTACCCGAAGCCCTACCCGAACACGTACCCTAAGCCGTACCCTAAGCCTAACCCTAAGCCTAACCCTAACCCTAGGCTACCCTTGACTGCTTCTGCCTCCAATAGATTTCCTAAGCACTAGTGTTTTAAGGAACAGCTTAAAAAGAGAATCCTAATGTGATTTCTTTATAATGGGTGTGTTCCTTATCTAATCCTAGTGTCTAAACTCTTCTCCATGGCTGGACTCCCAAATAATATTCCTTTATGTGCTAAGGGGTATCTAGAGAGTGGGATAGGTTTAATCACTACCCTAACCCTAACGTGTACCCTAACCCTAACCCCTACCCTAACCCTAACACGTACCCTAATCCTAACCCGTACCCTAAACCGAGCCCTAACCCTAACACTAACCCTAACCCTAACCCTAACCCATACCCTTCACCGTACCCGAAGCCCTCCCCGAACCCGTACCCTAAGCCGTACCCTAAGCCTAACCCTAAGCCTAACCCTAACCCTAGGCTACCCTTGACTGCTTCTGCCTCCAATAGATTTCCTAAGCACTAGTGTTTTAAGGAACAGCTTAAAAAGTGTATCCTAATGTGATCTCTTTATAATGGGTGTGTTCCTTATCTTATCCTAGTGTCTAAACTCTTCTCCATGGCGGGATCCCCAAATAATATTCCTTTACGTGCTAAGGGGTAACTAGAGAGTGAGATAGGTTTAATAACTACGATAACCCTAACGCGTACCCTAATTCTAACCCCTACCCTAACCCTAACACGTACCCTAATCCTAACCCGTACCCTAAACCGAGCCCTAACCCTAACACTAACCCTAACCCTAACCCTAACCCATACCCTACGCCGTACCTGCAGCCCTCCCCGAACCCGTACCCTAAGCCGTACCCTAAGCCTAACCCTAAGCCTAACCCTAACCCTAGGCTACCCTTGACTGCTTCTGCCTCCAATAGATTTCCTAAGCACTAGTGTTTTAAGGAACAGCTTAAGAAGAGAATCCTAATGTGATTTCTTTATAATGGGTGTGTTCCTTATCTTATCCTAGTGTCTAAACTCTTCTCCATGGCTGGACCCCCAAATAATATTCCTTTACGTGCTAAGGGGTAACTAGAGAGTGGGATAGGTTTAATAACTACCCTAACCCTAACGCGAACCCTAACGCTAACCCCTACCCTAACCCTAACACGTACCCTAATCCTAACCCGTACCCTAAACCGAGCCCTAACCCTAACACTAACCCTAACCCTAACCCTAACCCATACCCTACGCCGTACCCGAAGCCCTCCCCGAACCCGTACCCTAAGCCGTACCCTAAGCCTAACCCTAAGCCTAACCCTAACCCTAGGCTACCCTTGACTGCTTCTGCCTCCAATAGATTTCCTAAGCACTAGTGTTTTAAGGAACAGCTTAAAAAGAGAATCCTAATGTGATTTCTTTATAATGTGTGTGTTCCTTATATTATCTTAGTGTCTAAACTCTTCTCCATGGCTGGACCCCCAAATAATATTCCTTTACGTGCTAAGGGGTATCTAGAGAGTGGGATAGGTTTAATAACTACGCTAACCGTAACGCGTACCCTAACCCTAACCCCTACCCTAACCCTAACACGTACCCTAATCCTAACCCGTACCCTAAACCGAGCCCTAACCCTAACACCAACCCTAACCCTAACCCTAACCCATACCCTATGCCGTACCCGAAGCCCTCCCCGAACCCGTACCCTAAGCCGTACCCTAAGCCTAACCCTAAGCCTAACCCTAACCCTAGGCTACCCTTGACTGCTTCTGCCTCCAATAGATTTCCTAAGCACTAGTGTTTTAAGGAACAGCTTAAAAAGAGTATCCTAATGTGATTTCTTTATAATGGGTGTGTTCCTTATCTTATCCTAGTGTCTAAACTCTTCTCCATGGCGGGAACCCCAAATAATATTTCTTTACGTGCCAAGGGGTAACTAGAGAGTGAGATAGGTTTAATAACTACGATAACCCTAACGCGTACCCTAACGCTAACCCCTACCCTAACCCTAACACGTACCCTAATCCTAACCCGTACCCTAAACCGAGCCCTAACCCTAACACTAACCCTAACCCTAACCCTAACCCATACCCTACGCCGTACCCGCAGCCCTCCCCGAACCCGTACCCTAAGCCGTACCCTAAGCCTAAACCTAAGCCTAACCCTAACCCTAGGCTACCCTTGACTGCTTCTGCCTCCAATAGATTTCCTAAGCACTAGTGTTTTAAGGAACAGCTTAAAAAGAGTATCCTAATGTGATCTCTTTATAATGGGTGTGTTCCTTATCTTATCCTAGTGTCTAAACTCTTCTCCATGGCGGGATCCCCAAATAATATTCCTTTACGTGCTAAGGGGTAACTAGAGAGTGAGATAGGTTTAATAACTACGATAACCCTAACGCGTACCCTAACGCAAACCCCTACCCTAACCCTAACACGTACCCTAATCCTAACCCGTACCCTAAACCGAGCCCTAACCCTAACACTAACCCTAACCCTAACCCTAACCCATACCCTACACCGTACCCGAAGCCCTCCCCGAACCCGTACCCTAAGCCGTACCCTAAGCCTAACCCTAAGCCTAACCCTAACCCTAGGCTACCCTTGACTGCTTCTGCCTCCAATAGATTTCCTAAGCACTAGTGTTTTAAGGAACAGCTTAAAAAGAGTATCCTAATGTGATCTCTTTATACTGGGTGTGTTCCTTATCTTATCCTAGTGTCTAAACTCTTCTCCATGGCGGGATCCCCAAATAATATTCCTTTACGTGCTAAGGGGTAACTAGAGAGTGAGATAGGTTTAATAACTACGATAACCCTAACGCGTACCCTAACGCTAACCCCTACCCTAACCCTAACACGTACCCTAATCCTAACCCGTACCCTAAACCGAGCCCTAACCCTAACACTAACCCTAACCCTAACCCTAACCCATACCCTACGCCGTACCCGCAGCCCTCCCCGAACCCGTACCCTAAGCCGTACCCTAAGCCTAACCCTAAGCCTAACCCTAACCCTAGGCTACCCTTGACTGCTTCTGCCTCCAATAGATTTCCTAAGCACTAGTGTTTTAAGGAACAGCTTAAAAAGAGAATCCTAATGTGATTTCTTTATAATGGGTGTGTTCCTTATCTTTTCCTAGTGTCTAAACTCTTCTCCATGGCTGGACCCCCAAATAATATTCCTTTACGTGCTAAGGGGTAACTAGAGAGTGGGATAGTTTTAATAACTACCCTAACCCTAACGCGTACCCTAACGCTAACCCCTACCCTAACCCTAACACGTACCCTAATCCTAACCCGTACCCTAAACCGAGCCCTAACCCTAACACTAACCCTAACCCTAACTCTAACCCATACCCTACGCCGTACCCGAAGCCCTCCCCAAACCCGTACCCTAAACCGTACCCGAAGCCTAACCCTAAGCCTAACCCTAACCCTAGGCTACCCTTGACTGCTTCTGCCTCCAATAGATTTCCTAAGCACTAGTGTTTTAAGGAACAGCTTAAAAAGAGAATCCTAATGTGATTTCTTTATAATGGGTGTGTTCCTTATCTAATCCTAGTGTCTAAACTCTTCTCCATGGCTGGACCCCCAAATAATATTCTTTTATGTGCTAAGGGGTATCTAGAGAGTGGGATAGGTTTAATCACTACCCTAACCCTAACGCGTACACTAACCCTAACCCCTATCCTAACCCTAACACGTACCCTAATCCTAACCCGTACCCTAAACCGAGCCCTAACCCTAACACTAACCGTAACCCTAACCCTAACCCATACCCTATGCCGTACCCGAAGCCCTCCCTGAACCCGTACCCTAAGCCGTACCCTAAGCCTACCCGTAAGCCTAACCCTAACCCTAGGCTACCCTTGACTGCTTCTGCCTCCAATAGATTTCCTAAGCACTAGTGTTTTAAGGAACAGCTTAAAAAGAGAATCCTAATGTGATTTCTTTATAATGTGTGTGTTCCTTATATTATCTTAGTGTCTAAACTCTTCTCCATTGCTGGACCCCCAAATAATATTCCTTTACGTGCTAAGGGGTATTTAGAGAGTGGGATAGGCTTAATAACTACCCTAACCGTAACGCGTACCCTAACCCTAACCCCTACCCTAACCCTAACACGTACCCTAATCCTAACCCGTACCCTAAGCCGAGCCCTAACCCTAACACCAACCCTAACCCTAACCCTAACCCATACCCTACGCCGTACCCGAAGCCCTCCCCGAACCCGTACCCTAAGCCGTACCCTAAGCCTAACCCTAAGCCTAACCCTAACCCTACGCTACCCTTGACTGCTTCTGCCTCCAATAGATTTCCTAAGCACTAGTGTTTTAAGGAACAGCTTAAGAAGAGAATCCTAATGTGATTTCTTTATAATGGGTGTGTTCCTTATCTAATCCTAGTGTCTAAACTCTTCTCCATGGCTGGACCCCCAAATAATATTCCTTTATGTGCTAAGGGGTATCTAGAGAGTGGGATAGGTTTAATCACTACCCTAACCCTAAAGTGTACCCTAACCCTAACCCCTACCCTAACCCTAACACGTACCCTAATCCTAACCCGTACCCTAAACCGAGCCCTAACCCTAACACTAACCCTAACCCTAACCCTAACCCATACCCTACGCCGTACCCGAAGCCCTCCCCGAACCCGTACCCTAAGCCGTACCCTAAGCCTAACCCTAAGCCTAACCCTAACCCTAGGCTACCCTTGACTGCTTCTGCCTCCAATAGATTTCCTAAGCACTAGTGTTTTAAGGAACAGCTTAAAAAGAGAATCCTAATGTGATTTCTTTATAATGGGTGTGTTCCTTATCTTATCGTAGTGTCTAAACTCTTCTCCATGGCTGGACCCCCAAATAATATTCCTTTACGTGCTAAGGGGTAACTAGAGAGTGGGATAGTTTTAATAACTACCCTAACCCTAACGCGTACCCTAACGCTAACCCCTACCCTAACCCTAACACGTACCCTAACCCTAACCCGTACCCTAAACCGAGCCCTAACCCTAACACTAACCCTAACCCATACCCTACGCCGTACCCGAAGCCCTCCCCGAACCCGTAACCTAAGCCGTACCCTAACCCTAACCCTAAGCCTAACCCTAACCCTAGGCTACCCTTGACTGCTTCTGCCTCCAATAGATTTCCTAAGCACTAGTGTTTTAAGGAACAGCTTAAGAAGAGAATCCTAATGTGATTTCTTTATAATGGGTGTGTTCCTTATCTTATCCTAGTGTCTAAACTCTTCTCCATGGCTGGACCCCCAAATAATATTCCTTTACGTGCTAAGGGGTAACTAGAGAGTGGGATAGGTTTAATAACTACCCTAACCCTAACGCGAACCCTAACGCTAACCCCTACCCTAACCCTAACACGTACCCTAATCCTAACCCGTACCCTAAACCGAGCCCTAACCCTAACACTAACCCTAACCCTAACCCTAACCCATACCCTACGCCGTACCCGAAGCCCTCCCCGAACCCGTACCCTAAGCCGTACCCTAAGCCTAACCCTAAGCCTAACCCTAACCCTAGGCTACCCTTGACTGCTTCTGCCTCCAATAGATTTCCTAAGCACTAGTGTTTTAAGGAACAGCTTAAAAAGAGAATCCTAATGTGATTTCTTTATAATGTGTGTGTTCCTTATATTATCTTAGTGTCTAAACTCTTCTCCATGGCTGGACCCCCAAATAATATTCCTTTACGTGCTAAGGGGTAACTAGAGAGTGAGATAGGTTTAATAACTACGATAACCCTAACGCGTACCCTAATTCTAACCCCTACCCTAACCCTAACACGTACCCTAATCCTAACCCGTACCCTAAACCGAGCCCTAACCCTAACACTAACCCTAACCCTAACCCTAACCCATACCCTACGCCGTACCTGCAGCCCTCCCCGAACCCGTACCCTAAGCCGTACCCTAAGCCTAACCCTAAGCCTAACCCTAACCCTAGGCTACCCTTGACTGCTTCTACCTCCAATAGATTTCCTAAGCACTAGTGTTTTAAGGAACAGCTTAAAAAGAGAATCCTAATGTGATTTCTTTATAATGGGTGTGTTCCTTATCTTATCGTAGTGTCTAAACTCTTCTCCATGGCTGGACCCCCAAATAATATTCCGTTACGTGCTAAGGGGTAACTAGAGAGTGGGATAGTTTTAATAACTACCCTAACCCTAACGCGTACCCTAACGCTAACCCCTACCCTAACCCTAACACGTACCCTAACCCTAACCCGTACCCTAAACCGAGCCCTAACCCTAACACTAACCCTAACCCATACCCTACGCCGTACCCGAAGCCCTCCCCGAACCCGTAACCTAAGCCGTACCCTAACCCTAACCCTAAGCCTAACCCTAACCCTAGGCTACCCTTGACTGCTTCTGCCTCCAATAGATTTCCTAAGCACTAGTGTTTTAAGGAACAGCTTAAGAAGAGAATCCTAATGTGATTTCTTTATAATGGGTGTGTTCCTTATCTTATCCTAGTGTCTAAACTCTTCTCCATGGCTGGACCCCCAAATAATATTCCTTTACGTGCTAAGGGGTAACTAGAGAGTGGGATAGGTTTAATAACTACCCTAACCCTAACGCGAACCCTAACGCTAACCCCTACCCTAACCCTAACACGTACCCTAATCCTAACCCGTACCCTAAACCGAGCCCTAACCCTAACACTAACCCTAACCCTAACCCTAACCCATACCCTACGCCGTACCCGAAGCCCTCCCCGAACCCGTACCCTAAGCCGTACCCTAAGCCTAACCCTAAGCCTAACCCTAACCCTAGGCTACCCTTGACTGCTTCTGCCTCCAATAGATTTCCTAAGCACTAGTGTTTTAAGGAACAGCTTAAAAAGAGAATCCTAATGTGATTTCTTTATAATGTGTGTGTTCCTTATATTATCTTAGTGTCTAAACTCTTCTCCATGGCTGGACCCCCAAATAATATTCCTTTACGTGCTAAGGGGTAACTAGAGAGTGAGATAGGTTTAATAACTACGATAACCCTAACGCGTACCCTAATTCTAACCCCTACCCTAACCCTAACACGTACCCTAATCCTAACCCGTACCCTAAACCGAGCCCTAACCCTAACACTAACCCTAACCCTAACCCTAACCCATACCCTACGCCGTACCTGCAGCCCTCCCCGAACCCGTACCCTAAGCCGTACCCTAAGCCTAACCCTAAGCCTAACCCTAACCCTAGGCTACCCTTGACTGCTTCTACCTCCAATAGATTTCCTAAGCACTAGTGTTTTAAGGAACAGCTTAAAAAGAGAATCCTAATGTGATTTCTTTATAATGGGTGTGTTCCTTATCTTATCGTAGTGTCTAAACTCTTCTCCATGGCTGGACCCCCAAATAATATTCCGTTACGTGCTAAGGGGTAACTAGAGAGTGGGATAGTTTTAATAACTACCCTAACCCTAACGCGTACCCTAACGCTAACCCCTACCCTAACCCTAACACGTACCCTAACCCTAACCCGTACCCTAAACCGAGCCCTAACCCTAACACTAACCCTAACCCATACCCTACGCCGTACCCGAAGCCCTCCCCGAACCCGTAACCTAAGCCGTACCCTAACCCTAACCCTAAGCCTAACCCTAACCCTAGGCTACCCTTGACTGCTTCTGCCTCCAATAGATTTCCTAAGCACTAGTGTTTTAAGGAACAGCTTAAGAAGAGAATCCTAATGTGATTTCTTTATAATGGGTGTGTTCCTTATCTTATCCTAGTGTCTAAACTCTTCTCCATGGCTGGACCCCCAAATAATATTCCTTTACGTGCTAAGGGGTAACTAGAGAGTGGGATAGGTTTAATAACTACCCTAACCCTAACGCGAACCCTAACGCTAACCCCTACCCTAACCCTAACACGTACCCTAATCCTAACCCGTACCCTAAACCGAGCCCTAACCCTAACACTAACCCTAACCCTAACCCTAACCCATACCCTACGCCGTACCCGAAGCCCTCCCCGAACCCGTACCCTAAGCCGTACCCTAAGCCTAACCCTAACCCTAGGCTACCCTTGACTGCTTCTGCCTCCAATAGATTTCCTAAGCACTAGTGTTTTAAGGAACAGCTTAAAAAGAGAATCCTAATGTGATTTCTTTATAATGTGTGTGTTCCTTATATTATCTTAGTGTCTAAACTCTTCTCCATGGCTGGACCCCCAAATAATATTCCTTTACGTGCTAAGGGGTATCTAGAGAGTGGGATAGGTTTAATAACTACGCTAACCGTAACGCGTACCCTAACCCTAACCCCTACCCTAACCCTAACACGTACCCTAATCCTAACCCGTACCCTAAACCGAGCCCTAACCCTAACACCAACCCTAACCCTAACCCTAACCCATACCCTACGCCGTACCCGAAGCCCTCCCCGAACCCGTACCCTAAGCCGTACCCTAAGCCTAACCCTAAGCCTAACCCTAACCCTAGGCTACCCTTGACTGCTTCTGCCTCCAATAGATTTCCTAAGCACTAGTGTTTTAAGGAACAGCTTAAAAAGAGTATCCTAATGTGATTTCTTTATAATGGGTGTGTTCCTTATCTTATCCTAGTGTCTAAACTCTTCTCCATGGCGGGACCCCCAAATAATATTTCTTTACGTGCCAAGGGGTAACTAGAGAGTGAGATAGGTTTAATAACTACGATAACCCTAACGCGTACCCTAACGCTAACCCCTACCCTAACCCTAACACGTACCCTAATCCTAACCCGTACCCTAAACCGAGCCCTAACCCTAACACTAACCCTAACCCTAACCCTAACCCATACCCTACGCCGTACCCGCAGCCCTCCCCGAACCCGTACCCTAAGCCGTACCCTAAGCCTAAACCTAAGCCTAACCCTAACCCTAGGCTACCCTTGACTGCTTCTGCCTCCAATAGATTTCCTAAGCACTAGTGTTTTAAGGAACAGCTTAAAAAGAGAATCCTAATGTGATTTCTTTATAATGGGTGTGTTCCTTATCTTATCCTAGTGTCTAAACTCTTCTCCATGGCTGGACCCCCAAATAATATTCCTTTACGTGCTAAGGGGTATCGAGAGAGAGGGATAGGTTTAATAACTACCCTAACCCTAACGCGTACCCTAACCCTAACCCCTACCGTAACCCTAACACGTACCCTAATCCTAACCCGTACCCTAAACCGAGCCCTAACCCTAACACTAACCCTAACCCTAACCCTAACCCATACCCTACGCCGTACCCGAAGCCCTCCCCGAACCCGTACCCTAAGCCGTACCCTAAGCCTAACCCTAAGCCTAACCCTAACCCTAGGCTACCCTTGACTGCTTCTGCCTCCAATAGATTTCCTAAGCACTAGTGTTTTAAGGAACAGCTTAAGAAGAGAATCCTAATGTGATTTCTTTATAATGGGTGTGTTCCTTATCTTATCCTAGTGTCTAAACTCTTCTCCATGGCTGGACCCCCAAATAATATTCCTTTACGTGCTAAGGGGTAACTAGAGAGTGGGATAGGTTTAATAACTACCCTAACCCTAACGCGTACCCTAACGCTAACCCCTACCCTAACCCTAACATGTACCCTAATCCTAACCCGTACCCTAAACCGAGCCCTAACCCTAACACTAACCCTAACCCTAACCCTAACCCATACCCTACGCCGTACCCAAAGCCCTCCCCGAACCCGTACCCTAAGCCGTACCCTAAGCCTAACCCTAAGCCTAACCCTAACCCTAGGCTACCCTTGACTGCTTCTGCCTCCAATAGATTTCCTAAGCACTAGTGTTTTAAGGAACAGCTTAAAAAGAGAATCCTAATGTGATTTCTTTATAATGTGTGTGTTCCTTATATTATCTTAGTGTCTAAACTCTTCTCCATGGCTGGACCCCCAAATAATATTCCTTTACGTGCTAAGGGGTATCTAGAGAGTGGGATAGGTTTAATAACTACCCTAACCGTAACGCGAACCCTAACCCTAACCCCTACCCTAACCCTAACACGTACCCTAATCCTAACCCGTATCCTAAACCGAGCCCTAACCCTAACACTAACCCTAACCCATACCCTACGCCGTACCCGAAGCCCTCCCCGAACCCGTAACCTAAGCCGTACCCTAAGCCTAACCCTAAGCCTAACCCTAACCCTAGGCTACCCTTGACTGCTTCTGCCTCCAATAGATTTCCTAAGCACTAGTGTTTTAAGGAACAGCTTAAAAAGAGTATCCTAATGTGATCTCTTTATAATGGGTGTGTTCCTTATCTTATCCTAGTGTCTAAACTCTTCTCCATGGCGGGATCCCCAAATAATATTCCTTTACGTGCTAAGGGGTAACTAGAGAGTGAGATAGGTTTAATAACTACGATAACCCTAACGCGTACCCTAACGCTAACCCCTACCCTAACCCTAACACGTACCCTAATCCTAACCCGTACCCTAAACCGAGCCCTAACCCTAACACTAACCCTAACCCTAACCCTAACCCATACCCTACACCGTACCCGAAGCCCTCCCCGAACCCGTACCCTAAGCCGTACCCTAAGCCTAACCCTAAGCCTAACCCTAACCCTAGGCTACCCTTGACTGCTTCTGCCTCCAATAGATTTCCTAAGCACTAGTGTTTTAAGGAACAGCTTAAAAAGAGTATCCTAATGTGATCTCTTTATAATGGGTGTGTTCCTTATCTTATTCTAGTGTCTAAACTCTTCTCCATGGCGGGATCCCCAAATAATATTCCTTTACGTGCTAAGGGGTAACTAGAGAGTGAGATAGGTTTAATAACTACGATAATCCTAATGCGTACCCTAACGCTAACCCCTACCCTAACCCTAACACGTACCCTAATCCTAACCCGTACCCTAAACCGAGCCCTAACCCTAACACTAACCCTAACCCTAACCCTAACCCATACCCTACGCCGTACCCGCAGCCCTCCCCGAACCCGTACCCTAAGCCGTACCCTAAGCCTAACCCTAAGCCTAACCCTAACCCTAGGCTACCCTTGACTGCTTCTGCCTCCAATAGATTTCCTAAGCACTAGTGTTTTAAGGAACAGCTTAAAAAGAGAATCCTAATGTGATTTCTTTATAATGGGTGTGTTCCTTATCTTTTCCTAGTGTCTAAACTCTTCTCCATGGCTGGACCCCCAAATAATATTCCTTTACGTGCTAAGGGGTAACTAGAGAGTGGGATAGTTTTAATAACTACCCTAAACCTAACGCGTACCCTAACGCTAACCCCTACCCTAACCCTAACACGTACCCTAATCCTAACCCGTACCCTAAACCGAGCCCTAACCCTAACACTAACCCTAACCCTAACTCTAACCCATTCCCTACGCCGTACCCGAAGCCCTCCCCAAACCCGTACCCTAAACCGTACCCGAAGCCTAACCCTAAGCCTAACCCTAACCCTAGGCTACCCTTGACTGCTTCTGCCTCCAATAGATTTCCTAAGCACTAGTGTTTTAAGGAACAGCTTAAAAAGAGAATCCTAATGTGATTTCTTTATAATGGGTGTGTTCCTTATCTAATCCTAGTGTCTAAACTCTTCTCCATGGCTGGACCCCCAAATAATATTCTTTTATGTGCTAAGGGGTATCTAGAGAGTGGGATAGGTTTAATCACTACCCTAACCCTAACGCGTACACTAACCCTAACCCCTATCCTAAACCTAACACGTACCCTAATCCTAACCCGTACCCTAAACCGAGCCCTAACCCTAACACTAACCGTAACCCTAACCCTAACCCATACCCTATGCCGTACCCGAAGCCCTCCCTGAACCCGTACCCTAAGCCGTACCCTAAGCCTACCCGTAAGCCTAACCCTAACCCTAGGCTACCCTTGACTGCTTCTGCCTCCAATAGATTTCCTAAGCACTAGTGTTTTAAGGAACAGCTTAAAAAGAGAATCCTAATGTGATTTCTTTATAATGTGTGTGTTCCTTATATTATCTTAGTGTCTAAACTCTTCTCCATTGCTGGACCCCCAAATAATATTCCTTTACGTGCTAAGGGGTATTTAGAGAGTGGGATAGGCTTAATAACTACCCTAACCGTAACGCGTACCCTAACCCTAACCCCTACCCTAACCCTAACACGTACCCTAATCCTAACCCGTACCCTAAGCCGAGCCCTAACCCTAACACCAACCCTAACCCTAACCCTAACCCATACCCTACGCCGTACCCGAAGCCCTCCCCGAACCCGTACCCTAAGCCGTACCCTAAGCCTAACCCTAAGCCTAACCCTAACCCTAGGCTACCCTTGACTGCTTCTGCCTCCAATAGATTTCCTAAGCACTAGTGTTTTAAGGAACAGCTTAAAAAGAGAATCCTAATGTGATTTCTTTATAATGGGTGTGTTCCTTATCTAATCCTAGTGTCTAAACTCTTCTCCATGGCTGGACCCCCAAATAATATTCCTTTATGTTCTAAGGGGTATCTAGAGAGTGGGATAGGTTTAATCACTACCCTAACCCTAAAGTGTACCCTAACCCTAACCCCTACCCTAACCCTAACACGTACCCTAATCCTAACCCGTACCCTAAACCGAGCCCTAACCCTAACACTAACCCTAACCCTAACCCTAACCCATACCCTACGCCGTACCCGAAGCCCTCCCCGAACCCGTACCCTAAGCCGTACCCTAAGCCTAACCCTAAGCCTAACCCTAACCCTAGGCTACCCTTGACTGCTTCTGCCTCCAATAGATTTCCTAAGCACTAGTGTTTTAAGGAACAGCTTAAAAAGAGAATCCTAATGTGATTTCTTTATAATGGGTGTGTTCCTTATCTTATCGTAGTGTCTAAACTCTTCTCCATGGCTGGACCCCCAAATAATATTCCTTTACGTGCTAAGGGGTAACTAGAGAGTGGGATAGGTTTAATAACTACCCTAACCCTAACGCGTACCCTAACGCTAACCCCTACACTAACCCTAACACGTACCCTAATCCTAACCCGTACCCTAACCCTAACACTAACCCTAACCTTAACCCTAACCCATACCCTACGCCGTACCCGAAGCCCTCCCCGAACCCGTAACCTAAGCCGTACCCTAACCCTAACCCTAAGCCTAACCCTAACCCTAGGCTACCCTTGACTGCTTCTGCCTCCAATAGATTTCCTAAGCACTAGTGTTTTAAGGAACAGCTTAAGAAGAGAATCCTAATGTGATTTCTTTATAATGGGTGTGTTCCTTATCTTATCCTAGTGTCTAAACTCTTCTCCATGGCTGGACCCCCAAATAATATTCCTTTACGTGCTAAGGGGTAACTAGAGAGTGGGATAGGTTTAATAACTACCCTAACCCTAACGCGTACCCTAACGCTAACCCCTACACTAACCCTAACACGTACCCTAATCCTAACCCGTACCCTAACCCTAACACTAACCCTAACCTTAACCCTAACCCATACCCTACGCCGTACCCGAAGCCCTCCCCGAACCCGTAACCCAAGCCGTACCCTAACCCTAACCCTAAGCCTAACCCTAACCCTAGGCTACCCTTGACTGCTTCTGCCTCCAATAGATTTCCTAAGCACTAGTGTTTTAAGGAACAGCTTAAGAAGAGAATCCTAATGTGATTTCTTTATAATGGGTGTGTTCCTTATCTTATCCTAGTGTCTAAACTCTTCTCCATGGCTGGACCCCCAAATAATATTCCTTTACGTGCTAAGGGGTAACTAGAGAGTGGGATAGGTTTAATAACTACCCTAACCCTAACGCGAACCCTAACGCTAACCCCTACCCTAACCCTAACACGTACCCTAATCCTAACCCGTACCCTAAACCGAGCCCTAACCCTAACACTAACCCTAACCCTAACCCTAACCCATACCCTACGCCGTACCCGAAGCCCTCCCCGAACCCGTACCCTAAGCCGTACCCTAAGCCTAACCCTAAGCCTAACCCTAACCCTAGGCTACCCTTGACTGCTTCTGCCTCCAATAGATTTCCTAAGCACTAGTGTTTTAAGGAACAGCTTAAAAAGAGAATCCTAATGTGATTTCTTTATAATGTGTGTGTTCCTTATATTATCTTAGTGTCTAAACTCTTCTCCATGGCTGGACCCCCAAATAATATTCCTTTACGTGCTAAGGGGTATCTAGAGAGTGGGATAGGTTTAATAACTACCCTAACCGTAACGCGTACCCTAACCCTAACACGTACCCTAATCCTAACCCGTACCCTAAACCGAGCCCTAACCCTAACCCTAACCCTAACCCATACCCTACGCCGTACCCGAAGCCCTACCCGAACACGTACCCTAAGCGGTACCCTAAGCCTAACCCTAAGCCTAACCCTAACCCTAGGCTACCCTTGACTGCTTCTGCCTCCAATAGATTTCCTAAGCACTAGTGTTTTAAGGAACAGCTTAAAAAGAGAATCCTAATGTGATTTCTTTATCATGGGTGTGTTCCTTATCTAATCCTAGTGTCTAAACTCTTCTCCATGGCTGGACTCCCAAATAATATTCCTTTATGTGCTAAGGGGTATCTAGAGAGTGGGATAGGTTTAATCACTACCCTAACCCTAACGTGTACCCTAACCCTAACCCCTACCCTAACCCTAACACGTACCCTAATCCTAACCCGTACCCTAAACCGAGCCCTAACCCTAACACTAACCCTAACCCTAACCCTAACCCATACCCTACACTGTACCCGAAGCCCTCCCCGAACCCGTACCCTAAGCCGTACCCTAAGCCTAACCCTAAGCCTAACCCTAACCCTAGGCTACCCTTGACTGCTTCTGCCTCCAATAGATTTCCTAAGCACTAGTGTTTTAAGGAACAGCTTAAAAAGAGTATCCTAATGTGATCTCTTTATAATGGGTGTGTTCCTTATCTTATCCTAGTGTCTAAACTCTTCTCCATGGCGGGATCCCCAAATAATATTCCTTTACGTGCTAAGGGGTAACTAGAGAGTGAGATAGGTTTAATAACTACGATAACCCTAACGCGTACCCTAACGCTAACCCCTACCCTAACCCTAACACGTACCCTAATCCTAACCCGTACCCTAAACCGAGCCCTAACCCTAACACTAACCCTAACCCTAACCCTAACCCATACCCTACGCCGTACCCGCAGCCCTTCCCGAACCCGTACCCTAAGCCGTACCCTAAGCCTAACCCTAAGCCTAACCCTAACCCTAGGCTACGCTTGACTGCTTCTGCCTCCAATAGATTTCCTAAGCACTAGTGTTTTAAGGAACAGCTTAAAAAGAGAATCCTAATATGATTTCTTTATAATGGGTGTGTTCCTTATCTAATCCTAGTGTCTAAACTCTTCTCCATGGCTGGACCCCCAAATAATATTCTTTTATGTGCTAAGGGGTATCTAGAGAGTGGGATAGGTTTAATCACTACCCTAACCCTAACGCGTACACTAACCCTAACCCCTACCCTAACCCTAACACGTACCCTAATCCTAACCCGAACCCTAAACCGAGCCCTAACCCTAACACTAACCCTAACCCTAACCCTAACCCATACCCTACGCCGTACCCGAAGCCCTCCCTGAACCCGTACCCTAAGCCGTACCCTAAGCCTACCCGTAAGCCTAACCCTAACCCTAGGCTACCCTTGACTGCTTCTGCCTCCAATAGATTTCCTAAGCACTAGTGTTTTAAGGAACAGCTTAAAAAGAGAATCCTAATGTGATTTCTTTATAATGTGTGTGTTCCTTATATTATCTTAGTGTCTAAACTCTTCTCCATTGCTGGACCCCCAAATAATATTCCTTTACGTGCTAAGGGGTATCTAGAGAGTGGGATAGGTTTAATAACTACGCTAACCGTAACGCGTACCCTAACCCTAACCCCTACCCTAACCCTAACACGTACCCTAATCCTAACCCGTACCCTAAACCGAGCCCTAACCCTAACACCAACCCTAACCCTAACCCTAACCCATACCCTACGCCGTACCCGAAGCCCTCCCCGAACCCGTACCCTAAGCCGTACCCTAAGCCTAACCCTAAGCCTAACCCTAACCCTAGGCTACCCTTGACTGCTTCTGCCTCCAATAGATTTCCTAAGCACTAGTGTTTTAAGGAACAGCTTAAAAAGAGTATCCTAATGTGATTTCTTTATAATGGGTGTGTTCCTTATCTTATCCTAGTGTCTAAACTCTTCTCCATGGCGGGACCCCCAAATAATATTTCTTTACGTGCTAAGGGGTAACTAGAGAGTGAGATAGGTTTAATAACTACGATAACCCTAACGCGTACCCTAACGCTAACCCCTACCCTAACCCTAACACGTACCCTAATCCTAACCCGTACCCTAAACCGAGCCCTAACCCTAACACTAACCCTAACCCATACCCTACGCCGTACCCAAAGCCCTCCCCGAACCCGTACCCTAAGCCGTACCCTAAGCCTAACCCTAAGCCTAACCCTAACCCTAGGCTACCCTTGACTGCTTCTGCCTCCAATAGATTTCCTAAGCACTAGTGTTTTAAGGAACAGCTTAAAAAGAGAATCCTAATGTGATTTCTTTATAATGTGTGTGTTCCTTATATTATCTTAGTGTCTAAACTCTTCTCCATGGCTGGACCCCCAAATAATATTCCTTTACGTGCTAAGGGGTATCTAGAGAGTGGGATAGGTTTAATAACTACCCTAACCGTAACGCGAACCCTAACCCTAACCCCTACCCTAACCCTAACACGTACCCTAATCCTAACCCGTACCCTAAACCGAGCCCTAACCCTAACACTAACCCTAACCCATACCCTACGGCGTACTCGAAGCCCTACCCGAACACGTACCCTAAGCCGTACCCTAAGCCTAACCCTAAGCCTAACCCTAACCCTAGGCTACCCTTGACTGCTTCTGCCTCCAATAGATTTCCTAAGCACTAGTGTTTTAAGGAACAGCTTAAAAAGAGAATCCTAATGTGATTTCTTTATAATGGGTGTGTTCCTTATCTAATTCTAGTGTCTAAACTCTTCTCCATGGCTGGACTCCCAAATAATATTCCTTTATGTGCTAAGGGGTATCTAGAGAGTGGGATAGGTTTAATCACTACCCTAACTCTAACGTGTACCCTAACCCTAACCCCTACCCTAACCCTAACACGTACCCTAATCCTAACCCGTACCCTAAACCGAGCCCTAACCCTAACACTAACCCTAACCCATACCCTACACCGTACCCGAAGCCCTCCCCGAACCCGTACCCTAAGCCGTACCCTAAGCCTAACCCTAAGCCTAACCCTAACCCTAGGCTACCCTTGACTGCTTCTGCCTCCAATAGATTTCCTAAGCACTAGTGTTTTAAGGAACAGCTTAAAAAGAGTATCCTAATGTGATTTCTTTATAATGGGTGTGTTCCTTATCTTATCCTAGTGTCTAAACTCTTCTCCATGGCGGGACCCCCAAATAATATTTCTTTACGTGCTAAGGGGTAACTAGAGAGTGAGATAGGTTTAATAACTACGATAACCCTAACGCGTACCCTAACGCTAACCCCTACCCTAACCCTAACACGTACCCTAATCCTAACCCGTACCCTAAACCGAGCCCTAACCCTAACACTAACCCTAACCCATACCCTACGCCGTACCCAAAGCCCTCCCCGAACCCGTACCCTAAGCCGTACCCTAAGCCTAACCCTAAGCCTAACCCTAACCCTAGGCTACCCTTGACTGCTTCTGCCTCCAATAGATTTCCTAAGCACTAGTGTTTTAAGGAACAGCTTAAAAAGAGAATCCTAATGTGATTTCTTTATAATGTGTGTGTTCCTTATATTATCTTAGTGTCTAAACTCTTCTCCATGGCTGGACCCCCAAATAATATTCCTTTACGTGCTAAGGGGTATCTAGAGAGTGGGATAGGTTTAATAACTACCCTAACCGTAACGCGAACCCTAACCCTAACCCCTACCCTAACCCTAACACGTACCCTAATCCTAACCCGTACCCTAAACCGAGCCCTAACCCTAACACTAACCCTAACCCATACCCTACGCCGTACTCGAAGCCCTACCCGAACACGTACCCTAAGCCGTACCCTAAGCCTAACCCTAAGCCTAACCCTAACCCTAGGCTACCCTTGACTGCTTCTGCCTCCAATAGATTTCCTAAGCACTAGTGTTTTAAGGAACAGCTTAAAAAGAGAATCCTAATGTGATTTCTTTATAATGGGTGTGTTCCTTATCTAATTCTAGTGTCTAAACTCTTCTCCATGGCTGGACTCCCAAATAATATTCCTTTATGTGCTAAGGGGTATCTAGAGAGTGGGATAGGTTTAATCACTACCCTAACTCTAACGTGTACCCTAACCCTAACCCCTACCCTAACCCTAACACGTACCCTAATCCTAACCCGTACCCTAAACCGAGCCCTAACCCTAACACTAACCCTAACCCATACCCTACACCGTACCCGAAGCCCTCCCCGAACCCGTACCCTAAGCCGTACCCTAAGCCTAACCCTAAGCCTAACCCTAACCCTAGGCTACCCTTGACTGCTTCTGCCTCCAATAGATTTCCTAAGCACTAGTGTTTTAAGGAACAGCTTAAAAAGAGTATCCTAATGTGATCTCTTTATAATGGGTGTGTTCCTTATCTTATCCTAGTGTCTAAACTCTTCTCCATGGCGGGATCCCCAAATAATATTCCTTTACGTGCTAAGGGGTAACTAGAGAGTGAGATAGGTTTAATAACTACGATAACCCTAACACGTACCCTAACGCTAACCCCTACCCTAACCCTAACACGTACCCTAATCCTAACCCGTACCCTAAACCGAGCCCTAACCCTAACACTAACCCTAACCCTAACCCTAACCCATACCCTACGCCGTACCCGCAGCCCTCCCCGAACCCGTACCCTAAGCCGTACCCTAAGCCTAACCCTAAGCCTAACCCTAACCCTAGGCTACCCTTGACTGCTTCTGCCTCCAATAGATTTCCTAAGCACTAGTGTTTTAAGGAACAGCTTAAAAAGAGAATCCTAATATGATTTCTTTATAATGGGTGTGTTCCTTATCTAATCCTAGTGTCTAAACTCTTCTCCATGGCTGGACCCCCAAATAATATTCTTTTATGTGCTAAGGGGTATCTAGAGAGTGCGATAGGTTTAATCACTACCCTAACCCTAACGCGTACACTAACCCTAACCCCTACCCTAACCCTAACACGTACCCTAATCCTAACCCGAACCCTAAACCGAGCCCTCACCCTAACACTAACCCTAACCCTAACCCTAACCCATACCCTACGCCGTACCCGAAGCCCTCCCTGAACCCGTACCCTAAGCCGTACCCTAAGCCTACCCGTAAGCCTAACCCTAACCCTAGGCTACCCTTGACTGCTTCTGCCTATAATAGATTTCCTAAGCACTAGTGTTTTAAGGAACAGCTTAAAAAGAGAATCCTAATGTGATTTCTTTATAATGTGTGTGTTCCTTATATTATCTTAGTGTCTAAACTCTTCTCCATTGCTGGACCCCCAAATAATATTCCTTTACGTGCTAAGGGGTATCTAGAGAGTGGGATAGGTTTAATAACTACGCTAACCGTAACGCGTACCCTAACTCTAACCCCTACCCTAACCCTAACACGTACCCTAATCCTAACCCGTACCCTAAACCGAGCCCTAACCCTAACACCAACCCTAACCCTAATCCTAACCCTAACCCTAACACGTACCCTAATCCTAACCCGTACCCTAAACCGAGCCCTAACCCTAACACTAACCCTAACCCTAACCCTAACCCATACCCTACACCGTACCCGAAGCCCTCCCCGAACCCGTACCCTAAGCCGTACCCTAAGCCTAACCCTAAGCCTAACCCTAACCCTAGGCTACCCTTGACTGCTTCTGCCTCCAATAGATTTCCTAAGCACTAGTGTTTTAAGGAACAGCTTAAAAAGTGTATCCTAATGTGATCTCTTTATAATGGGTGTGTTCCTTATCTTATCCTAGTGTCTAAACTCTTCTCCATGGCGGGATCCCCAAATAATATTCCTTTACGTGCTAAGGGGTAACTAGAGAGTGAGATAGGTTTAATAACTACGATAACCCTAACGCGTACCCTAATTCTAACCCCTACCCTAACCCTAACACGTACCCTAATCCTAACCCGTACCCTAAACTGAGCCCTAACCCTAACACTAACCCTAACCCTAACCCTAACCCATACCTTACGCCGTACCTGCAGCCCTCCCCGAACCCGTACCCTAAGCCGTACCCTAAGCCTAACCCTAAGCCTAACCCTAACCCTAGGCTACCCTTGACTGCTTCTGCCTCCAATAGATTTCCTAAGCACTAGTGTTTTAAGGAACAGCTTAAAAAGAGAATCCTAATGTGATTTCTTTATAATGGGTGTGTTCCTTATCTAATCCTAGTGTCTAAACTCTTCTCCATGGCTGGACTCCCAAATAATATTCCTTTATGTGCTAAGGGGTATCTAGATAGTGAGATAGGTTTAATCACTACCCTTACCCTAACGTGTACCCTAACCCTAACCCCTACCCTAACCCTAACACGTACCCTAATCCTAACCCGTACCCTAAACCGAGCCCTAACCCTAACACTAACCCTAACCCTAACCCTAACCCATACCCTACACCGTACCCGAAGCCCTCCCCGAACCCGTACCCTAAGCCGTACCCTAAGCCTAACCCTAAGCCTAACCCTAACCCTAGGCTACCCTTGACTGCTTCTGCCTCCAATAGATTTCCTAAGCACTAGTGTTTTAAGGAACAGCTTAAAAAGAGTATCCTAATGTGATCTCTTTATAATGGGTGTGTTCCTTATCTTATCCTAGTGTCTAAACTCTTCTCCATGGCGGGATCCCCAAATAATATTCCTTTACGTGCTAAGGGGTAACTAGAGAGTGAGATAGGTTTAATAACTACGATAACCCTAACGCGTACCCTAATTCTAACCCCTACCCTAACCCTAACACGTACCCTAATCCTAACCCGTACCCTAAACAGAGCCCTAACCCTAACACTAACCCTAACCCTAACCCTAACCCATACCCTACGCCGTACCTGCAGCCCTCCCCGAACCCGTACCCTAAGCCGTACCCTAAGCCTAACCCTAAGCCTAACCCTAACCCTAGGCTACCCTTGACTGCTTCTGCCTTCAATAGATTTCCTAAGCACTAGTGTTTTAAGGAACAGCTTAAAAAGAGAATCCTAATGTGATTTCTTTATAATGGGTGTGTTCCTTATCTTATCCTAGTGTCTAAACTCTTCTCCATGGCTGGACCCCCAAATAATATTCCTTTACGTGCTAAGGGGTAACTAGAGAGTGGGATAGTTTTAATAACTACCCTAACCCTAACGCGTACCCTAACGCTAACCCCTACCCTAACCCTAACACGTACCCTAACCCTAACCCGTACCCTAAACCGAGCCCTAACCCTAACACTAACCCTAACCCTAACCCTAACCCATACCCTACGCCGTACCCGAAGCCCTCCCCGAACCCGTACCCTAAGCCGTACCCTAAGCCTAACCCTAAGCCTAACCCTAACCCTAGGCTACCCTTGACTGCTTCTGCCTCCAATAGATTTCCTAAGCACTAGTGTTTTAAGGAACAGTTTAAGAAGAGAATCCTAATGTGATTTCTTTATAATGTGTGTGTTCCTTATCTTATCCTAGTGTCTAAACTCTTCTCCATGGCTGGACCCCCAAATAATATTCCTTTACGTGCTAAGGGGTAACTAGAGAGTGGGATAGGTTTAATAACTACCCTAACCCTAACGCGTACCCTAACGCTAACCCCTACCCTAACCCTAACACGTACCCTAATCCTAACCCGTACCCTAAACCGAGCCCTAACCCTAACACTAACCGTAACCCTAACCCTAACCCATACCCTACGCCGTACCCGAAGCCCTCCCCGAACCCGTACCCTAAGCCGTACCCTAAGCCTAACCCTAAGCCTAACCCTAACCCTAGGCTACCCTTGACTGCTTCTGCCTCCAATAGATTTCCTAAGCACTAGTGTTTTAAGGAACAGCTTAAAAAGAGAATCCTAATGTGATTTCTTTATAATGTGTGTGTTCCTTATATTATCTTAGTGTCTAAACTCTTCTCCTTGGCTGGACCCCCAAATAATATTCCTTTACGTGCTAAGGGGTATCTAGAGAGTGGGATAGGTTTAATAACTACCCTAACCGTAACGCGTACCCTAACCCTAACACGTACCCTAATCCTAACCCGTACCCTAAACCGAGCCCTAACCCTAACCCTAACCCTAACCCATACCCTACGCCGTACCCGAAGCCCTACCCGAACACGTACCCTAAGCGGTACCCTAAGCCTAACCCTAAGCCTAACCCTAACCCTAGGCTACCCTTGACTGCTTCTGCCTCCAATAGATTTCCTAAGCACTAGTGTTTTAAGGAACAGCTTAAAAAGAGAATCCTAATGTGATTTCTTTATCATGGGTGTGTTCCTTATCTAATCCTAGTGTCTAAACTCTTCTCCATGGCTGGACTCCCAAATAATATTCCTTTATGTGCTAAGGGGTATCTAGAGAGTGGGATAGGTTTAATCACTACCCTAACCCTAACGTGTACCCTAACCCTAACCCCTACCCTAACCCTAACACGTACCCTAATCCTAACCCGTACCCTAAACCGAGCCCTAACCCTAACACTAACCCTAACCCTAACCCTAACCCATACCCTACACTGTACCCGAAGCCCTCCCCGAACCCGTACCCTAAGCCGTACCCTAAGCCTAACCCTAAGCCTAACCCTAACCCTAGGCTACCCTTGACTGCTTCTGCCTCCAATAGATTTCCTAAGCACTAGTGTTTTAAGGAACAGCTTAAAAAGAGAATCCTAATATGATTTCTTTATAATGGGTGTGTTCCTTATCTAATCCTAGTGTCTAAACTCTTCTCCATGGCTGGACCCCCAAATAATATTCTTTTATGTGCTAAGGGGTATCTAGAGAGTGGAATAGGTTTAATCACTACCCTAACCCTAACGCGTACACTAACCCTAACCCCTACCCTAACCCTAACACGTACCCTAATCCTAACCCGAACCCTAAACCGAGCCCTAACCCTAACACTAACCCTAACCCTAACCCTAACCCATACCCTACGCCGTACCCGAAGCCCTCCCTGAACCCGTACCCTAAGCCGTACCCTAAGCCTACCCGTAAGCCTAACCCTAACCCTAGGCTACCCTTGACTGCTTCTGCCTCCAATAGATTTCCTAAGCACTAGTGTTTTAAGGAACAGCTTAAAAAGAGAATCCTAATGTGATTTCTTTATAATGTGTGTGTTCCTTATATTATCTTAGTGTCTAAACTCTTCTCCATTGCTGGACCCCCAAATAATATTCCTTTACGTGCTAAGGGGTATCTAGAGAGTGGGATAGGTTTAATAACTACGCTAACCGTAACGCGTACTCTAACCCTAACCCCTACCCTAACCCTAACACGTACCCTAATCCTAACCCGTACCCTAAACCGAGCCCTAACCCTAACACCAACCCTAACCCTAACCCTATCCCATACCCTACGCCGTACCCGAAGCCCTCCCCGAACCCGTACCCTAAGCCGTACCCTAAGCCTAACCCTAAGCCTAACCCTAACCCTAGGCTACCCTTGACTGCTTCTGCCTCCAATAGATTTCCTAAGCACTAGTGTTTTAAGGAACAGCTTAAAAAGAGTATCCTAATGTGATTTCTTTATAATGGGTGTGTTCCTTATCTTATCCTAGTGTCTAAACTCTTCTCCATGGCGGGACCCCCAAATAATATTTCTTTACGTGCTAAGGGGTAACTAGAGAGTGAGATAGGTTTAATAACTACGATAACCCTAACGCGTACCCTAACGCTAACCCCTACCCTAACCCTAACACGTACCCTAATCCTAACCCGTACCCTAAACCGAGCCCTAACCCTAACACTAACCCTAACCCTAACCCTAACCCATACCCTACGCCGTACCCAAAGCCCTCCCCGAACCCGTACCCTAAGCCGTACCCTAAGCCTAACCCTAAGCCTAACCCTAACCCTAGGCTACCCTTGACTGCTTCTGCCTCCAATAGATTTCCTAAGCACTAGTGTTTTAAGGAACAGCTTAAAAAGAGAATCCTAATGTGATTTCTTTATAATGTGTGTGTTCCTTATATTATCTTAGTGTCTAAACTCTTCTCCATGGCTGGACCCCCAAATAATATTCCTTTACGTGCTAAGGGGTATCTAGAGAGTGGGATAGGTTTAATAACTACCCTAACCGTAACGCGAACCCTAACCCTAACCCCTACCCTAACCCTAACACGTACCCTAATCCTAACCCGTACCCTAAACCGAGCCCTAACCCTAACACTAACCCTAACCCATACCCTACGCCGTACCCGAATCCCTACCCGAACACGTACCCTAAGCCGTACCCTAAGCCTAACCCTAAGCCTAACCCTAACCCTAGGCTACCCTTGACTGCTTCTGCCTCCAATAGATTTCCTAAGCACTAGTGTTTTAAGGAACAGCTTAAAAAGAGAATCCTAATGTGATTTCTTTATAATGGGTGTGTTCCTTATCTAATTCTAGTGTCTAAACTCTTCTCCATGGCTGGACTCCCAAATAATATTCCTTTATGTGCTAAGGGGTATCTAGAGAGTGGGATAGGTTTAATCACTACCCTAACTCTAACGTGTACCCTAACCCTAACCCCTACCCTAACCCTAACACGTACCCTAATCCTAACCCGTACCCTAAACCGAGCCCTAACCCTAACACTAACCCTAACCCATACCCTACACCGTACCCGAAGCCCTCCCCGAACCCGTACCCTAAGCCGTACCCTAAGCCTAACCCTAAGCCTAACCCTAACCCTAGGCTACCCTTGACTGCTTCTGCCTCCAATAGATTTCCTAAGCACTAGTGTTTTAAGGAACAGCTTAAAAAGAGTATCCTAATGTGATCTCTTTATAATGGGTGTGTTCCTTATCTTATCCTAGTGTCTAAACTCTTCTCCATGGCGGGATCCCCAAATAATATTCCTTTACGTGCTAAGGGGTAACTAGAGAGTGAGATAGGTTTAATAACTACGATAACCCTAACACGTACCCTAACGCTAACCCCTACCCTAACCCTAACACGTACCCTAATCCTAACCCGTACCCTAAACCGAGCCCTAACCCTAACACTAACCCTAACCCTAACCCTAACCCATACCCTACGCCGTACCCGCAGCCCTCCCCGAACCCGTACCCTAAGCCGTACCCTAAGCCTAACCCTAAGCCTAACCCTAACCCTAGGCTACCCTTGACTGCTTCTGCCTCCAATAGATTTCCTAAGCACTAGTGTTTTAAGGAACAGCTTAAAAAGAGAATCCTAATATGATTTCTTTATAATGGGTGTGTTCCTTATCTAATCCTAGTGTCTAAACTCTTCTCCATGGCTGGACCCCCAAATAATATTCTTTTATGTGCTAAGGGGTATCTAGAGAGTGCGATAGGTTTAATCACTACCCTAACCCTAACGCGTACACTAACCCTAACCCCTACCCTAACCCTAACACGTACCCTAATCCTAACCCGAACCCTAAACCGAGCCCTAACCCTAACACTAACCCTAACCCTAACCCTAACCCATACCCTACGCCGTACCCGAAGCCCTCCCTGAACCCGTACCCTAAGCCGTACCCTAAGCCTACCCGTAAGCCTAACCCTAACCCTAGGCTACCCTTGACTGCTTCTGCCTATAATAGATTTCCTAAGCACTAGTGTTTTAAGGAACAGCTTAAAAAGAGAATCCTAATGTGATTTCTTTATAATGTGTGTGTTCCTTATATTATCTTAGTGTCTAAACTCTTCTCCATTGCTGGACCCCCAAATAATATTCCTTTACGTGCTAAGGGGTATCTAGAGAGTGGGATAGGTTTAATAACTACGCTAACCGTAACGCGTACCCTAACTCTAACCCCTACCCTAACCCTAACACGTACCCTAATCCTAACCCGTACCCTAAACCGAGCCCTAACCCTAACACCAACCCTAACCCTAACCCTAACCCATACCCTACGCCGTACCCGAAGCCCTCCCCGAACCCGTACCCTAAGCCGTACCCTAAGCCTAACCCTAAGCCTAACCCTCACCATAGGCTACCCTTGACTGCTTCTGCCTCCAATAGATTTCCTAAGCACTAGTGTTTTAAGGAACAGCTTAAAAAGAGTATCCTAATGTGATTTCTTTATAATGGGTGTGTTCCTTATCTTATCCTAGTGTCTAAACTCTTCTCCATGGCGGGACCCCCAAATAATATTTCTTTACGTGCTAAGGGGTAACTAGAGAGTGAGATAGGTTTAATAACTACGATAACCCTAACGCGTACCCTAACGCTAACCCCTACCCTAACCCTAACACGTACCCTAATCCTAACCCGTACCCTAAACCGAGCCCTAACCCTAACACTAACCCTAACCCTAACCCTAACCCATACCCTACGCCGTACCCGCAGCCCTCCCCGAACCCGTACCCTAAGCCGTACCCTAAGCCTAAACCTAAGCCTAACCCTAACCCTAGGCTACCCTTGACTGCTTCTGCCTCCAATAGATTTCCTAAGCACTAGTGTTTTAAGGAACAGCTTAAAAAGAGAATCCTAATGTGATTTCTTTATAATGGGTGTGTTCCTTATCTTATCCTAGTGTCTAAACTCTTCTCCATGGCTGGACCCCCAAATAATATTCCTTTACGTGCTAAGGGGTATCGAGAGAGAGGGATAGGTTTAATAACTACCCTAACCCTAACGCGTACCCTAACCCTAACCCCTACCGTAACCCTAACACGTACCCTAATCCTAACCCGTACCCTAAACCGAGCCTTAACCCTAACACTAACCCTAACCCTAACCCTAACCCATACCCTACGCCGTACCCGAAGCCCTCCCCGAACCCGTACCCTAAGCCGTACCCTAAGCCTAACCCTAAGCCTAACCCTAACCCTAGGCTACCCTTGACTGCTTCTGCCTCCAATAGATTTCCTAAGCACTAGTGTTTTAAGGAACAGCTTAAGAAGAGAATCCTAATGTGATTTCTTTATAATGGGTGTGTTCCTTATCTTATCCTAGTGTCTAAACTCTTCTCCATGGCTGGACCCCCAAATAATATTCCTTTACGTGCTAAGGGGTAACTAGAGAGTGGGATAGGTTTAATAACTACCCTAACCCTAACGCGTACCCTAACGCTAACCCCTACCCTAACCCTAACACGTACCCTAATCCTAACCCGTACCCTAAACCGAGCCCTAACCCTAACACTAACCCTAACCCTAACCCTAACCCATACCCTACGCCGTACCCAAAGCCCTCCCCGAACCCGTACCCTAAGCCGTACCCTAAGCCTAACCCTAAGCCTAACCCTAACCCTAGGCTACCCTTGACTGCTTCTGCCTCCAATAGATTTCCTAAGCACTAGTGTTTTAAGGAACAGCTTAAAAAGAGAATCCTAATGTGATTTCTTTATAATGTGTGTGTTCCTTATATTATCTTAGTGTCTAAACTCTTCTCCATGGCTGGACCCCCAAATAATATTCCGTTACGTGCTAAGGGGTATCTAGAGAGTGGGATAGGTTTAATAACTACCCTAACCCTAACGCGTACCCTAACCCTAACCCCTACCCTAACCCTAACACGTACCCTAATCCTAACCCGTACCCTAAACCGAGCCCTAACCCTAACACTAACCCTAACCCTAACCCTTACCCATACCCTACGCCGTACCCGAAGCCCTACCCGAACACGTACCCTAAGCCGTACCCTAAGCCTAACCCTAAGCCTAACCCTAACCCTAGGCTACCCTTGACTGCTTCTGCCTCCAATAGATTTCCTAAGCACTATTGTTTTAAGGAACAGCTTAAAAAGAGTATCCTAATGTGATCTCTTTATAATGGGTGTGTTCCTTATCTTATCCTAGTGTCTAAACTCTTCTCCATGGCGGGATCCCCAAATAATATTCCTTTACGTGCTAAGGGGTAACTAGAGAGTGAGATAGGTTTAATAACTACGATAACCCTAACGCGTACCCTAACGCTAACCCCTACCCTAACCCTAACACGTACCCTAATCCTAACCCGTACCCTAAACCGAGCCCTAACCCTAACACTAACCCTAACCCTAACCCTAACCCATACCCTACGCAGTACCCGCAGCCCTCCCCGAACCCGTACCCTAAGCCGTACCCTAAGCCTAACCCTAAGCCTAACCCTAACCCTAGGCTACCCTTGACTGCTTCTGCCTCCAATAGATTTCCTAAGCACTAGTGTTTTAAGGAACAGCTTAAAAAGAGAATCCTAATATGATTTCTTTATAATGGGTGTGTTCCTTATCTAATCCTAGTGTCTAAACTCTTCTCCATGGCTGGACCCCCAAATAATATTCTTTTATGTGCTAAGGGGTATCTAGAGAGTGGGATAGGTTTAATCACTACCCTAACCCTAACGCGTACACTAACCCTAACCCCTACCCTAACCCTAACACGTACCCTAATCCTAACCCGAACCCTAAACCGAGCCCTAACCCTAACACTAACCCTAACCCTAACCCTAACCCATACCCTACGCCGTACCCGAAGCCCTCCCTGAACCCGTACCCTAAGCCGTACCCTAAGCCTAACCCTAAGCCTAACCCTAACCCTAGGCTACCCTTGACTGCTTCTGCCTCCAATAGATTTCCTAAGCACTAGTGTTTTAAGGAACAGCTTAAAAAGAGTATCCTAATGTGATTTCTTTATAATGGGTGTGTTCCTTATCTTATCCTAGTGTCTAAACTCTTCTCCATGGCGGGACCCCCAAATAATATTTCTTTACGTGCTAAGGGGTAACTAGAGAGTGAGATAGGTTTAATAACTACGATAACCCTAACGCGTACCCTAACGCTAACCCCTACCCTAACCCTAACACGTACCCTAATCCTAACCCGTACCCTAAACCGAGCCCTAACCCTAACACTAACCCTAACCCTAACCCTAACCCATACCCTACGCCGTACCCGCAGCCTTCCCCGAACCCGTACCCTAAGCCGTACCCTAAGCCTAAACCTAAGCCTAACCCTAACCCTAGGCTACCCTTGACTGCTTCTGCCTCCAATAGATTTCCTAAGCACTAGTGTTTTAAGGAACAGCTTAAAAAGAGAATCCTAATGTGATTTCTTTATAATGGGTGTGTTCCTTATCTTATCCTAGTGTCTAAACTCTTCTCCATGGCTAGACCCCCAAATAATATTCCTTTACGTGCTAAGGGGTATCGAGAGAGAGGGATAGGTTTAATAACTACCCTAACCCTAACGCGTACCCTAACCCTAACCCCTACCGTAACCCTAACACGTACCCTAATCCTAACCCGTACCCTAAACCGAGCCCTAACCCTAACACTAACCCTAACCCTAACCCTAACCCATACCCTACGCCGTACCCGAAGCCCTCCCCGAACCCGTACCCTAAGCCGTACCCTAAGCCTAACCCTAAGCCTAACCCTAACCCTAGGCTACCCTTGACTGCTTCTGCCTCCAATAGATTTCCTAAGCACTAGTGTTTTAAGGAACAGCTTAAGAAGAGAATCCTAATGTGATTTCTTTATAATGGGTGTGTTCCTTACCTTATCCTAGTGTCTAAACTCTTCTCCATGGCTGGACCCCCAAATAATATTCCTTTACGTGCTAAGGGGTAACTAGAGAGTGGGATAGGTTTAATAACTACCCTAACCCTAACGCGTACCCTAACGCTAACCCCTACCCTAACCCTAACACATACCCTAATCCTAACCCGTACCCTAAACCGAGCCCTAACCCTAACACTAACCCTAACCCTAACCCTAACCCATACCCTACGCCGTACCCAAAGCCCTCCCCGAACCCGTACCCTAAGCCGTACCCTAAGCCTAACCCTAAGCCTAACCCTAACCCTAGGCTACCCTTGACTGCTTCTGCTTCCGATAGATTTCCTAAGCACTAGTGTTTTAAGGAACAGCTTAAAAAGAGAATCCTAATGTGATTTCTTTATAATGTGTGTGTTCCTTATATTATCTTTGTGTCTAAACTCTTCTCCATGGCTGGACCCCCAAATAATATACCTTTACGTGCTAAGGGGTATCTAGAGAGTGGGATAGGTTTAATAACTACCCTAACCGTAACGCGAACCCTAACCCTAACCCCTACCCTAACCCTAACACGTACCCTAATCCTAACCCGTACCCTAAACCGAGCCCTAACCCTAACACTAACCCTAACCCTAACCCTAACCCATACCCTACGCCGTACCCGAAGCCCTACCCGAACACGTACCCTAAGCCGTACCCTAAGCCTAACCCTAAGCCTAACCCTAACCCTAGGCTACCCTTGACTGCTTCTGCCTCCAATAGATTTCCTAAGCACTAGTGTTTTAAGGAACAGCTTAAAAAGAGAATCCTAATATGATTTCTTTATAATGGGTGTGTTCCTTATCTAATCCTAGTGTCTAAACTCTTCTCCATGGCTGGACCCCCAAATAATATTCTTTTATGTGCTAAGGGGTATCTAGAGAGTGGGATAGGTTTAATCACTACCCTAACCCTAACGCGTACACTAACCCTAACCCCTACCCTAACCCTAACACGTACCCTAATCCTAAACCGAACCCTAAACCGAGCCCTAACCCTAACACTAACCCTAACCCTAACCCTAACCCATACCCTACGCCGTACCCGAAGCCCTCCCTGAACCCGTACCCTAAGCCGTACCCTAAGCCTACCCGTAAGCCTAACCCTAACCCTAGGCTACCCTTCACTGCTTCTGCCTCCAATAGATATCCTAAGCACTAGTGTTTTAAGGAACAGCTTAAAAAAGAATCCTAATGTGATTTCTTTATAATGTGTGTGTTCCTTATATTATCTTAGTGTCTAAACTCTTCTCCATTGCTGGACCCCCAAATAATATTCCTTTACGTGCTAAGGGGTATCTAGAGAGTGGGATAGGTTTAATAACTACGCTAACCGTAACGCGTACCCTAACCCTAACCCCTACCCTAACCCTAACACGTACCCTAATCCTAACCCGTACCCTAAACCGAGCCCTAACCCTAACACCAACCCTAACCCTAACCCTAACCCATACCCTACGCCGTACCCGAAGCCCTCCCCGAACCCGTACCCTAAGCCGTACCCTAAGCCTAACCCTAAGCCTAACCCTAACCCTAGGCTACCCTTGACTGCTTCTGCCTCCAATAGATTTCCTAAGCACTAGTGTTTTAAGGAACAGCTTAAAAAGAGTATCCTAATGTGATTTCTTTATAATGGGTGTGTTCCTTATCTTATCCTAGTGTCTAAACTCTTCTCCATGGCGGGACCCCGAAATAATATTTCTTTACGTGCTAAGGGGTAACTAGAGAGTGAGATAGGTTTAATAACTACGATAACCCTAACGCGTACCCTAACGCTAACCCCTACCCTAACCCTAACACGTACCCTAATCCTAACCCGTACCCTAAACCGAGCCCTAACCCTAACACTAACCCTAACCCTAACCCTAACCCATACCCTACGCCGTACCCGCAGCCCTCCCCGAACCCGTACCCTAAGCCGTACCCTAAGCCTAAACCTAAGCCTAACCCTAACCCTAGGCTACCCTTGACTGCTTCTGCCTCCAATAGATTTCCTAAGCACTAGTGTTTTAAGGAACAGCTTAAAAAGAGAATCCTAATGTGATTTCTTTATAATGGGTGTGTTCCTTATCTTATCCTAGTGTCTAAACTCTTCTCCATGGCTGGACCCCCAAATAATATTCCTTTACGTGCTAAGGGGTAACTAGAGAGTGGGATAGGTTTAATAACTACCCTAACCCTAAAGCGTACCCTAACGCTAACCCCTACCCTAACCCTAACACGTACCCTAATCCTAACCCGTACCCTAAACCGAGCCCTAACCCTAACACTAACCCTAACCCTAACCCTAACCCATACCCTACGCCGTACCCAAAGCCCTCCCCGAACCCGTACCCTAAGCCGTACCCTAAGCCTAACCCTAAGCCTAACCCTAACCCTAGGCTACCCTTGACTGCTTCTGCCTCCAATAGATTTCCTAAGCACTAGTGTTTTAAGGAACAGCTTAAAAAGAGAATCCTAATGTGATTTCTTTATAATGTGTGTGTTCCTTATATTATCTTAGTGTCTAAACTCTTCTCCATGGCTGGACCCCCAAATAATATTCCTTTACGTGCTAAGGGGTATCTAGAGAGTGGGATAGGTTTAATAACTACCCTAACCGTAACGCGTACCCTAACCCTAACCCCTACCCTAACCCTAACACGTACCCTAATCCTAACCCGTACCCTAAACCGAGCCCTAACCCTAACACTAACCCTAACCCTAACCCTAACCCATACCCTACGTCGTACCCGAAGCCCTACCCGAACACGTACCCTAAGCCGTACCCTAAGCCTAACCCTAAGCCTAACCCTAACCCTAGGCTACCCTTGACTGCTTCTGCCTCCAATAGATTTCCTAAGCACTAGTGTTTTAAGGAACAGCTTAAAAAGAGAATCCTAATGTGATTTCTTTATAATGGGTGTGTTCCTTATCTAATCCTAGTGTCTAAACTCTTCTCCATGGCTGGACTCCCAAATAATATTCCTTTATGTGCTAAGGGGTATCTAGAGGGTGGGATAGGTTTAATCACTACCCTAACCCTAACGTGTACCCTAACCCTAACCCCTACCCTAACCCTAACACGTACCCTAATCCTAACCCGTACCCTAAACCGAGCCCTAACCCTAACACTAACCCTAATCCTAACCCTATCCCATACCCTACACCGTACCCGAAGCCCTCCCCGAACCCGTACCCTAAGCCGTACCCTAAGCATAACCCTAAGCCTAACCCTAACCCTAGGCTACCCTTGACTGCTTCTGCCTCCAATAGATTTCCTAAGCAATAGTGTTTTAAGGAACAGCCTAAAAAGAGAATCCTAATGTGATTTCTTTATAATGGGTGTGTTCCTTATCTTAACCTAGTGTCTAAACTCTTCTCCATGGCTGGACTCCCAAATAATATTCCTTTACGTGCTAAGGGGTAACTAGAGAGTGGGATAGTTTAAATAACTACCCTAACCCTAACGCGTACCCTAACGCTAACCCCTACCCTAACCCTAACACGTACCCTAATCCTAACCCGTACCCTAAACCGAGCCCTAACCCTAACACTAACTCTAACCCTAACTCTAACCCATACCCTACGCCGTACCCGAAGCCCTCCCCAAACCCGTACCCTAAACCGTACCCTAAGCCTAACCCTAAGCCTAACCCTAACCCTAGGCTACCCTTGACTGCTTCTGCCTCCAATAGATTTCCTAAGCACTAGTGTTTTAAGGAACAGCTTAAACAGAGAATCCTAATGTGATTTCTTTATAATGGGTGTGTTCCTTATCTAATCCTAGTGTCTAAACTCTTCTCCATGGCTGGACCCCCAAATAATATTCTTTTATGTGCTAAGGGGTATCTAGAGAGTGGGATAGGTTTAATCACTACCCTAACCCTAACGAGTACACTAACCCTAACCCCTACCCTAACCCTAACACGTACCCTAATCCTAACCCGTACACTAAACCGAGCCCTACCCCTAACACTAACCCTAACCCTAACCCTAACCCATACCCTACGCCGTACACGAAACCCTCCCCGAACCCGTACCCTAAGCCGTACCCTAAGCCTAACCCTAAGCCTAACCCTAACCCTAGGCTACCCTTGACTGCTTCTGCCTCCAATAGATTTCCTAAGCACTAGTGTTTTAAGGAACAGCTTAAAAAGAGAATCCTAATGTGATTTCTTTATAATGGGTGTGTTCCTTACCTTATCCTAGTGTCTAAACTCTTCTCCATTGCTGGACCCCCAAATAATATTCCTTTACGTGCTAAGGGGTATCTAGAGAGTGGGATAGGTTTAATAACTACCCTAACCGTAACGCGTACCCTAACCCTAACCCCTACCCTAACCCTAACACGTACCCTAATCCTAACCCGTACCCTAAACCGAGCCCTAACCCTAACACCAACCCTAACCCTAACCCTAACCCATACCCTACGCCGTACCCGAAGCCCTCCCCGAACCCGTACCCTAAGCCGTACCCTAAGCCTAACCCTAAGCCTAACCCTAACCCTAGGCTACCCTTGACTGCTTCTGCCTCCAATAGATTTCCTAAGCACTAGTGTTTTAAGGAACAGCTTAAAAAGAGTGTCCTAATGTGATTTCTTTATAATGGGTGTGTTCCTTATCTTATCCTAGTGTCTAAACTCTTCTCCATGGCGGGACCCCAAATAATATTTCTTTACGTGCTAAGGGGTAACTAGAGAGTGAGATAGGTTTAATAACTACGATAACCCTAACGCGTACCCTAACGCTAACCCCTACCCTAACCCTAACACGTACCCTAATCCTAACCCGTACCCTAAACCGAGCCCTAACCCTAACACTAACCCTAACCCTAACCCTAACCCATACCCTACGCCGTACCCGCAGCCCTCCCCGATCCCGTACCCTAAGCCGTACCCTAAGCCTAAACGTAAGCCTAACCCTAACCCTAGGCTACCCTTGACTGCTTCTGCCTCCAATAGATTTCCTAAGCACTAGTGTTTTAAGGAACAGCTTAAAAAGAGAATCCTAATGTGATTTCTTTATAATGGGTGTGTTCCTTATCTTATCCTAGTGTCTAAACTCTTCTCCATGGCTGGACCCCCAAATAATATTCCTTTACGTGCTAAGGGGTATCGAGAGAGAGGGATAGGTTTAATAACTACCCTAACCCTAACGCGTACCCTAACCCTAACTCCTACCGTAACCCTAACACGTACCCTAATCCTAACCCGTACCCTAAACCGAGCCCTAACCCTAACACTAACCCTAACCCTAACCCTAACCCATACCCTACGCCGTACCCGAAGCCCTCCCCGAACCCGTACCCTAAGCCGTACCCTAAGCCTAACCCTAAGCCTAACCCTAACCCTAGGCTACCCTTGACTGCTTCTGCCTCCAATAGATTTCCTAAGCACTAGTGTTTTAAGGAACAGCTTAAGAAGAGAATCCTAATGTGATTTCTTTATAATGGGTGTGTTCCTTATCTTATCCTAGTGTCTAAACTCTTCTCCATGGCTGGACCCCCAAATAATATTCCTTTACGTGCTAAGGGGTAACTAGAGAGTGGGATAGGTTTAATAACTACCCTAACCCTAACGCGTACCCTAACGCTAACCCCTACCCTAACCCTAACACGTACCCTAATCCTAACCCGTACCCTAAACCGAGCCCTAACCCTAACACTAACCCTAACCCTAACCCTAACCCATACCCTACGCCGTACCCAAAGCCCTCCCCGAACCCGTACCCTAAGCCGTACCCTAAGCCTAACCCTAAGCCTAACCCTAAACCTAGGCTACCCTTGACTGCTTCTGCCTCCAATAGATTTCCTAAGCACTAGTGTTTTAAGGAACAGCTTAAAAAGAGAATCCTAATGTGATTTCTTTATAATGTGTGTGTTCCTTATATTATCTTAGTGTCTAAACTCTTCTCCATGGCTGGACCCCCAAATAATATTCCTTTACTTGCTAAGGGGTATCTAGAGAGTGGGATAGGTTTAATAACTACCCTAACCGTAACGCGTACCCTAACCCTAACCCCTACCCTAACCCTAACACGTACCCTAATCCTAACCCGTACCCTAAACCGAGCCCTAACCCTAACACTAACCCTAATCCTATCCCTATCCCATACCCTACACCGTACCCGAAGCCCTCCCCGAACCCGTACCCTAAGCCGTACCCTAAGCATAACCCTAAGCCTAACCCTAACCCTAGGCTACCCTTGACTGCTTCTGCCTCCAATAGATTTCCTAAGCACTAGTGTTTTAAGGAACAGCCTAAAAAGAGAATCCTAATGTGATTTGTTTATAATGGGTGTGTTCCTTATCTTATCCTAGTGTCTAAACTCTTCTCCATGGCTGGACTCCCAAATAATATTCCTTTACGTGCTAAGGGGTAACTAGAGAGTGGGATAGTTTAAATAACTACCCTAACCCTAACGCGTACCCTAACGCTAACCCCTACCCTAACCCTAACACGTACCCTAATCCTAACCCGTACCCTAAACCGAGCCCTAACCCTAACACTAACCCTAACCCTAACTCTAACCCATACCCTACGCCGTACCCGAAGCCCTCCCCAAACCCGTACCCTAAACCGTACCCTAAGCCTAACCCTAAGCCTAACCCTAACCCTAGGCTACCCTTGACTGCTTCTGCCTCCAATAGATTTCCTAAGCACTAGTGTTTTAAGGAACAGCTTAAACAGAGAATCCTAATGTGATTTCTTTATAATGGGTGTTTTCCTTATCTAATCCTAGTGTCTAAACTCTTCTCCATGGCTGGACTCCCAAATAATATTCTTTTATGTGCTAAGGGGTATCTAGAGAGTGGGATAGGTTTAATCACTACCCTAACCCTAACGTGTACCCTAACCCTAACCCCTACCCTAACCCTAACACGTACCCTAATCCTAACCCGTACCCTAAACCGAGCCCTAACCCTAACACTAACCCTAACCCTAACCCTAACCCATACCCTACACCGTACCCGAAGCCCTCCCCGAACCCGTACCCTAAGCCGTACCCTAAGCCTAACCCTAAGCCTAACCCTAACCCTAGGCTACCCTTCACTGCTTCTGCCTCCAATAGATTTCCTAAGCACTAGTGTTTTAAGGAACAGCTTAAAAAGAGTATCCTAATGTGATCTCTTTATAATGGGTGTGTTCCTTATCTTATCCTAGTGTCTAAACTCTTCTCCATGGCGGGATCCCCAAATAATATTCCTTTACGTGCTAAGGGGTAACTAGAGAGTGAGATAGGTTTAATGACTACGATAACCCTAACGCGTACCCTAACGCTAACCCCTACCCTAACCCTAACACGTACCCTAATCCTAACCCGTACCCTAAACCGAGCCCTAACCCTAACACTAACCCTAACCCTAACCCTAACCCATACCCTACGCCGTACCCGAAGCCCTCCCCGAACCCGTACCCTAAGCCGTACCCTAAGCCTAACCCTAAGCCTAACCCTAACCCTAGGCTACCCTTGACTGCTTCTGCCTCCAATAGATTTCCTAAGCACTAGTGTTTTAAGGAACAGCTTAAGAAGAGAATCCTAATGTGATTTCTTTATAATGGGTGTGTTCCTTATCTTATCCTAGTGTCTAAACTCTTCTCCATGGCTGGACCCCCAAATAATATTCCTTTACGTGCTAAGGGGTAACTAGAGAGTGGGATAGGTTTAATAACTACCCTAACCCTAACGCGTACCCTAACGCTAACCCCTACCCTAACCCTAACACGTACCCTAATCCTAACCCGTACCCTAAACCGAGCCCTAACCCTAACACTAACCCTAACCCTAACCCTAACCCATACCCTACGCCGTACCCGAAGCCCTACCCGAACCCGTACACTAAGCCGTACCCTAAGCCTAACCCTAAGCCTAACCCTAACCCTACGCTACCCTTGACTGCTTCTGCCTCCAATAGATTTCCTAAGCACTAGTGTTTTAAGGAACAGCTTAAAAAGAGAATCCTAATGTGATTTCTTTATAATGTGTGTGTTCCTTATATTATCTTAGTGTCTAAACTCTTCTCCATGGCTGGACCCCCAAATAATATTCCTTTACGTGCTAATGGGTATCTAGAGATTGGGATAGGTTTAATAACTACCCTAACCGTAACGCGTACCCTAACCCTAACCCCTACCCTAACCCTAACACGAACCCTAATCCTAACCCGTACCCTAAACCGAGCCCTAACCCTAACACTAACCCTAACCCTAACCCTAACCCATACCCTACGCCGTACCCGAAGCCCTACCCGAACACGTACCCTAAGCCGTACCCTAAGCCTAACCCTAAGCCTAACCCTAACCCTAGGCTACCCTTGACTGCTTCTGCCTCCAATAGATTTCCTAAGCACTAGTGTTTTAAGAACAGCTTAAAAAGAGAATCCTAATGTGATTTCTTTATAATGGGTGTTTTCCTTATCTAATCCTAGTGTCTAAACTCTTCTCCATGGCTGGACTCCCAAATAATATTCCTTTATGTGCTAAGGGGTATCTAGAGAGTGGGATAGGTTTAATCACTACCCTAACCCTAACGTGTACCCTAACCCTAACCCCTACCCTAACCCTAACACGTACCCTAATCCTAACCCGTACCCTAAACCGAGCCCTAACCCTAACACTAACCCTAACCCTAACCCTAACCCATACCCTACACCGTACCCGAAGCCCTCCCCGAACCCGTACCCTAAGCCGTACACTAAGCCTAACCCTAAACCTAACCCTAACCCTAGGCTACCCTTGACTGCTTCTGCCTCCAATAGATTTCCTAAGCACTAGTGTTTTAAGGAACAGCTTAAAAAGAGTATCCTAATGTGATCTCTTTATAATGGGTGTGTTCCTTATCTTATCCTAGTGTCTAAACTCTTCTCCATGGCGGGATCCCCAAATAATATTCCTTTACGTGCTAAGGGGTAACTAGAGAGTGAGATAGGTTTAATGACTACGATAACCCTAACGCGTACCCTAACGCTAACCCCTACCCTAACCCTAACACGTACCCTAATCCTAACCTGTACCATAAACCGAGCCCTAACCCTAACACTAACCCTAACCCTGCCCCTAACCCATACCCTACGCCGTACCCGAAGCCCTCCCCGAACCCGTACACTAAGCCGTACCCTAAGCCTAACCCTAAGCCTAACCCTAACCCTAGGCTACCCTTGAGTGCTTCTGCCTCCAATAGATTTCCTAAGCACTAGTGTTTTAAGGAACAGCTTAAAAAGAGAATCCTAATGTGATTTCTTTATAATGGGTGTGTTCCTTATATTATCTTAGTGTCTAAACTCTTCTCCATGGCTGGACCCCCAAATAATATTCCTTTACGTGCTAAGGGGTATCTAGAGATTGGGATAGGTTTAATAACTACCGTAACCGTAACGCGTACCCTAACCCTAACCCCTACCCTAACCCTAACACGTACCCTAATCCTAACCCGTACCCTAAACCGAGCCCTAGCCCTAACACTAACCCTAACCCTAACCCTAACCCATACCCTACGCCCTACCCGAAGCCCTCCCCGAACCCGTTCCCTAAGCCGTACCCTAAGCCTAACCCTAAGCCTAACCCTAACCCTAGGCTACCCTTGACTGCTTCTGCCTCCAATAGATTTCCTAAGCACTAGTGTTTTAAGGAACAGCTTAAAAAGAGAATCCTAATGTGATTTCTTTATAATGGGTGTGTTCCTTATCTAATCCTAGTGTCTAAACTCTTCTCCATGGCTGGACTCCCAAATAATATTCCTTTATGTGCTAAGGGGTATCTAGAGAGTGGGATAGGTTTAATCATTACCCTAACCCTAACGTGTACCCTAACCCTAACCCCTACCCTAACCCTAACACGTACCCTAATCCTAAACCGTACCCTAAACCGAGCCCTAACCCTAACACTAACCCTAACCCTAACCCTAACCCATACCCTACACCGTACCCGAAGCCCTCCCCGAACCCGTACCCTAAGCCGTACCCTAAGCCTAACCCTAAGCCTAACCCTAACCCTAGGCTACCCTTGACTGCTTCTGCCTCCAATAGATTTCCTAAGCACTAGTGTTTTAAGGAACAGCTTAAAAAGAGAATCCTAATGTGATTTCTTTATAATGGGTGTGTTCCTTATCTAATCCTAGTGTCTAAACTCTTCTCCATGGCTGGACCCCCAAATAATACTCCTTTATGTGCTAAGGGGTATCTAGAGAGTGGGATAGGTTTAATCACTACCCTAACCCTAAAGTGTACCCTAACCCTAACCCCTACCCTAACCCTAACACGTACCCTAATCCTAACCCGTACCCTAAACCGAGCCCTAACCCTAACACTAACCCTAACCCTAACCCTAACCCATACCCTACGCCGTACCCGCAGCCCTCCACGAACCCGTACCCTAAGCCGTACCCTAAGCCTAACCATAAGCCTAACCCTAACCCTAGGCTACCCTTGACTGCTTCTGCCTCCAATAGATTTCCTAAGCACTAGTGTTTTAAGGAACAGCTTAAAAAGAGAATCCTAATGTGATTTCTTTATAATGGGTGTGTTCCTTATCTTATCCTAGTGTCTAAACTCTTCTCCATGGCTGGACCCCCAAATAATATTCCTTTACGTGCTAAGGGGTAACTAGAGAGTGGGATAGGTTTAATAACTACCCTAACCCTAACGCGTACCCTAACGCTAACCCCTACCCTAACCCTAACACGTACCCTAATCCTAACCCGTACCCTAAACCGAGCCCTAACCCTAACACTAACCGTAACCCTAACCCTAACCCATACCCTACGCCGTACCCGAAGCCCTCCCCGAACCCGTACCCTAAGCCGTACCCTAAGCCTAACCCTAAGCCTAACCCTAACCCTAGGCTACCCTTGACTGCTTCTGCCTCCAATAGATTTCCTAAGCACTAGTGTTTTAAGGAACAGCTTAAAAAGAGAATCCTAATGTGATTTCTGTATAATGGGTGTGTTCCTTATCTAATCCTAGTGTCTAAACTCTTCTCCATGGCTGGACTCCCAAATAATATTACTTTATGTGCTAAGGGGTATCTAGAGAGTGGGATAGGTTTAATCACTACCCTAACCCTAACGTGTACCCTAACCCTAACCCCTACCCTAACCCTAACACGTACCCTAATCCTAACCCGTACCCTAAACCGAGCCCTAAACCTAACACTAACCCTAACCCTAACCCATACCCTACACCGTACCCGAAGCCCTCCCCGAACCCGTACCCTAAGCCGTACCCTAAGCCTAACCCTAAGCCTAACCCTAACCCTAGGCTACCCTTGACTGCTTCTGCCTCCAATAGATTTCCTAAGCACTAGTGTTTTAAGGAACAGCTTAAAAAGAGTATCCTAATGTGATCTCTTTATAATGGGTGTGTTCCTTATCTTATCCTAGTGTCTAAACTCTTCTCCATGGCGGGATCCCCAAATAATATTCCTTTACGTGCTAAGGGGTAACTAGAGAGTGAGATAGGTTTAATAACTACGATAACCCTAACGCGTACCCTAACGCTAACCCCTACCCTAACCCTAACACGTACCCTAATCCTAACCCGTACCCTAAACCGAGCCCTAACCCTAACACTAACCCTAACCCTAACCCTAACCCATACCCTACGCCGTACCCGCAGCCCTCCCCGAACCCGTACCCTAAGCCGTACCCTAAGCCTAACCCTAAGCCTAACCCTAACCCTAGGCTACCCTTGACTGCTTCTGCCTCCAATAGATTTCCTAAGCACTAGTGTTTTAAGGAACACCTTAAAAAGAGAATCCTAATGTGATTTCTTTATAATGGGTGTGTTCCTTATCTTATCCTAGTGTCTAAACTCTTCTCCATGGCTGGACCCCCAAATAATATTCCTTTACGTGCTAAGGGGTAACTAGAGAGTGGGATAGTTTTAATAACTACCCTAACCCTAATGCGTACCCTAACGCTAACCCCTACCCTAACCCTAACACGTACCCTAATCCTAACCCGTACCCTAAAGCGAGCCCTAACCCTAACACTGACCCTAACACTAACTCTAACCCATACCCTACGCCGTACCCGCAGCCCTCCCCAAACCCATATCCTAAACCGTACCCTAAGCCTAACCCTAAGCCTAACCCTAACCCTAGGCTACCCTTGACTGCTTCTGCCTCCAATAGATTTCCTAAGCACTAGTGTTTTAAGGAACAGCTTAAAAAGAGAATCCTAATGTGATTTCTTTATAATGGGTGTGTTCCTTATCTAATCCTAGTGTCTAAACTCTTCTCCATGGCTGGACCCCCAAATAATATTCTTTTATGTGCTAAGGGGTATCTAGAGAGTGGGATAGGTTTAATCACTACCCTAACCCTAACGCGTACACTAACCCTAACCCCTACCCTAACCCTAACACGTACCCTAATCCTAACCCGAACCCTAAACCGAGCCCTAACCCTAACACTAACCCTAACCCTAACCCTAACCCATACCCTACGCCGTACCCGAAGCCCTCCCTGAACCCGTACCCTAAGCCGTACCCTAAGCCTACCCGTAAGCCAAACCCTAACCCTAGGCTACCCTTGACTGCTTCTGCCTCCAATAGATTTCCTAAGCACTAGTGTTTTAAGGAACAGCTTAAAAAGAGAATCCTAATGTGATTTCTTTATAATGTGTGTGTTCCTTATATTATCTTAGTGTCTAAACTCTTCTCCATTGCTGGACCCCCAAATAATATTCCTTTACGTGCTAAGGGGTATCTAGAGAGTGGGATAGGTTTAATAACTACCCTAACCGTAACGCGTACCCTAACCCTAACCCCTACCCTAACCCTAACACGTACCCTAATCCTAACCCGTACCCTAAACCGAGCCCTAACCCTAACACCAACCCTAACCCTAACCCTAACCCATACCCTACGCCGTACCCGAAGCCCTCCCCGAACCCGTACCCTAAGCCGTACCCTAAGCCTAACCCTAAGCCTAACCCTAACCCTAGGCTACCCTTGACTGCTTCTGCCTCCAATAGATTTCCTAAGCACTAGTGTTTTAAGGAACAGCTTAAAAAGAGTATCCTAATGTGATTTCTTTATAATGGGTGTGTTCCTTATCTTATCCTAGTGTCTAAACTCTTCTCCATGGCGGGACCCCCAAATAATATTTCTTTACGTGCTAAGGGGTAACTAGAGAGTGAGATAGGTTTAATAACTACGATAACCCTAACGCGTACCCTAACGCTAACCCCTACCCTAACCCTAACACGTACCCTAATCCTAACCCGTACCCTAAACCGAGCCCTAACCCTAACACTAACCCTAACCCTAACCCTAACCCATACCCTACGCCGTACCCGAAGCCCTCCCCGAACCCGTACCCTAAGCCGTACCCTAAGCCTAACCCTAAGCCTAACCCTAACCCTAGGCTACCCTTGACTGCTTCTGCCTCCAATAGATTTCCTAAGCACTAGTGTTTTAAGGAACAGCTTAAATAGAGAATCCTAATGTGATTTCTTTATAATGGGTGTGTTCCTTATCTTATCCTAGTGTCTAAACTCTTCTCCATGGCTGGACCCCCAAATAATATTCCTTTACGTGCTAAGGGGTAACTAGAGAGTGGGATAGTTTTAATAACTACCCTAACCCTAACGCGTACCCTAACGCTAACCCCTACCCTAACCCTAACACGTACCCTAATCCTAACCCGTACCCTAAACCGAGCCCTAACCCTAACACTAACCCTAACCCTAACTCTAACCCATACCCTACGCCGTACCCGAAGCTCTCCCCGAACCCGTACCCTAAGCCTAACCCTAAGCCTAACCCTAACCCTAGGCTACCCTTGACTGCTTCTGCCTCCAATAGATTTCCTAAGCACTAGTGTTTTAAGGAACAGCTTAAGAAGAGAATCCTAATGTGATTTCTTTATAATGGGTGTGTTCTTTATCTTATCCTAGTGTCTAAACTCTTCTCCATGGCTGGACCCCCAAATAATATTCCTTTACGTGCTAAGGGGTAACTAGAGAGTGGGAAAGGTTTAATAACTACCCTAACCCTAACGCGTACCCTAACGCTAACCCCTACCCTAACCCTAACACGTACCCTAATCCTAACCCGTACCCTAAACCGAGCCCTAACCCTAACACTAACCCTAACCCTAACCCTAACCCATACCCTACGCCGTACCCGAAGCCCTCCCCGAACCGGTACCCTAAGCCGTACCCTAAGCCTAACCCTAAGCCTAACCCTAACACTAGGCTACCCTTGACTGCTTCTGCCTATAATAGATTTCCTAAGCACTAGTGTTTTAAGGAACAGCTTAAAAAGAGAATCCTAATGTGATTTCTTTATAATGGGTGTGTTCCTTATCTTATCCTAGTGTCTAAACTCTTCTCCATGGCTGGACCCCCAAATAATATTCCTTTACGTGCTAAGGGGTAACTAGAGAGTGGGATAGTTTTAATAACTACCCTAACCCTAACGCGTACCCTAACGCTAACCCCTACCGTAACCCTAACACGTACCCTAATCCTAACCCGTACCCTAAACCGAGCCCTAACCCTAACACTAACCCTAACCCTAACTCTAACCCATACCCTACGCCGTACCCGAAGCCCTCCCCAAACCCGTACCCGAAACCGTACCCTAAGCCTAACCCTAAGCCTAACCCTAACCCTAGGCTACCCTTGACTGCTTCTGCCTCCAATAGATTTCCTAAGCACTAGTGTTTTAAGGAACAGCTTAAAAAGAGAATCCTAATGTGATTTCTTTATAATGGGTGTGTTCCTTATATTATCTTAGTGTCTAAACTCTTCTCCATTCCTGGACCCCCAAATAATATTCCTTTACGTGCTAAGGGGTATCTAGAGAGTGGGATAGGTTTAATAACTACCCTAACCGTAACGCGTACCCTAACCCTAACCCCTACCCTAACCCTAACACGTACCCTAATCCTAACCCGTACCCTAAACCGAGCCCTAACCCTAACACCAACCCTAACCCTAACCCTAACCCATACCCTACGCCGTACCCGAAGCTCTCCCCGAACCCGTACCCTAAGCCGTACCCTAAGCCTAACCCTAAGCCTAACCCTAACCCTAGGCTACCCTTGACTGCTTCTGCCTCCAATAGATTTCCTAAGCACTAGTGTTTTAAGGAACAGCTTAAGAAGAGAATCCTAATGTGATTTCTTTATAATGGGTGTGTTCTTTATCTTATCCTAGTGTCTAAACTCTTCTCCATGGCTGGACCCCCAAATAATATTCCTTTACGTGCTAAGGGGTAACTAGAGAGTGGGAAAGGTTTAATAACTACCCTAACCCTAACGCGTACCCTAACGCTAACCCCTACCCTAACCCTAACACGTACCCTAATCCTAACCCGTACCCTAAACCGAGCCCTAACCCTAACACTAACCCTAACCCTAACCCTAACCCATACCCTACGCCGTACCCGAAGCCCTCCCCGAACCCGTACCCTAACCCGTACCCTAAGCCTAACCCTAAGCCTAAGCCTAACCCTAGGCTACCCTTGACTGCTTCTGCCTCCAATAGATTTCCTAAGCACAAGTGTTTTAAGGAACAGCTTAAAAAGAGTATCCTAATGTGATTTCTTTATAATGGGTGTGTTCCTTATCTTATCCTAGTGTCTAAACTCTTCTCCATGGCGGGACCCCCAAATAATATTCCTTTACGTGCTAAGGGGTAACTAGAGAGTGGGATAGTTTTAATAACTACGATAACCCTAACGCGTACCCTAACGCTAACCCCTACCCTAACCCTAACACGTACCCTAATCCTAACCCGTACCCTAAACCGAGCCCTAACCCTAACACTAACCCTAACCCTAACCCTAACCCATACCCTACGCCGTACCCGCAGCCCTCCCCGAACCCGTACCCTAAGCCGTAACCTAAGCCTAAACCTAAGCCTAACCCTAACCCTAGGCTACCCTTGACTGCTTCTGCCTCCAATAGATTTCCTAAGCACTAGTGTTTTAAGGAACAGCTTAAAAAGAGAATCCTAAAGTTATTTCTTTATAATGGGTGTGTTCCTTATCTTATCCTAGTGTCTAAACTCTTCTCCATGGCTGGACCCCCAAATAATATTCCTTTACGTGCTAAGGGGTATCGAGAGAGAGGGATAGGTTTAATAACTACCCTAACCCTAACGCGTACCCTAACCCTAACCCCTACCGTAACCCTAACACGTACCCTAATCCTAACCCGTACCCTAAACCGAGCCCTAACCCTAACACTAACCCTAACCCTAACCCTAACCCATACCCTACGCCGTACCCGAAGCCCTCCCTGAACCCGTACCCTAAGCCGTACCCTAAGCCTAACCCTAAGCCTAACCCTAACACTAGGCTACCCTTGACTGCTTCTGCCTCCAATAGATTTCCTAAGCACTAGTGTTTTAAGGAACAGCTTAAGAAGAGAATCCTAATATGATTTCTTTATAATGGGTGTGTTCCTTATCTTATCCTAGTGTCTAAACTCTTCTCCATGGCTGGACCCCCAAATAATATTCCTTTACGTGCTAAGGGGTATCTAGAGAGTGGGATAGGTTTAATAACTACCCTAACCCTAACGCGTACCCTAACGCTAACCCCTACCCTAACCCTAACACGTACCCTAATCCTAACCCGTACTCTAAACCGAGCCCTAACCCTAACACTAACCCTAACCCTAACCCTAACCCATACCCTACGCCGTACCCGAAGCCCACCCCGAACCCGTACCCTAAGCCGTACCCTAAGCCTAACCCTAAGCCTAACCCTAACACTAGGCTACCCTTGACTGCTTCTGCCTCCAATAGATTTCCTAAGCACTAGTGTTTTAAGGAACAGCTTAAAAAGAGTATCCTAATGTGATCTCTTTATAATGGGTGTGTTCGTTATCTTATCCTAGTGTCTAAACTCTTCTCCATGGCGGGATCCCCAAATAATATTCCTTTACGTGCTAAGGGGTAACTAGAGAGTGAGATAGGTTTAATAACTACGATAACCCTAACGCGTACCCTAACGCTAACCCCTACCCTAATCCTAACACGTACCCTAATCCTAACCCGTACCCTAAACCGAGCCCTAACCCTAAAACTAACCCTAACCCTAACCCTAACCCATACCCTACGCCGTACCCGCAGCCCTCCCCGAACCCGTAGCCTAAGCCGTACCCTAAGCCTAACCCTAAGCCTAACCCTAACCCTAGGCTACCCTTGACTGCTTCTGCCTCCTATAGATTTCCTAAGCACTAGTGTTTTAAGGAACAGCTTAAAAAGAGAATCCTAATGTGATTTCTTTATAATGGGTGTGTTCCTTATCTTATCCTAGTGTCTAAACTCTTCTCCATGGCTGGACCCCCAAATAATATTCCTTTACGTGCTAAGGGGTAACTAGAGAGTGGGATAGTTTTAATAACTACCCTAACCCTAACGCGTACCCTAACGCTAACCCCTACCCTAACCCTAACACGTACCCTAATCCTAACCCGTACCCTAAACCGAGCCCTAACCCTAACACTAACCCTAACCCTAACTCTAACCCATACCCTACGCCGTACCCGAAGCCCTCCCCAAACCCGTACCCTAAACCGTACCCTAAGCCTAACCCTAAGCCTAACCCTAACCCTAGGCTACCCTTGACTGCTTCTGCCTCCAATAGATTTCCTAAGCACTAGTGTTTTAAGGAACAGCTTAAAAAGAGAATCCTAATGTGATCTCTTTATAATGGGTGTGTTCCTTATCTAATCCTAGTGTCTAAACTCTTCTCCATGGCTGGACCCCCAAATAATATTCTTTTATGTGCTAAGGGGTATCTAGAGAGTGGGATAGTTTTAATAACTACCCTAACCCTAACGCGTACCCTAACGCTAACCCCTACCCTAACCCTAACACGTACCCTAATCCTAACCCGTACCCTAAACCGAGCCCTAACCCTAACACTAACCCTAACCCTAACCCTAACCCATACCCTACGCCGTACCCGAAGCCCTCCCTGAACCCGTACCCTAAGCCGTACCCTAAGCCTACCCGTAAGCCTAACCCTAACGCTAGGCTACCCTTGACTGCTTCTGCCTCCAATAGATTTCCTAAGCACTAGTGTTTTAAGGAACAGCTTAAAAAGAGAATCCTAATGTGATTTCTTTATAATGTGTGTGTTCCTTATATTATCTTAGTGTCTAAACTCTTCTCCATTGCTGGACCCCCAAATAATATTCCTTTACGTGCTAAGGGGTATGTAGAGAGTGGGATAGGTTTAATAACTACCCTAACCCTAACGCGTACCCTAACCCTAACCCCTACCCTAACCCTAACACGTACCCTAATCCTAACCCGTAACCTAAACCGAGCCCTAACCCTAACACTAACCCTAACCCTAACCCTAACCCATACCCTACGCCGTACCCGAAGCCCTCCCCGAACCCGTACCCTAAGCCGTACCCTAAGCCTAACCCTAAGCCTAACCCTAACCCTAGGCTACCCTTGACTGCTTCTGCCTCCAATAGATTTCCTAAGCACTAGTGTTTTAAGGAACAGCTTAAGAAGAGAATCCTAATGTGATTTCTTTATAATGGGTGTGTTCCTTATCTTATCCTAGTGTCTAAACTCTTCTCCATGGCTGGACCCCCAAATAATATTCCTTTACGTGCTAAGGGGTAACTAGAGAGTGGGATAGGTTTAATAACTACCCTAACCCTAACGCGTACCCTAACGCTAACCCCTACCCTAACCCTAACACGTACCCTAATCCTAACCCGTACCCTAAACCGAGCCCTAACCCTAACACTAACCCTAAACCTAACCCTAACCCATACCCTACGCCGTACCCGAAGCCCTCCCCGAACCCGTTCCCTAAGCCGTACCCTAAGCCTAACCCTAAGCCTAACCCTAACCCTAGGCTACCCTTGACTGCTTCTGCCTCCAATAGATTTCCTAAGCACTAGTGTTTTAAGGAACAGCTTAAAAAGAGAATCCTAATGTGATTTCTTTACAATGTGTGTGTTCCTTATATTATCTTAGTGTCTAAACTCTTCTCCATGGCTGGACCCCCAAATAATATTCCTTTACGTGCTAAGGGGTATCTAGAGAGTGGGATAGGTTTAATAACTACCCTATCCGTAACACGTACCCTAACCCTAACCCCTACCCTAACCCTAACACGTACCCTAATCCTAACCCGTACCCTAAACCGAGCCCTAACCCTAACACTAACCCTAACCCTAACCCTAACCCATACCCTACGCCGTACCCGAAGCCCTACCCGAACACGTACCCTAAGCCGTACCCTAAGCCTAACCCTAAGCCTAACCCTAACCCTAGGCTACCCTTGACTGCTTCTGCCTCCAATAGATTTCCTAAGCACTAGTGTTTTAGGAACAGCTTAAAAAGAGAATCCTAATGTGATTTCTTTATAATGGGTGTGTTCCTTATCTAATCCTAGTGTCTAAACTCTTCTCCATGGCTGGACTCCCAAATAATATTCCTTTACGTGCTAAGGGGTATCTAGAGAGTGGGATAGGTTTAATCACTACCCTAACCCTAACGTGTACCCTAACCCTAACCCCTACCCTAACCCTAACACGTACCCTAATCCTAACCCGTACCCTAAACCGAGCCCTAACCCTAACACTAACCCTAACCCTAACCCTAACCCATACCCTACACCGTACCCGAAGCCCTCCCCGAACCCGTACCCTAAGCCGTACCCTAAGCCTAACCCTAAGCCTAACCCTAACCCTAGGCTACCCTTGACTGCTTCTGCCTCCAATAGATTTCCTAAGCACTAGTGTTTTAAGGAACAGCTTAAAAAGAGTATCCTAATGTGATCTCTTTATAATGGGTGTGTTCCTTATCTTATCCTACTGTCTAAACTCTTCTCCATGGCGGGATCCCCAAATAATATTCCTTTACGTGCTAAGGGGTAACTAGAGAGTGAGATAGGTTTAATAACTACGATAACCCTAACGCGTACCCTAACGCTAACCCCTACCCTAACCCTAACACGTACCCTAATCCTAACCCGTACCCTAAACCGAGCCCTAACCCTAACACTAACCCTAACCCTAACCCTAACCCATACCCTACGCCGTACCCGAAGCCCTCCCCGAACCCGTAACCTAAGCCGTACCCTAAGCCTAACCCTAAGCCTAACCCTAACCCTAGGCTACCCTTGACTGCTTCTGCCTCCAATAGATTTCCTAAGCACTAGTGTTTTAAGGAACAGCTTAAGAAGAGAATCCTAATGTGATTTCTTTATAATGGGTGTGTTCCTTATCTTATCCTAGTGTCTAAACTCTTCTCCATGGCTGGAACCCCAAATAATATTCCTTTACGTGCTAAGGGGTAACTAGAGAGTGGGATAGGTTTAATAACTACCCTAACCCTAATGCGTACCCTAACGCTAACCCCTACCCTAACCCTAACACGTACCCTAATCCTAACCCGTACCCTAAACCGAGCCCTAACCCTAACACTAACCCTAACCCTAACCCTAACCCATACCCTACGCCGTACCCGAAGCCCTCCCCGAACCCGTACCCTAAGCCTAACCCTAAGCCTAACCCTAACCCTAGGCTACCCTTGACTGCTTCTGCCTCCAATAGATTTCCTAAGCACTAGTGTTTTAAGGAACAGCTTAAATAGAGAATCCTAATGTGATTTCTTTATAATGGGTGTGTTCCTTATCTTATCCTAGTGTCTAAACTCTTCTCCATGGCTGGACCCCCAAATAATATTCCTTTACGTGCTAAGGGGTAACTAGAGAGTGGGATAGTTTTAATAACTACCCTAACCCTAACGCGTACCCTAACGCTAACCCCTACCCTAACCCTAACACGTACCCTAATCCTAACCCGTACCCTAAACCGAGCCCTAACCCTAACACTAACCCTAACCCTAACTCTAACCCATACCCTACGCCGTACCCGAAGCTCTCCCCGAACCCGTACCCTAAGCCTAACCCTAAGTCTAACCCTAACCCTAGGCTACCCTTGACTGCTTCTGCCTCCAATAGATTTCCTAAGCACTAGTGTTTTAAGGAACAGCTTAAGAAGAGAATCCTAATGTGATTTCTTTATAATGGGTGTGTTCTTTATCTTATCCTAGTGTCTAAACTCTTCTCCATGCCTGGACCCCCAAATAATATTCTTTAAGTGCTAAGGGGTAACTAGAGAGTGGGAAAGGTTTAATAACTACCCTAACCCTAACGCGTACCCTAACGCTAACCCCTACCCTAACCCTAACACGTACCCTAATCCTAACCCGTACCCTAAACCGAGCCCTAACCCTAACACTAACACTAACCCTAACCCATACCCTACGCCGTACCCGAAGCCCTCCCCGAACCCGTACCCTAAGCCGTACCCTAAGCCTAACCCTAAGCCTAAGCCTAACCCTAGGCTACCCTTGACTGCTTCTGCCTCCAATAGATTTCCTAAGCACAAGTGTTTTAAGGAACAGCTTAAAAAGAGTATCCTAATGTGATTTCTTTATAATGGGTGTGTTCCTTATCTTATACTAGTGTCTAAACTCTTCTCCATGGCGGGACCCCCAAATAATAATTCTTTACGTGCTAAGGGGTAACTAAAGAGTGAGATAGGTTTAGTAACTACGATAACCCTAACGCGTACCCTAACGCTAACCCCTACCCTAACCCTAACACGTGCCCTAATCCTAACCCGTACCCTAAACCGAGCCCTAACCCTAACACTAACCCTAACCCTAACCCTAACCCATACCCTACGCCGTACCCGCAGCCCTCCCCGAACCCGTACCCTAAGCCGTAACCTAAGCCTAAACCTAAGCCTAACCCTAACCCTAGGCTACCCTTGACTGCTTCTGCCTCCAATAGATTTCCTAAGCACTAGTGTTTTAAGGAACAGCTTAAAAAGAGAATCCTAATGTTATTTCTTTATAATGGGTGTGTTCCTTATCTTATCCTAGTGTCTAAACTCTTCTCCATGGCTGGACCCCCAAATAATATTCCTTTATGTGCTAAGGGGTATCTAGAGAGTGGGATAGGTTTAATCACTACCCTAACCCTAAAGCGTACCCTAACGCTAACCCCTACCCTAACCCTAACACGTACCCTAATCCTAACCCGTACCCTAAACCGAGCCCTAACCCTAACACTAACCCTAAACCTAACCCTAACCCATACCCTACGCCGTACCCGAAGCCCTCCCCGAACCCGTTCCCTAAGCCGTACCCTAAGCCTAACCCTAAGCCTAACCCTAACCCTAGGCTACCCTTGACTGCTTCTGCCTCCAATAGATTTCCTAAGCACTAGTGTTTTAAGGAACAGCTTAAAAAGAGAATCTTAATGTGATTTCTTTACAATGGGTGTGTTCCTTATATTATCTTAGTGTCTAAACTCTTCTCCATGGCTGGACCCCCAAATAATATTCCTTTACGTGCTAAGGGGTATCTAGAGAGTGGGATAGGTTTAATAACTACCCTAACCGTAACACGTACCCTAACCCTAACCCCTACCCTAACCCTAACACGTACCCTAATCCTAACCCGTACCCTAAACCGAGCCCTAACCCTAACACTAACCCTAACCCTAACCCTAACCCATACCCTACGCCGTACCCGAAGCCCTACCCGAACACGTACCCTAAGCCGTACCCTAAGCCTAACCCTAAGCCTAACCCTAACCCTAGGCTACCCTTGACTGCTTCTGCCTCCAATAGATTTCCTAAGCACTAGTGTTTTAGGAACAGCTTAAAAAGAGAATCCTAATGTGATTTCTTTATAATGGGTGTGTTCCTTAACTAATCCTAGTGTCTAAACTCTTCTCCATGGCTGGACTCCCAAATAATATTCTTTTACGTGCTAAGGGGTATCTAGAGAGTGGGATAGGTTTAATCACTACCCTAACCCTAACGTGTACCCTAACCCTAACCCCTACCCTAACCCTAACACGTACCCTAATCCTAACCCGTACCCTAAACCGAGCCCTAACCCTAACACTAACCCTAACCCTAACCCTAACCCATACCCTACACCGTACCCGAAGCCCTCCCCGAACCCGTACCCTAAGCCGTACCCTAAGCCTAACCCTAAGCCTAACCCTAACCCTAGGCTACCCTTGACTGCTTCTGCCTCCAATAGATTTCCTAAGCACTAGTGTTTTAAGGAACAGCTTAAAAAGAGAATCCTGAAGTTATTTCTTTATAATGGGTGTGTTCCTTATCTTATCCTAGTGTCTAAACTCTTCTCCATGGCTGGACCCCCAAATAATATTCCTTTACGTGCTAAGGGGTATCGAGATAGAGGGATAGGTTTAATAACTACCCTAACCCTAACGCGTACCCTAACCCTAACCCCTACCGTAACCCTAACACGTACCCTAATCCTAACCCGTACCCTAAACCGAGCCCTAACCCTAACACTAACCCTAACCCTAACCCTTACCCATACCCTACGCCGTACCCGAAGCCCTCCCCGAACCCGTACCCTAAGCCGTACCCTAAGCCTAACCCTAAGCCTAACCCTAACACTAGGCTACCCTTGACTGCTTCTGCCTCCAATAGATTTCCTAAGCACTAGTGTTTTAAGGAACAGCTTAAGAAGAGAATCCTAATATGATTTCTTTATAATGGGTGTGTTCCTTATTTTATCCTAGTGTCTAAACTCTTCTCCATGGCTGGACCCCCAAATAATATTCCTTTACGTGCTAAGGGGTAACTAGAGAGTGGGATAGGTTTAATAACTACCCTAACCCTAATGCGTACCCTAACGCTAACCCCTACCCTAACCCTAACACGTACCCTAATCCTAACCCGTACCCTAAACCGAGCCCTAACCCTAACACTAACCCTAACCCTAACCCATACCCTACGCCGTACCCGAAACCCTCCCCGAACCCGTACCCTAAGCCGTACCCTAAGCCTAACCCTAAGCCTAAGCCTAACCCTAGGCTACCCTTGCCTGCTTCTGCCTCCAATAGATTTCCTAAGCACAAGTGTTTTAAGGAACAGCTTAAAAAGAGTATCCTAATGTGATTTCTTTATAATGGGTGTGTTCCTTATCTTATCCTAGTGTCTTAACTCTTCTCCATGGCGGGACCCCCAAATAATATTTCTTTACGTGCTAAGGGGTAACTAAAGAGTGAGATAGGTTTAATAACTACGATAACCCTAACGCGTACCCTAACGCTAACCCCTACCTTAACCCTAACAGGTACCCTAATCCTAACCCGTACCCTAAACCGAGCCCTAACCCTAACACTAACCCTAACCCTAACCCTAACCCATACCCTACGCCGTACCCGCAGCCCTCCCCGAACCCGTACCCTAAGCCGTAACCTAAGCCTAAACCTAAGCCTAACCCTAACCCTAGGCTACCCTTGACTGCTTCTGCCTCCAATAGATTTCCTAAGCACTAGTGTTTTAAGGAACAGCTTAAAAAGAGAATCCTAATGTTATTTCTTTATAATGGGTGTGTTCCTTATCTTATCCTAGTGTCTAAACTCTTCTCCATGGCTGGACCCCCAAATAATATTCCTTTACGTGCTAAGGGGTATCGAGAGAGAGGGATAGGTTTAATAACTACCCTAACCCTAACGCGTACCCTAACCCTAACCCCTACCGTAACCCTAACACGTACCCTAATCCTAACCCGTACCCTAAACCGAGCCCTAACCCTAACACTAAACCTAACCCTAACCCTAACCCATACCCTACGCCGTACCCGAAGCCCTCCCCGAACCCGTACCCTAAGCCGTACCCTAAGCCTAACCCTAAGCCTAACCCTAACCCTAGGCTACCCTTGACTGCTTCTGCCTCCAATAGATTTCCTAAGCACTAGTGTTTTAAGGAACAGCTTAAAAAGAGAATCCTAATGTGATTTCTTTATAATGTGTGTGTTCCTTATATTATCTTAGTGTCTAAACTCTTCTCCATGGCTGGACCCCCAAATAATATTCCTTTACGTGCTAAGGGGTATCTAGAGAGTGGGATAGGTTTAATAACTACCCTAACCGTAACGCGTACCCTAACCCTAACCCCTACCCTAACCCTAACACGTACCCTAATCCTAACCCGTACCCTAAACCGAGCCCTAACCCTAACACTAACCCTAACCCTAACCCTAACCCATACCCTACGCCGTACCCGAAGCCCTAACCTAACACGTACCCTAAGCCGTACCCTAAGCCTAACCCTAAGCCTAACCCTAACCCTAGGCTACCCTTGACTGCTTCTGCCTCCAATAGATTTCCTAAGCACTAGTGTTTTAAGGAACAGCTTAAAAAGAGTATCCTAATGTGATTTCTTTATAATGGGTGTGTTCCTTATCTTATCCTAGTGTCTAAACTCTTCTCCATGGCGGGATCCCCAAATAATATTCCTTTACGTGCTAACGGGTAACTAGAGAGTGAGATAGGTTTAATAACTACGATAACCCTAACGCGTACCCTAACGCTAACCCCTACCCTAACCCTAACACGTACCCTAATCCTAACCCGTACCCTAAACCGAGCCCTAACCCTAACACTAACCCTAACCCTAACCCTAACCCATACCCTACGCCGTACCCGCAGCCCTCCCCGAACCCCTACCCTAAGCCGTACCCTAAGCCTAACCCTAAGCCTAACCCTAACTCTAGGCTACCCTTGACTGCTTCTGCCTCCAATAGATTTCCTAAGCACTAGTGTTTTAAGGAACAGCTTAAAAAGAGAATCCTAATGTGATTTCTTTATAATGGGTGTGTTCCTTATCTAATCCTAGTGTCTAAACTCTTCTCCATGGCTGGACCCCCAAATAATATTCTTTTATGTGCTAAGGGGTATCTAGAGAGTGGGATAGGTTTAATCACTACCCTAACCCTAACGAGTACACTAACCCTAACCCCTACCCTAACCCTAACACGTACCCTAATCCTAACCCGTACCCTAAACCGAGCCCTAACCCTAACACTAACCCTAACCCTAACCCTAACCCATACCCTACGCCGTACCTGAAGCCCTCCCTGAACCAGTACCCTAAGCCGTACCCTAAGCCTACCCGTAAGCCTAACCCTAACCCTAGGCTACCCTTGACTGCTTCTGCCTCCAATAGATTTCCTAAGCACTAGTGTTTTAAGGAACAGCTTAAAAAGAGAATCCTAATGTGATTTCTTTATAATGTGTGTGTTCCTTATATTATCTTAGTGTCTAAACTCTTCTCCATTGCTGGAGCCCCAAATAATATTCCTTTACGTGCTAAGGGGTATCTAGAGAGTGGGATAGGTTTAATAACTACCCTAACCGTAACGCGTACCCTAACCCTAACCCCTACCCTAACCCTAACACGTACCCTAATCCTAACCCGTACCCTAAACCGAGCCCTAACCCTAACACTAACCCTAACCCTAACCCTAACCCATACCCTACGCCGTACCCGAAGCCCTCCCCGAACCCGTACCCTAAGCCATACCCTAAGCCTAACCCTAAGCCTAGCCCTAACCCTAGGCTATCCTTCACTGCTTCTGCCTCCAATAGATTTCCTAAGCACTAGTGTTTTAAGGAACAGCTTAAGAAGAGAATCCTAATGTGATTTCTTTATAATGGGTGTGTTCCTTATCTTATCCTAGTGTCTAAACTCTTCTCCATGGCTGGACCCCCAAATAATATTCCTTTACGTGCTAAGGGGTAACTAGAGAGTGGGATAGGTTTAATAACTACCCTAACCCTAACGCGTACCCTAACGCTAACCCCTACCCTAACCCTAACACGTACCCTAATCCTAACCCGTACCCTAAACCGAGCCCTAACCCTAACACTAACCCTAACACTAACCCTAACCCATACCCTACGCCGTACCCGAAGCCCTCCCCGAACCCGTACCCTAAGCCGAACCCTAAGCCTAACCCTAAGCCTAACCCTAACCCTAGGCTACCCTTGACTGCTTCTGCCTCCAATAGATTTCCTAAACACTAGTGTTTTAAGGAACAGCTTAAAAAGAGTATCCTAATGTGATTTCTTTATAATGGGTGTGTTCCTTATCTTATCGTAGTGTCTAAACTCTTCTCCATGGCGGGACCCCCAAATAATATTCCTTTACGTGCTAAGGGGTAACTAGAGAGTGAGATAGGTTTAATAACTACGATAACCCTAACGCGTACCCTAACGCTAACCCCTACCCTAACCCTAACACGTACCCTAATCCTAACCCGTACCCTAAACCGAGCCCTAACCCTAACACTAACCCTAACCCTAACCCAAACCCATACCCTACGCCGTACCCGCAGCCCTCCCCGAACCCGTACCCTAAGCCGTACCCTAAGCCTAACCCTAGGCCTAACCCTAACCCTAGGCTACCCTTGACTGCTTCTGCCTCCAATAGATTTCCTAAGCACTAGTGTTTTAAGGAACAGCTTAAAAAGAGAATCCTAATGTGATTTCTTTATAATGGGTGTGTTCCTTATCTTATCCTAGTGTCTAAACTCTTCTCCATGGCTGGACCCCCAAATAATATTCCTTTATGTGCTAAGGGGTAACTAGAGAGTGGGATAGGTTTAATAACTACCCTAACCCTAACGCGTACCCTAACGCTAACCCCTACCCTAACCCTAACACGTACCCTTATCCTAACCCGTACCCTAAACCGAGCCCTAACCCTAACACTAACCCTAACCCTAACTCTAACCCATACCCTACGCCGTACCCGAAGCCCTCCCCAAACCCGTACCCTAAACCGTACCCTAAGCCTAACCCTAAGCCTAACCCTAACCCTAGGCTACCCTTGACTGCTTCTGCCTCCAATAGATTTCCTAAGCACTAGTGTTTTAAGGAACAGCTTAAAAAGAGAATCCTAATGTGATTTCTTTATAATGGGTGTGTTCCTTATCTAATCCTAGTGTCTAAACTCTTCTCCATGGCTGGACCCCCAAATAATATTCTTTTATGTGCTAAGGGGTATCTAGAGAGTGGGATAGGTTTAATCACTACCCTAACCCTAACGAGTACACTAACCCTAACCCCTACCCTAACCCTAACACGTACCCTAATCCTAACCCGTACCCTAAACCGAGCCCTAACCCTAACACTAACCCTAACCCTAACCCTAACCCATACCCTACGCCGTACCCGAAGCCCTCCCTGAACCCGTACCCTAAGCCGTACCCTAAGCCTACCCGTAAGCCTAACCCTAACCCTAGGCTACCCTTGACTGCTTCTGCCTCCAATAGATTTCCTAAGCACTAGTGTTTTAAGGAACAGCTTAAAAAGAGAATCCTAATGTGATTTCTTTATAATGTGTGTGTTCCTTATATTATCTTAGTGTCTAAACTCTTCTCCATTGCTGGACCCCCAAATAATATTCCTTTACGTGCTAAGGGGTATCTAGAGAGTGGGATAGGTTTAATAACTACCCTAACCGTAACGCGTACCCTAACCCTAACCCCTACCCTAACCCTAACACGTACCCTAATCCTAACCCGTACCCTAAACCGAGCCCTAACCCTAACACTAACCCTAACCCTAACCCTAACCCATACCCTACGCCGTACCCGAAGCCCTCCCCGAACCCGTACCCTAAGCCGTACCCTAAGCCTAACCCTAAGCCTAACCCTAACCCTAGGCTATCCTTGACTACTTCTGCCTCCAATAGATTTCCTAAGCACTAGTGTTTTAAGGAACAGCTTAAGAAGAGAATCCTAATGTGATTTCTTTATAATGGGTGTGTTCCTTATCTTATCCTAGTGTCTAAACTCTTCTCCATGGCTGGACCCCCAAATAATATTCCTTTACGTGCTAAGGGGTAACTAGAGAGTGGGATAGGTTTAATAACTACCCTAACCGTAACGCGTACCCTAACCCTAACCCCTACCCTAACCCTAACACGTACCCTAATCCTAACCCGTACCCTAAACCGAGCCCTAACCCTAACACTAACCCTAACCCTAACCCTAACCCATACCCTACGCCGTACCCGAAGCCCTCCCCGAACCCGTACCCTAAGCCGTACCCTAAGCCTAACCCTAAGCCTAACCCTAACCCTAGGCTATCCTTGACTACTTCTGCCTCCAATAGATTTCCTAAGCACTAGTGTTTTAAGGAACAGCTTAAGAAGAGAATCCTAATGTGATTTCTTTATAATGGGTGTGTTCCTTATCTTATCCTAGTGTCTAAACTCTTCTCCATGGCTGGACCCCCAAATAATATTCCTTTACGTGCTAAGGGGTAACTAGAGAGTGGGATAGGTTTAATAACTACCCTAACCCTAACGCGTACCCTAACGCTAACCCCTACCCTAACCCTAACACGTACCCTAATCCTAACCCGTACCCTAAACCGAGCCCTAACCCTAACACTAACCCTAACCCTAACCCTAACCCATACCCTACGCCGTACCCGAAGCCCTCCCCGAACCCGTACCCTAAGCCGAACCCTAAGCCTAACCCTAAGCCTAACCCTAACCCTAGGCTACCCTTGACTGCTTCTGCCTCCAATAGATTTCCTAAGCACTAGTGTTTTAAGGAACAGCTTAAAAAGAGAATCCTAATGTGATTTCTTTATAATGGGTGTGTTCCTTATCTTATCCTAGTGTCTAAACTCTTCTCCATGGCTGGACCCCCAAATAATATTCCTTTATGTGCTAAGGGGTAACTAGAGAGTGGGATAGGTTTAATAACAACCCTAACCCTAACACGTACCCTAACGCTAACCCCTACCCTAACCCTAACACGTACACTAATCCTAACATGTACCCTAAACCGAGCCCTAACCCTAACACTAACCCTAACCCTAACTCTAACCCATACCCTACGCCGTACCCGAAGCCCTCCCCAAACCCGTACCCTAAACCGTACCCTAAGCCTAACCCTAAGCCTAACCCTAACCCTAGGCTACCCTTGACTGCTTCTGCCTCCAATAGATTTCCTAAGCACTAGTGTTTTAAGGAACAGCTTAAAAAGAGAATCCTAATGTGATTTCTTTATAATGGGTGTGTTCCTTATCTAATCCTAGTGTCTAAACTCTTCTCCATGGCTGGACCCCCAAATAATATTCTTTTATGTGCTAAGGGGTATCGAGAGAGAGGGATAGGTTTAATAACTACCCTAACCCTAACGCGTACCCTAACCCTAACCCCTACCGTAACCCTAACACGTACCCTAATCCTAACCCGTACCCTAAACCGAGCCCTAACCCTAACACTAACCCTAACCCTAACCCTAACCCATACCCTACGCCGTACCCGAAGCCCTCCCTGAACCCGTACCCTAAGCCGTACCCTAAGCCTAACCCTAAGCCTAACCCTAACCCTAGGCTACCCTTGACTGCTTCTGCCTCCAATAGATTTCCTAAGCACTAGTGTTTTAAGGAACAGCTTAAGAAGAGAATCCAAATATGATTTCTTTATAATGGGTGTGTTCCTTATCTTATCCTAGTGTCTAAACTCTTCTCCATGGCTGGACCCCCAAATAATATTCCTTTACGTGCTAAGGGGTAACTAGAGAGTGGGATAGGTTTAATAACTACCCTAACCCTAACGCGTACCCTAACGCTAACCCCTACCCTAACCCTAACACGTACCCTAATCCTAACCCGTACCCTAAACCGAGCCCTAACCCTAACACTAACCCTAACCCTAACCCTAACCCATACCCTACGCCGTACCCGAAACCCTCCCCGAACCCGTACCCTAAGCCGTACCCTAAGCCTAACCCTAAGCCTAACCCTAACACTAGGCTACCCTTGACTGCTTCTGCCTCTAATAGATTTCCTAAGCACTAGTGTTTTAATGAACAGCTTAAAAAGAGAATCCTAATGTGATTTCTTTATAATGGGTGTGTTCCTTATCTTATCCTAGTGTCTAAACTCTTCTCCATGGCTGGACCCCCAAATAATATTCCTTTACGTGCTAAGGGGTAACTAGAGAGTGGGATAGTTTTAATAACTACCCTAACCCTAACGCGTACCCTAACGCTAACCCCTACCGTAACCCTAACACGTACCCTAATCCTAACCCGTACCCTAAACCGAGCCCTAACCCTAACACTAACCCTAACCCTAACTCTAACCCATACCCTACGCCGTACCCGAAGCCCTCCCCAAACCCGTACCCGAAACCGTACCCTAAGCCTAACCCTAAGCCTAACCCTAACCCTAGGCTACCCTTGACTGCTTCTGCCTCCAATAGATTTCCTAAGCACTAGTGTTTTAAGGAACAGCTTAAGAAGAGAATCCTAATGTGATTTCTTTATAATGGGTGTGTTCTTTATCTTATCCTAGTGTCTAAACTCTTCTCCATGGCTGGACCCCCAAATAATATTCCTTTACGTGCTAAGGGGTAACTAGAGAGTGGGAAAGGTTTAATAACTACCCTAACCCTAACGCGTACCCTAACGCTAACCCCTACCCTAACCCTAACACGTACCCTAATCCTAACCCGTACCCTAAACCGAGCCCTAACCCTAACACTAACCCTAACCCTAACCCTAACCCATACCCTACGCCGTACCCGAAGCCCTCCCCGAACCCGTACCCTAACCCGTACCCTAAGCCTAACCCTAAGCCTAAGCCTAACCCTAGGCTACCCTTGACTGCTTCTGCCTCCAATAGATTTCCTAAGCACAAGTGTTTTAAGGAACAGCTTAAAAAGAGTATCCTAATGTGATTTCTTTATAATGGGTGTGTTCCTTATCTTATCCTAGTGTCTAAACTCTTCTCCATGGCGGGACCCCCAAATAATATTTCTTTACGTGCTAAGGGGTAACTAAAGAGTGAGATAGGTTTAATAACTACGATAACCCTAACGCGTACCCTAACGCTAACCCCTACCCTAACCCTAACACGTACCCTAATCCTAACCCGTACCCTAAACCGAGCCCTAACCCTAACACTAACCCTAACCCTAACCCTAACCCATACCCTACGCCGTACCCGCAGCCCTCCCCGAACCCGTACCCTAAGCCGTAACCTAAGCCTAAACCTAAGCCTAACCCTAACCCTAGGCTACCCTTGACTGCTTCTGCCTCCAATAGATTTCCTAAGCACTAGTGTTTTAAGGAACAGCTTAAAAAGAGAATCCTAAAGTTATTTCTTTATAATGGGTGTGTTCCTTATCTTATCCTAGTGTCTAAACTCTTCTCCATGGCTGGACCCCCAAATAATATTCCTTTACGTGCTAAGGGGTATCGAGAGAGAGGGATAGGTTTAATAACTACCCTAACCCTAACGCGTACCCTAACCCTAACCCCTACCGTAACCCTAACACGTACCCTAATCCTAACCCGTACCCTAAACCGAGCCCTAACCCTAACACTAACCCTAACCCTAACCCTAACCCATACCCTACGCCGTACCCGAAGCCCTCCCCGAACCCGTACCCTAAGCCGTACCCTAAGCCTAACCCTAAGCCTAACCCTAACACTAGGCTACCCTTGACTGCTTCTGCCTCCAATAGATTTCCTAAGCACTAGTGTTTTAAGGAACAGCTTAAGAAGAGAATCCTAATATGATTTCTTTATAATGGGTGTGTTCCTTATCTTATCCTAGTGTCTAAACTCTTCTCCATGGCTGGACCCCCAAATAATATTCCTTTACGTGCTAAGGGGTATCTAGAGAGTGGGATAGGTTTAATAACTACCCTAACCCTAACGCGTACCCTAACGCTAACCCCTACCCTAACCCTAACACGTACCCTAATCCTAACCCGTACCCTAAACCGAGCCCTAACCCTAACACTAACCCTAACCCTAACCCTAACCCATACCCTACGCCGTACCCGAAGCCCACCCCGAACCCGTACCCTAAGCCGTACCCTAAGCCTAACCCTAAGCCTAACCCTAACACTAGGCTACCCTTGACTGCTTCTGCCTCCAATAGATTTCCTAAGCACTAGTGTTTTAAGGAACAGCTTAAAAAGAGAATCCTAATGTGATTTCTTTATAATGGGTGTGTTCCTTATCTTATCCTAGTGTCTAAACTCTTCTCCATGGCTGGACCCCCAAATAATATTCCTTTACGTGCTAAGGGGTAACTAGAGAGTGGGATAGTTTTAATAACTACCCTAACCCTAACGCGTACCCTAACGCTAACCCCTACCGTAACCCTAACACGTACCCTAATCCTAACCCGTACCCTAAACCGAGCCCTAACCCTAACACTAACCCTAACCCTAACTCTAACCCATACCCTACGCCGTACCCGAAGCCCTCCCCAAACCCGTACCCGAAACCGTACCCTAAGCCTAACCCTAAGCCTAACCCTAACCCTAGGCTACCCTTGACTGCTTCTGCCTCCAATAGATTTCCTAAGCACTAGTGTTTTAAGGAACAGCTTAAGAAGAGAATCCTAATGTGATTTCTTTATAATGGGTGTGTTCTTTATCTTATCCTAGTGTCTAAACTCTTCTCCATGGCTGGACCCCCAAATAATATTCCTTTACGTGCTAAGGGGTAACTAGAGAGTGGGAAAGGTTTAATAACTACCCTAACCCTAACGCGTACCCTAACGCTAACCCCTACCCTAACCCTAACACGTACCCTAATCCTAACCCGTACCCTAAACCGAGCCCTAACCCTAACACTAACCCTAACCCTAACCCATACCCTACGCCGTACCCGAAACCCTCCCCGAACCCGTACCCTAAGCCGTACCCTAAGCCTAACCCTAAGCCTAAGCCTAACCCTAGGCTACCCTTGACTGCTTCTGCCTCCAATAGATTTCCTAAGCACAAGTGTTTTAAGGAACAGCTTAAAAAGAGTATCCTAATGTGATTTCTTTATAATGGGTGTGTTCCTTATCTTATCCTAGTGTCTAAACTCTTCTCCATGGCGGGACCCCCAAATAATATTTCTTTACGTGCTAAGGGGTAACTAAAGAGTGAGATAGGTTTAATAACTACGATAACCCTAACGCGTACCCTAACGCTAACCCCTACCCTAACCCTAACACGTACCCTAATCCTAACCCGTACCCTAAACCGAGCCCTAACCCTAAAACTAACCCTAACCCTAACCCTAACCCATACCCTACGCCGTACCCGCAGCCCTCCCCGAACCCGTACCCTAAGCCGTAACCTAAGCCTAAACCTAAGCCTAACCCTAACCCTAGGCTACCCTTGACTGCTTCTGCCTCCAATAGATTTCCTAAGCACTAGTGTTTTAAGGAACAGCTTAAAAAGAGAATCCTAAAGTTATTTCTTTATAATGGGTGTGTTCCTTATCTTATCCTAGTGTCTAAACTCTTCTCCATGGCTGGACCCCCAAATAATATTCCTTTACGTGCTAAGGGGTATCGAGAGAGAGGGATAGGTTTAATAACTACCCTAACCCTAACGCGTACCCTAACCCTAACCCCTACCGTAACCCTAACACGTACCCTAATCCTAACCCGTACCCTAAACCGAGCCCTAACCCTAACACTAACCCTAACCCTAACCCTAACCCATACCCTACGCCGTACCCGAAGCCCTCCCCGAACCCGTACCCTAAGCCGTACCCTAAGCCTAACCCTAAGCCTAACCCTAACACTAGGCTACCCTTGACTGCTTCTGCCTCCAATAGATTTCCTAAGCACTAGTGTTTTAAGGAACAGCTTAAGAAGAGAATCCTAATATGATTTCTTTATAATGGGTGTGTTCCTTATCTTATCCTAGTGTCTAAACTCTTCTCCATGGCTGGACCCCCAAATAATATTCCTTTACGTGCTAAGGGGTATCTAGAGAGTGGGATAGGTTTAATAACTACCCTAACCCTAACGCGTACCCTAACGCTAACCCCTACCCTAACCCTAACACGTACCCTAATCCTAACCCGTACCCTAAACCGAGCCCTAACCCTAACACTAACCCTAACCCTAACCCTAACCCATACCCTACGCCGTACCCGAAGCCCACCCCGAACCCGTACCCTAAGCCGTACCCTAAGCCTAACCCTAAGCCTAACCCTAACACTAGGCTACCCTTGACTGCTTCTGCCTCCAATAGATTTCCTAAGCACTAGTGTTTTAAGGAACAGCTTAAAAAGAGAATCCTAATGTGATTTCTTTATAATGGGTGTGTTCCTTATCTTATCCTAGTGTCTAAACTCTTCTCCATGGCTGGACCCCCAAATAATATTCCTTTACGTGCTAAGGGGTAACTAGAGAGTGGGATAGTTTTAATAACTACCCTAACCCTAACGCGTACCCTAACGCTAACCCCTACCGTAACCCTAACACGTACCCTAATCCTAACCCGTAACCTAAACCGAGCCCTAACCCTAACACTAACCCTAACCCTAACTCTAACCCATACCCTACGCCGTACCCGAAGCCCTCCCCAAACCCGTACCCGAAACCGTACCCTAAGCCTAACCCTAAGCCTAACCCTAACCCTAGGCTACCCTTGACTGCTTCTGCCTCCAATAGATTTCCTAAGCACTAGTGTTTTAAGGAACAGCTTAAGAAGAGAATCCTAATGTGATTTCTTTATAATGGGTGTGTTCTTTATCTTATCCTAGTGTCTAAACTCTTCTCCATGGCTGGACCCCCAAATAATATTCCTTTACGTGCTAAGGGGTAACTAGAGAGTGGGAAAGGTTTAATAACTACCCTAACCCTAAGGCGTACCCTAACGCTAACCCCTACCCTAACCCTAACACGTACCCTAATCCTAACCCGTACCCTAAACCGAGCCCTAACCCTAACACTAACCCTAACCCTAACCCATACCCTACGCCGTACCCGAAACCCTCCCCGAACCCGTACCCTAAGACGTACCCTAAGCCTAACCCTAAGCCTAAGCCTAACCCTAGGCTACCCTTGACTGCTTCTGCCTCCAATAGATTTCCTAAGCACAAGTGTTTTAAGGAACAGCTTAAAAAGAGTATCCTAATGTGATTTCTTTATAATGGGTGTGTTCCTTATCTTATCCTAGTGTCTAAACTCTTCTCCATGGCGGGACCCCCAAATAATATTTCTTTACGTGCTAAGGGGTAACTAAAGAGTGAGATAGGTTTAATAACTACGATAACCCTAACGCGTACCCTAACGCTAACCCCTACCTTAACCCTAACAGGTACCCTAATCCTAACCCGTACCCTAAACCGAGCCCTAACCCTAACACTAACCCTAACCCTAACCCTAACCCATACCCTACGCCGTACCCGCAGCCCTCCCCGAACCCCTACCCTAAGCCGTACCCTAAGCCTAACCCTAAGCCTAACCCTAACTCTAGGCTACCCTTGACTGCTTCTGCCTCCAATAGATTTCCTAAGCACTAGTGTTTTAAGGAACAGCTTAAAAAGAGAATCCTAATGTGATTTCTTTATAATGGGTGTGTTCCTTATCTAATCCTAGTGTCTAAACTCTTCTCCATGGCTGGACCCCCAAATAATATTCTTTTATGTGCTAAGGGGTATCTAGAGAGTGGGATAGGTTTAATCACTACCCTAACCCTAACGAGTACACTAACCCTAACCCCTACCCTAACCCTAACACGTACCCTAATCCTAACCCGTACCCTAAACCGAGCCCTAACCCTAACACTAACCCTAACCCTAACCCTAACCCATACCCTACGCCGTACCTGAAGCCCTCCCTGAACCCGTACCCTAAGCCGTACCCTAAGCCTACCCGTAAGCCTAACCCTAACCCTAGGCTACCCTTGACTGCTTCTGCCTCCAATAGATTTCCTAAGCACTAGTGTTTTAAGGAACAGTTTAAAAAGAGAATCCTAATGTGATTTCTTTATAATGTGTGTGTTCCTTATATTATCTTAGTGTCTAAACTCTTCTCCATTGCTGGACCCCCAAATAATATTCCTTTACGTGCTAAGGGGTATCTAGAGAGTGGGATAGGTTTAATAACTACCCTAACCGTAACGCGTACCCTAACCCTAACCCCTACCCTAACCCTAACACGTACCCTAATCCTAACCCGTACCCTAAACCGAGCCCTAACCCTAACACTAACCCTAACCCTAACCCTAACCCATACCCTACGCCGTACCCGAAGCCCTCCCCGAACCCGTACCCTAAGCCATACCCTAAGCCTAACCCTAAGCCTAGCCCTAACCCTAGGCTATCCTTCACTGCTTCTGCCTCCAATAGATTTCCTAAGCACTAGTGTTTTAAGGAACAGCTTAAGAAGAGAATCCTAATGTGATTTCTTTATAATGGGTGTGTTCCTTATCTTATCCTAGTGTCTAAACTCTTCTCCATGGCTGGACCCCCAAATAATATTCCTTTACGTGCTAAGGGGTAACTAGAGAGTGGGATAGGTTTAATAACTACCCTAACCCTAACGCGTACCCTAACGCTAACCCCTACCCTAAACCTAACACGTACCCTAATCCTAACCCGTACCCTAAACCGAGCCCTAACCCTAACACTAACCCTAACACTAACCCTAACCCATACCCTACGCCGTACCCGAAGCCCTCCCCGAACCCGTACCCTAAGCCGAACCCTAAGCCTAACCCTAAGCCTAACCCTAACCCTAGGCTACCCTTGACTGCTTCTGCCTCCAATAGATTTCCTAAGCACTAGTGTTTTAAGGAACAGCTTAAAAAGAGTATCCTAATGTGATTTCTTTATAATGGGTGTGTTCCTTATCTTATCCTAGTGTCTAAACTCTTCTCCATGGCGGGACCCCCAAATAATATTCCTTTACGTGCTAAGGGGTAACTAGAGAGTGAGATAGGTTTAATAACTACGATAACCCTAACGCGTACCCTAACGCTAACCCCTACCCTAACCCTAACACGTACCCTAATCCTAACCCGTACCCTAAACCGAGCCCTAACCCTAACACTAACCCTAACCCTAACCCAAACCCATACCCTACGCCGTACCCGCAGCCCTCCCCGAACCCGTACCCTAAGCCGTACCCTAAGCCTAAACCTAAGCCTAACCCTAACCCTAGGCTACCCTTGACTGCTTCTGCCTCCAATAGATTTCCTAAGCACTAGTGTTTTAAGGAACAGCTTAAAAAGAGAATCCTAATGTGATTTCTTTATAATGGGTGTGTTCCTTATCTTATCCTAGTGTCTAAACTCTTCTCCATGGCTGGACCCCCAAATAATATTCCTTTATGTGCTAAGGGGTAACTAGAGAGTGGGATAGGTTTAATAACTACCCTAACCCTAACACGTACCCTTATCCTAACCCGTACCCTAAACCGAGCCCTAACCCTAACACTAACCCTAACCCTAACTCTAACCCATACCCTACGCCGTACCCGAAGCCCTCCCCAAACCCGTACCCTAAACCGTACCCTAAGCCTAACCCTAAGCCTAACCCTAACCCTAGGCTACCCTTGACTGCTTCTGCCTCCAATAGATTTCCTAAGCACTAGTGTTTTAAGGAACAGCTTAAAAAGAGAATCCTAATGTGATTTCTTTATAATGGGTGTGTTCCTTATCTAATCCTAGTGTCTAAACTCTTCTCCATGGCTGGACCCCCAAATAATATTCTTTTATGTGCTAAGGGGTATCTAGAGAGTGGGATAGGTTTAATCACTACCCTAACCCTAACGAGTACACTAACCCTAACCCCTACCCTAACCCTAACACGTACCCTAATCCTAACCCGTACCCTAAACCGAGCCCTAACCCTAACACTAACCCTAACCCTAACCCTAACCCATACCCTACGCCGTACCCGAAGCCCTCCCTGAACCCGTACCCTAAGCCGTACCCTAAGCCTACCCGTAAGCCTAACCCTAACCCTAGGCTACCCTTGACTGCTTCTGCCTCCAATAGATTTCCTAAGCACTAGTGTTTTAAGGAACAGCTTAAAAAGAGAATCCTAATGTGATTTCTTTATAATGTGTGTGTTCCTTATATTATCTTAGTGTCTAAACTCTTCTCCATTGCTGGACCCCCAAATAATATTCCTTTACGTGCTAAGGGGTATCTAGAGAGTGGGATAGGTTTAATAACTACCCTAACCGTAACGCGTACCCTAACCCTAACCCCTACCCTAACCCTAACACGTACCCTAATCCTAACCCGTACCCTAAACCGAGCCCTAACCCTAACACTAACCCTAACCCTAACCCTAACCCATACCCTACGCCGTACCCGAAGCCCTCCCCGAACCCGTACCCTAAGCCGTACCCTAAGCATAACCCTAAGCCTAACCCTAACCCTAGGCTATCCTTGACTACTTCTGCCTCCAATAGATTTCCTAAGCACTAGTGTTTTAAGGAACAGCTTAAGAAGAGAATCCTAATGTGATTTCTTTATAATGGGTGTGTTCCTTATCTTATCCTAGTGTCTAAACTCTTCTCCATGGCTGGACCCCCAAATAATATTCCTTTACGTGCTAAGGGGTAACTAGAGAGTGGGATAGGTTTAATAACTACCCTAACCCTAACGCGTACCCTAACGCTAACCCCTACCCTAACCCTAACACGTACCCTAATCCTAACCCGTATCCTAAACCGAGCCCTAACCCTAACACTAACCCTAACCCTAACCCTAACCCATACCCTACGCCGTACCCGAAGCCCTCCCCGAACCCGTAACCTAAGCCGAACCCTAAGCCTAACCCTAAGCCTAACCCTAACCCTAGGCTACCCTTGACTGCTTCTGCCTCCAATAGATTTCCTAAGCACTAGTGTTTTAAGGAACAGCTTAAAAAGAGCATCCTAATGTGATTTCTTTATAATGGGTGTGTTCCTTATCTTATCCTAGTGTCTAAACTCTTCTCCATGGCGGGACCCCCAAATAATATTCCTTTACGTGCTAAGGGGTAACTAGAGAGTGAGATAGGTTTAATAACTACGATAACCCTAACGCGTAACCTAACGCTAACCCCTACCCTAACCCTAACACGTACCCTAATCCTAACCCGTACCCTAAACCGAGCCCTAACCCTAACACTAACCCTAACCCTAACCCTAACCCATACCCTACGCCGTACCCGCAGCCCTCCCCGAACCCGTACCCTAAGCCGTACCCTAAGCCTAAACCTAAGCCTAACCCTAACCCTAGGCTACCCTTGACTGCTTCTGCCTCCAATAGATTTCCTAAGCACTAGTGTTTTAAGGAACAGCTTAAAAAGAGAATCCTAATGTGATTTCTTTATAATGGGTGTGTTCCTTATCTTATCCTAGTGTCTAAACTCTTCTCCATGGCTGGACCCCCAAATAATATTCCTTTATGTGCTAAGGGGTAACTAGAGAGTGGGATAGGTTTAATAACTACCCTAACCCCAACACGTACCCTAACGCTAACCCCTACACTAACCCTAACACGTACCCTAATCCTAAACTGTACCCTAAACCGAGCCCTAACCCTAACACTAACCCTAACCCTAACTCTAACCCATACCCTACGCCGTACCCGAAGCCCTCCCCAAACCCGTACCCTAAACCGTACCCTAAGCCTAACCCTAAGCCTAACCCTAACCCTAGGCTACCCTTGACTGCTTCTGCCTCCAATAGATTTCCTAAGCACTAGTGTTTTAAGGAACAGCTTAAAAAGAGAATCCTAATGTGATTTCTTTATAATGGGTGTGTTCCTTATCTAATCCTAGTGTCTAAACTCTTCTCCATGGCTGGACCCCCAAATAATATTCTTTTATGTGCTAAGGGGTATCGAGAGAGAGGGATAGGTTTAATAACTACCCTAACCCTAACGCGTACCCTAACCCTAACCCCTACCGTAACCCTAACACGTACCCTAATCCTAAACCGTACCCTAAACCGAGCCCTAACCCTAACACTAACCCTAACCCTAACCCTAACCCATACCCTACGCCGTACCCGAAGCCCTCCCTGAACCCGTACCCTAAGCCGTACCCTAAGCCTACCCGTAAGCCTAACCCTAACCCTAGGCTACCCTTGACTGCTTCTGCCTCCAATAGATTTCCTAAGCACTAGTGTTTTAAGGAACAGCTTAAAAAGAGAATCCTAATGTGATTTCTTTATAATGTGTGTGTTCCTTATATTATCTTAGTGTCTAAACTCTTCTCCATTGCTGGACCCCCAAATAATATTCCTTTACGTGCTAAGGGGTATCTAGAGAGTGGGATAGGTTTAATAACTACCCTAACCGTAACGCGTACCCTAACCCTAACCCCTACCCTAACCCTAACACGTACCCTAATCCTAACCTGTACCCTAAACCGAGCCCTAACCCTAACACTAACCCTAACCCTAACCCTAACCCATACCCTACGCCGTACCCGAAGCCCTCCCCGAACCCGTACCCTAAGCCGTACCCTAAGCCTAACCCTAAGCCTAACCCTAACCCTAGGCTATCCTTGACTACTTCTGCCTCCAATAGATTTCCTAAGCACTAGTGTTTTAAGGAACAGCTTAAGAAGAGAATCCTAATGTGATTTCTTTATAATGGGTGTGTTCCTTATCTTATCCTAGTGTCTAAACTCTTCTCCATGGCTGGACCCCCAAATAATATTCCTTTACGTGCTAAGGGGTAACTAGAGAGTGGGATAGGTTTAATAACTACCCTAACCCTAACGCGTACCCTAACGCTAACCCCTACCCTAACCCTAACACGTACCCTAATCCTAACCCGTATCCTAAACCGAGCCCTAACCCTAACACTAACCCTAACCCTAACCCTAACCCATACCCTACGCCGTACCCGAAGCCCTCCCCGAACCCGTACCCTAAGCCGAACCCTAAGCCTAACCCTAAGCCTAACCCTAACCCTAGGCTACCCTTGACTGCTTCTGCCTCCAATAGATTTCCTAAGCACTAGTGTTTTAAGGAACAGCTTAAAAAGAGTATCCTAATGTGATTTCTTTATAATGGGTGTGTTCCTTATCTTATCCTAGTGTCTAAACTCTTCTCCATGGCGGGACCCCCAAATAATATTCCTTTACGTGCTAAGGGGTAACTAGAGAGTGAGATAGGTTTAATAACTACGATAACCCTAACGCGTACCCTAACGCTAACCCCTACCCTAACCCTAACACGTACCCTAATCCTAACCCGTACCCTAAACCGAGCCCTAACCCTAACACTAACCCTAACCCTAACCCTAACCCATACCCTACGCCGTACCCGCAGCCCTCCCCGAACCCGTACCCTAAGCCGTACCCTAAGCCTAAACCTAAGCCTAACCCTAACCCTAGGCTACCCTTGACTGCTTCTGCCTCCAATAGATTTCCTAAGCACTAGTGTTTTAAGGAACAGCTTAAAAAGAGAATCCTAATGTGATTTCTTTATAATGGGTGTGTTCCTTATCTTATCCTAGTGTCTAAACTCTTCTCCATGGCTGGACCCCCAAATAATATTCCTTTATGTGCTAAGGGGTAACTAGAGAGTGGGATAGGTTTAATAACAACCCTAACCCTAACACGTACCCTAACGCTAACCCCTACCCTAACCCTAACACGTACCCTAATCCTAACCTGTACCCTAAACCGAGCCCTAACCCTAACACTAACCCTAACCCTAACTCTAACCCATACCCTACGCCGTACCCGAAGCCCTCCCCAAACCCGTACCCTAAACCGTACCCTAAGCCTAACCCTAAGCCTAACCCTAACCCTAGGCTACCCTTGACTGCTTCTGCCTCCAATAGATTTCCTAAGCACTAGTGTTTTAAGGAACAGCTTAAAAAGAGAATCCTAATGTGATTTCTTTATAATGGGTGTGTTCCTTATCTAATCCTAGTGTCTAAACTCTTCTCCATGGCTGGACCCCCAAATAATATTCTTTTATGTGCTAAGGGGTATCGAGAGAGAGGGATAGGTTTAATAACTACCCTAACCCTAACGCGTACCCTAACCCTAACCCCTACCGTAACCCTAACACGTACCCTAATCCTAACCCGTACCCTAAACCGAGCCCTAACCCTAACACTAACCCTAACCCTAACCCTAACCCATACCCTACGCCGTACCCGAAGCCCTCCCTGAACCCGTACCCTAAGCCGTACCCTAAGCCTAACCCTAAGCCTAACCCTAACCCTAGGCTACCCTTGACTGCTTCTACCACCAATAGATTTCCTAAGCACTAGTGTTTTAAGGAACAGCTTAAAAAGAGAATCCTAATGTGATTTCTTTATAATGTGTGTGTTCCTTATGTTATCTTAGTGTCTAAACTCTTCTCCATGGCTGGACCTCCAAATAATATTCCTTTACGTGCTAAGGGGTATCTAGAGAGTGGGATAGGTTTAATAACTACCCTAACCGTAACACGTACCCTAACCCTAAACCCTACCCTAACCCTAACACGTACCCTAATCCTAACCCGTACCCTAAACCGAGCCCTAACCCTAACACTAACCCTAACCCTAACCCTAACCCATACCCTACGCCGTACACGAAGCCCTCCCTGAACCCGTAACCTAAGCCGTACCCTAAGCCTAACCCTAAGCCTAACCCTAACCGTAGGCTACCCTTGACTGCTTCTGCCTCCAATAGATTTCCTAAGCACTAGTGTTTTAAGGAACAGCTTAAGAAGAGAATCCTAATGTGATTTCTTTATAATGGGTGTGTTCCTTATCTTATCCTAGTGTCTAAACTCTTCTCCATGGCTGGACCCCCAAATAATATTCCTTTACGTGCTAAGGGGTAACTAGAGAGTGGAATAGGTTTAATAACTACCCTAACCCTAACGCGTACCCTAACGCTAACCCCTACCCTAACCCTAACACGTACCCTAATCCTAACCCGTACCCTAAACCGAGCCCTAACCCTACCACTTACCCTAACCCTAACCCTAACCCATACCCTACGCCGTACCCGAAGCCCTCCCCGAACCTGTACCCTAAGCCGTACCCTAAGCCTAACCCTAAGCCTAACCCTAACCGTAGGCTACCCTTGACTGCTTCTGCCTCCAATAGACTTCCTAAGCACTAGTGTTTTAAGGAACAGCTTAAGAAGAGAATCCTATTGTGATTTCTTTATAATGGGTGTGTTCCTTATCTTATCCTAGTGTCTAAACTCTTCTCCATGGCTGGACCCCCAAATAATATTCCTTTACGTGCCAAGGGGTAACTAGAGAGTGGGATAGGTTTAATAACTACCCTAACCCTAACGCGTACCCTAACGCTAACCCCTACCCTAACCCTAACACGTACCCTAATCCTAACCCGTATCCTAAACCGAGCCCTAACCCTAACACTAACCCTAACCCTAACCCTAACCCATACCCTACGCCGTACCCGAAGCCCTCCCCGAACCCGTACCCTAAGCCGAACCCTAAGCCTAACCCTAAGCCTAACCCTAACCCTAGGCTACCCTTGACTGCTTCTGCCTCCAATAGATTTCCTAAGCACTAGTGTTTTAAGGAACAGCTTAAAAAGAGTATCCTAATGTGATTTCTTTATAATGGGTGTGTTCCTTATCTTATCCTAGTGTCTAAACTCTTCTCCATGGCGGGACCCCCAAATAATATTCCTTTACGTGCTAAGGGGTAACTAGAGAGTGAGATAGGTTTAATAACTACGATAACCCTAACGCGTACCCTAACGCTAACCCCTACCCTAACCCTAACACGTACCCTAATCCTAACCCGTACCCTAAACCGAGCCCTAACCCTAACACTAACCCTAACCCTAACCCTAACCCATACCCTACGCCGTACCCGCAGCCCTCCACGAACCCGTACCCTAAGCCGTACCCTAAGCCTAAACCTAAGCCTAACCCTAACCCTAGGCTACCCTTGACTGCTTCTGCCTCCAATAGACTTCCTAAGCACTAGTGTTTTAAGGAACAGCTTAAGAAGAGAATCCTAATGTGATTTCTTTATAATGGGTGTGTTCCTTATCTTATCCTAGTGTCTAAACTCTTCTCCATGGCTGGACCCCCAAATAATATTCCTTTACGTGCCAAGGGGTAACTAGAGAGTGGGATAGGTTTAATAACTACCCTAACCGTAATGCGTACCCTAACGCTAACCCCTACCCTAACCCTAACACGTACCCTAATCCTAACCCGTACCCTAAACCGAGCCCTAACCCTAACACTAACCCTAACCCTAACCCTAACCCATACCCTACGCCGTACCCGAAGCCCTCCCCGAACCCGTACCCTAAGCCGTACCCTAAGCCTAACCCTAAGCCTAACCCTAACCCTAGGCTATCCTTGACTACTTCTGCCTCCAATAGATTTCCTAAGCACTAGTGTTTTAAGGAACAGCTTAAGAAGAGAATCCTAATGTGATTTCTTTATAATGGGTGTGTTCCTTATCTTATCCTAGTGTCTAAACTCTTCTCCATGGCTGGACCCCCAAATAATATTCCTTTACGTGCTAAGGGGTAAGTAGAGAGTGGGATAGGTTTAATAACTACCCTAACCCTAACGCGTACCCTAACGCTAACCCCTACCCTAACCCTAACACGTACCCTAATCCTAACCCGTATCCTAAACCGAGCCCTAACCCTAACCCTAACCCTAACCCATACCCTACGCCGTACCCGCAGCCCTCCCCGAACCCGTACCCTAAGCCGTACCCTAAGCCTAAACCTAAGCCTAACCCTAACCCTAGGCTACCCTTGACTGCTTCTGCCTCCAATAGATTTCCTAAGCACTAGTGTTTTAAGGAACAGCTTAAAAAGAGAATCCTAATGTGATTTCTTTATAATGCGTGTGTTCCTTATCTTATCCTAGTGTCTAAACTCTTCTCCATGGCTGGACCCCCAAATAATATTCCTTTACGTGCTAAGGGGTAACTAGAGAGTGGGATAGGTTTAATAACTACCCTAACCCTAACACGTACCCTAACGCTAACCCCTACCGTAACCCTAACACGTACCCTAATCCTAACCCGTACCCTAAACCGAGCCCTAACCCTAACAGTAACCCTAACCCTAACCCTAACCCATACCCTACGCCGTACCCGAAGCCCTCCCTGAACCCGTACCCTAAGCCGTACCCTAAGCCTAACCCTAAGCCTAACCCTAACCCTAGGCTACCCTTGACTGCTTCTACCACCAATAGATTTCCTAAGCACTAGTGTTTTAAGGAACAGCTTAAAAAGAGAATCCTAATGTGATTTCTTTATAATGTGTGTGTTCCTTATATTATCTTAGTGTCTAAACTCTTCTCCATGGCTGGACCCCCAAATAATATTCCTTTACGTGCTAAGGGGTATCTAGAGAGTGGGATAGGTTTAATAACTACCCTAACCGTAACACGTACCCTAACCCTAACCCCTACCCTAACCCTAACACGTACCCTAATCCTAACCCGTACCCTAAACCGAGCCCTAACCCTAACACTAACCCTAACCCTAACCCTAAACCATACCCTACGCCGTACCCGAAGCCCTCCCTGAACCCGTACCCTAAGCCGTACCCTAAGCCTAACCCTAAGCCTAACCCTAACCGTAGGCTACCCTTGACTGCTTCTGCCTCCAATAGATTTCCTAAGCACTAGTGTTTTAAGCAACAGCTTAAGAAGAGAATCCTAATGTGATTTCTTTATAATGGGTGTGTTCCTTATCTTATCCTAGTGTCTAAACTCTTCTACATGGCTGGACCCCCAAATAATATTCCTTTACGTGCTAAGGGGTAACTAGAGAGTGGAATAGGTTTAATAACTACCCTAACCCTAACGCGTACCCTAACGCTAACCCCTACCCTAACCCTAACATGTACCCTAATCCTAACCCGTACCCTAAACCGAGCCCTAACCCTAACAGTAACCCTAACCCTAACCCTAACCCATACCCTACGCCGTACCCGAAGCCCTCCCCGAACCTGTACCCTAAGCCGTACCCTAAGCCCAATCCTAAGCCTAACACTAACCCTAGGCTACCCTTGACTGCTTCTGCCTCCAATAGATTTCCTAAGCACTAGTGTTTTAAGGAACAGCTTAAAAAGAGAATCATAATGTGATTTCTTTATAATGTGTGTGTTCCTTATATTATCTTAGTGTCTAAACTCTTCTCCATGTCTGGACCCCCAAATAATATTCCTTTACGTGCTAAGGGGTATCTAGAGAGTGGGATAGGTTTAATAACTACCCTAACCCTAACGCGTACCCTAACCCTAACCCCTACCCTAACCCTAACACGTACCCTAATCCTAACCCGTACCCTAAACCGAGCCCTAACCCTAACACTAACCCTAACCCTAACCCTAACCCATACCCTACGCCGTACCCGAAGCCCTCCCCGAACCCGTACCCTAAGCCGTACCCTAAGCCTAACCCTAAGCCTAACCCTAACCCTAGGCTACCCTTGACTACTTCTGCCTCCAATAGATTTCCTAAGCACTAGTGTTTTAAGGAACAGCTTAAGAAGAGAATCCTAATGAGATTTCTTTATAATGGGTGTGTTCCTTATCTTATCCTAGTGTCTAAACTCTTCTCCATGGCTGGACACCCAAATAATATTCCTTTACGTGCTAAGGGGTAACTAGAGAGTTGGATAGGTTTAATAACTACCCTAACCCTAACGCGTACCCTAACCCTAACCCCTACCCTAACCCTAACACGTACCCTAATCCTAACCCCTACCCTAAACCGAGCCCTAACCCTAACACTAACCCTAACCCTAACCCTAACCCATACCCTACGCCGTACCCGAAGCCCTCCCCGAACCCGTACCCTAAGCCGTACCCTAAGCCTAACCCTAAGCCTAACCCTAACCGTAGGCTACCCTTGACTGCTTCTGCCTCCAATAGACTTCCTAAGCACTAGTGTTTTAAGGAACAGCTTAAGAAGAGAATCCTAATGTGATTTCTTTATAATGGGTGTGTTCCTTATCTTATCCTAGTGTCTAAACTCTTCTCCATGGCTGGACCCCCAAATAATATTCCTTTACGTGCCAAGGGGTAACTAGAGAGTGGGATAGGTTTAATAACTACCCTAACCCTAACGCGTACCCTAACGCTAACCCCTACCCTAACCCTAACACGTACCCTAATCCTAACCCGTATCCTAAACCGATCCCTAACCCTAACACTAACCCTAACCCTAACCCTAACCCATACCCTACGCCGTACCCGAAGCCCTCCCCGAACCCGTACCCTAAGCCGAACCCTAAGCCTAACCCTAAGCCTAACCCTAACCCTAGGCTACCCTTGACTGCTTCTGCCTCCAATAGATTTCCTAAGCACTAGTGTTTTAAGGAACAGCTTAAAAAGAGTATCCTAATGTGATTTCTTTATAATGGGTGTGTTCCTTATCTTATCCTAGTGTCTAAACTCTTCTCCATGGCGGGACCCCCAAATAATATTCCTTTACGTGCTAAGGGGTAACTAGAGAGTGAGATAGGTTTAATAACTACGATAACCCTAACGCGTACCCTAACGCTAACCCCTACCCTAACCCTAACACGTACCCTAATCCTAACCCGTACCCTAAACCGAGCCCTAACCCTAACACTAACCCTAACCCTAACCCTAACCCATACCCTACGCCGTACCCGCAGCCCTCCCCGAACCTGTACCCTAAGCCGTACCCTACGCCTAAACCTAAGCCTAAACCTCACCCTAGGCTACCCTTGACTGCTTCTGCCTCCAATAGATTTCCTAAGCACTAGTGTTTTAAGGAACAGCTTAAAAAGAGAATCCTAATGTGATTTCTTTATAATGGGTGTGTTCCTTATCTTATCCTAGTGTCTAAACTCTTCTCCATGGCTGGACCTCCAAATAATATTCCTTTATGTGCTAAGGGGTAACTAGAGAGTGGGATAGGTTTAATAACTACCCTAACCCTAACGCGTACCCTAACGCTAACTCCTACCCTAACCCTAACACGTACCCTAATCCTAACCCGTACCCTAAACCGAGCCCTAACCCTAACACTAACCCTAAGCCTAACTCTAACCCATACCCTACGCCGTACCCGAAGCCCTCCCCAAACCCGTACCCTAAACCGTACCCTAAGCCTAACCCTAAGCCTAACCCTAACCCTAGGCTACCCTTGACTGCTTCTGCCTCCAATAGATTTCCTAAGCACTAGTGTTTTAAGGAACAGCTTAAAAAGAGAATCCTAATGTGATTTCTTTATAATGGGTGTGTTCCTTATCTAATCCTAGTGTCTAAACTCTTCTCCATGGCTGGACCCCCAAATAATATTCTTTTATGTGCTAAGGGGTATCTAGAGAGTGGGATAGGTTTAATCACTACCCTAACCCTAACGAGTACACTAACCCTAACCCCTACCCTAACCCTAACACGTACCCTAATCCTAACCCGTACCCTAAACCGAGCCCTAACCCTAACACTAACCCTAACCCTAACCCTAACCCATACCCTACGCCGTACCCGAAGCCCTCCCTGAACCCGTACCCTAAGCCGTACCCTAAGCCTACCCGTAAGCCTAACCCTAACCCTAGGCTACCCTTGACTGCTTCTGAGTCCAATTGATTTCCTAAGCACTAGTGTTTTAAGGAACAGCTTAAAAAGAGAATCCTAATGTGATTTCTTTATAATGTGTGTGTTCCTTATATTATCTTAGTGTCTAAACTCTTCTCCATGGCTGGACCCCCAAATAATATTCCTTTACGTGCTAAGGGGTATCTAGAGAGTGGGATAGGTTTAATAACTACCCTAACCGTAACGCGTACCCTAACCCTAACCCCTACCCTAACCCTAACACGTACCCTAATCCTAACCCGTACCCTAAACCGAGCCCTAACCCTAACACTAACCCTAACCCTAACCCTAACCCATACCCTACGCCGTACCCGAAGCCCTCCCCGAACCCGTACCCTAAGCCGTACCCTAAGCCTAACCCTAAGCCTAACCCTAACCCTAGGCTATCCTTGACTACTTCTGCCTCCAATAGATTTCCTAAGCACTAGTGTTTTAAGGAACAGCTTAAGAAGAGAATCCTAATGTGATTTCTTTATAATGGGTGTGTTCCTTATCTTATCCTAGTGTCTAAACTCTTCTCCATGGCTGGACCCCCAAATAATATTCCTTTACGTGCTAAGGGGTAAGTAGAGAGTGGGATAGGTTTAATAACTACCCTAACCCTAACGCGTACCCTAACGCTAACCCCTACCCTAACCCTAACACGTACCCTAATCCTAACCCGTATCCTAAACCGAGCCCTAACCCTAACACTAACCCTAACCCTAACCCTAACCCATACCCTACGCCGTACCCGAAGCCCTTCCCGAACCCGTACCCTAAGCCGAACCCTAAGCCTAACCCTAAGCCTAACCCTAACCCTAGGCTACCCTTGACTGCTTCTGCCTCCAATAGATTTCCTAAGCACTAGTGTTTTAAGGAACAGCTTAAAAAGAGTATCCTAATGTGATTTCTTTATAATGGGTGTGTTCCTTATCTTATCCTAGTGTCTAAACTCTTCTCCATGGCGGGACCCCCAAATAATATTCCTTTACGTGCTAAGGGGTAACTAGAGAGTGAGATAGGTTTAATAACTACGATAACCCTAACGCGTACCCTAACGCTAACCCCTACCCTAACCCTAACACGTACCCTAATCCTAACCCGTACCCTAAACCGAGCCCTAACCCTAACACTAACCCTAACCCTAACCCTAACCCATACCCTACGCCGTACCCGCAGCCCTCCCCGAACCCGTACCCTAAGCCGTACCCTAAGCCTAAACCTAAGCCTAACCCTAACCCTAGGCTACCCTTGACTGCTTCTGCCTCCAATAGATTTCCTAAGCACTAGTGTTTTAAGGAACAGCTTAAAAAGAGAATCCTAATGTGATTTCTTTATAATGCGTGTGTTCCTTATCTTATCCTAGTGTCTAAACTCTTCTCCATGGCTGGACCCCCAAATAATATTCCTTTACGTGCTAAGGGGTAACTAGAGAGTGGGATAGGTTTAATAACTACCCTAACCCTAACACGTACCCTAACGCTAACCCCTACCGTAACCCTAACACGTACCCTAATCCTAACCCGTACCCTAAACCGAGCCCTAACCCTAACAGTAACCCTAACCCTAACCCTAACCCATACCCTACGCCGTACCCGAAGCCCTCCCTGAACCCGTACCCTAAGCCGTACCCTAAGCCTAACCCTAAGCCTAACCCTAACCCTAGGCTACCCTTGACTGCTTCTGCCTCCAATAAATTTCCTAAGCACTAGTGTTTTAAGGAACAGCTTAAAAAGAGAATCCTAATGTGATTTCTTTATAATGGGTGTGTTCCTTATCTAATCCTAGTGTCTAAACTCTTCTCCATGGCTGGACCCCCAAATAATATTCTTTTATGTGCTAAGGGGTATCGAGAGAGAGGGATAGGTTTAATAACTACCCTAACCCTAAGGCGTACCCTAACCCTAACCCCTACCGTAACCCTAACACGTACCCTAATCCTAACCCGTACCCTAAACCGAGCCCTAACCCTAACACTAACCCTAACCCTAACCCTAACCCATACCCTACGCCGTACACGAAGCCCTCCCTGAACCCGTACCCTAAGCCGTACCCTAAGCCTAACCCTAAGCCTAACCGTAACCCTAGGCTACCCTTGACTGCTTCTACCACCAATAGATTTCCTAAGCACTAGTGTTTTAAGGAACAGCTTAAAAAGAGAATCCTAATGTGATTTCTTTATAATGTGTGTGTTCCTTATATTAACTTAGTGTCTAAACTCTTCTCCATGGCTGGACCCCCAAATAATATTCCTTTACGTGCTAAGGGGTATCTAGAGAGTGGGATAGGTTTAATAACTACCCTAACCGTAACACGTACCCTAACCCTAACCCCTACCCTAACCCTAACACGTACCCTAATCCTAACCCGTACCCTAAACCGAGCCCTAACCATAACACTAACCCTAACCCTAACCCTAACCCATACCCTACGCCGTACCCGAAGCCCTCCCTGAACCCGTACCCTAAGCCGTACCCTAAGCCTAACCCTAAGCCTAACCCTAACCGTAGGCTACCCTTGACTGCTTCTGCCTCCAATAGATTTCCTAAGCACTAGTGTTTTAAGGAACAGCTTAAGAAGAGAATCCTAATGTGATTTCTTTATAATGGGTGTGTTCCTTATCTTATCCTAGTGTCTAAACTCTTCTCCATGGCTGGACCCCCAAATAATATTCCTTTACGTGCTAAGGGGTAACTAGAGAGTGGAATAGGTTTAATAACTACCCTAACCCTAACGCGTACCCTAACGCTAACCCCTACCCTAACCCTAACACGTACCCTAATCCTAACCCGTACCCTAAACCGAGCCCTAACCCTAACACTTACCCTAACCCTAACCCTAACCCATACCCTACGCCGTACCCGAAGCCCTCCCCGAACCTGTACCCTAAGCCGTACCCTAAGCCTAACCCTAAGCCTAACCCTAACCGTAGGCTACCCTTGACTGCTTCTGCCTCCAATAGACTTCCTAAGCACTAGTGTTTTAAGGAACAGCTTAAGAAGAGAATCCTAATGTGATTTCTTTATAATGGGTGTGTTCCTTATCTTATCCTAGTGTCTAAACTCTTCTCCATGGCTTGACCCCCAAATAATATTCCTTTACGTGCCAAGGGGTAACTAGAGAGTGGGATAGGTTTAATAACTACCCTAACCCTAATGCGTACCCTAACGCTAACCCCTACCCTAACCCTAACACGTACCCTAATCCTAACCCGTACCCTAAACCGAGCCCTAACCCTAACACTAACCCTAACCCATACCCTACGCCGTACCCGAAGCCCTCCCCGAACCCGTACCCTAAGCCGTGCCCTAAGCCTAACCCTAAGCCTAACCCTAACCCTAGGCTACCCTTGACTGCTTCTGCCTCCAATAGATTTCCTAAGCACTAGTGTTTTAAGGAACAGCTTAAAAAGAGAATCCTAATGTGATTTCTTTATAATGTGTGTGTTCCTTATATTATCTTAGTGTCTAAACTCTTCTCCATGGCTGGACCCCCAAATAATATTCCTTCACGTGCTAAGGGGTATCTAGAGAGTGGGATAGGTTTAATAACTACCCTAACCGTAACGCGTACACTAACCCTAACCCCTACCCTAACCCTAGCACGTACACTAATCCTAACCCGTACCCTAAACCGAGCCCTAACCCTAACACTAACCCTAACCCATACCCTACGCCGTACCCGAAGCCCTCCCCGAACACGTACCCTAAGCCGTACCCTAAGCCTAACCCTAAGCCTAGCCCTAACCCTAGGCTACCCTTGACTGCTTCTGCCTCCAATAGATTTCCTAAGCACTAGTGTTTTAAGGAACAGCTTAAAAAGAGAATCCTAATGTGATTTGTTTATAATGGGTGTGTTCCTTATCTAATCCTAGTGTCTAAACTCTTCTCCATGGCTGGACCCCCAAATAATATTCGTTTATGTGCTAAGGGGTAACTAGAGAGTGGGATAGGTTTAATCACTACCCTAACCCTAACGTGTACCCTAACCCTAACCCCTACCCTAACCCTAACACGTACCCTAATCCTAACCCGTACCCTAAACCGAGCCCTAACCCTAACACTAACCCTAACCCTAACCCTAACCCATACCCTACGCCGTACACAAAGCCCTCCCCGAACCCGTACCCTAAGCCGTACCATAAGCCTAACCCTAAGCCTAACCCTAACCCTAGGCTACCCTTGACTGCTTCTGCCTCCAATAGATTTCCTAAGCACTAGTGTTTTAAGGAACAGCTTAAAAAGAGAATCCTAATGTGATTTCTTTATAATGTGTGTGTTCCTTATATTATCTTAGTGTCTAAACTCTTCTCCATGGCTGGACCTCCAAATAATATTCCTTTACGTGATAAGGGGTATCTAGAGAGTGGGATAGGTTTAATAACTACCCTAACCCTAACGCGTACCCTAACCCTAACCCCTACCCTAACCCTAACACGTACCCTAATCCTAACCTGTACCCTAAACCGAGCCCTAACCCTAACCCTAACCCATACCCTACGCCGTACCCGAAACCCTCCCCGAACCCGTACCCTAAGCCGTACCCTAAGCCTATCCCTAAGCCTAACCATAACCCTAGGCTACCCTTGACTGCTTCTGCCTCCAATAGATTTCCTAAGCACTAGTGTTTTAAGGAACAGCTTAAAAAGAGAATACTAATGTGATTTCTTTATAATGTGTGTGTTCCTTATATTATCTTAGTGTCTAAACTCTTCTCCATTGGTGGACCCCCAAATAATATTCCTTTACGTGCTAAGGGGTATCTAGAGAGTGGGATATGTTTTATAACTACCCTAACCCTAACCCCTACCCTAACCCTAACACGTACCCTAATCCTAACCCGTACCCTAAACCGAGCCCTAACCCTAACACTAACCCTAACCCTAACCCTAACCCATACCCTACGCCGTACCCGAAGCCCTCCCTGAACCCGTACCCTAAGCCGTACCCTAAGCCTAACCCTAAGCCTAACCCTAACCGTAGGCTACCCTTGACTGCTTCTGCCTCCAATAGATTTCCTAAGCACTAGTGTTTTAAGGAACAGCTTAAGAAGAGAATCCTAATGTGATTTCTTTATAATGGGTGTGTTCCTTATCTTATCCTAGTGTCTAAACTCTTCTCCATGGCTGGACCCCCAAATAATATTCCTTTACGTGCTAAGGGGTAACTAGAGAGTGGAATAGGTTTAATAACTACCCTAACCCTAACGCGTACCCTAACGCTAACCCCTACCCTAACCCTAACACGTACCCTAATCCTAACCCGTACCCTAAACCGAGCCCTAACCCTAACACTTACCCTAACCCTAACCCTAACCCATACCCTACGCCGTACCCGAAGCCCTCCCCGAACCTGTACCCTAAGCCGTACCCTAAGCCTAACCCTAAGCCTAACCCTAACCGTAGGCTACCCTTGACTGCTTCTGCCTCCAATAGACTTCCTAAGCACTAGTGTTTTAAGGAACAGCTTAAGAAGAGAATCCTAATGTGATTTCTTTATAATGGGTGTGTTCCTTATCTTATCCTAGTGTCTAAACTCTTCTCCATGGCTGGACCCCCAAATAATATTCCTTTACGTGCCAAGGGGTAACTAGAGAGTGGGATAGGTTTAATAACTACCCTAACCCTAACGCGTACCCTAACGCTAACCCCTACCCTAACCCTAACACGTACCCTAATCCTAACCCGTATCCTAAACCGAGCCCTAACCCTAACACTAACCCTAACCCTAACCCTAACCCATACCCTACGCCGTACCCGAAGCCCTCCCCGAACCCGTACCCTAAGCCGAACCCTAAGCCTAACCCTAAGCCTAACCCTAACCCTAGGCTACCCTTGACTGCTTCTGCCTCCAATAGATTTCCTAAGCACTAGTGTTTTAAGGAACAGCTTAAAAAGAGTATCCTAATGTGATTTCTTTATAATGGGTGTGTTCCTTATCTTATCCTAGTGTCTAAACTCTTCTCCATGGCGGGACCCCCAAATAATATTCCTTTACGTGCTAAGGGGTAACTAGAGAGTGAGATAGGTTTAATAACTACGATAACCCTAACGCGTACCCTAACGCTAACCCCTACCCTAACCCTAACACGTACCCTAATCCTAACCCGTACCCTAAACCGAGCCCTAACCCTAACACTAACCCTAACCCTAACCCTAACCCATACCCTACGCCGTACCCGCAGCCCTCCACGAACCCGTACCCTAAGCCGTACCCTAAGCCTAAACCTAAGCCTAACCCTAACCCTAGGCTACCCTTGACTGCTTCTGCCTCCAATAGACTTCCTAAGCACTAGTGTTTTAAGGAACAGCTTAAGAAGAGAATCCTAATGTGATTTCTTTATAATGGGTGTGTTCCTTATCTTATCCTAGTGTCTAAACTCTTCTCCATGGCTGGACCCCCAAATAATATTCCTTTACGTGCCAAGGGGTAACTAGAGAGTGGGATAGGTTTAATAACTACCCTAACCCTAATGCGTACCCTAACGCTAACCCCTACCCTAACCCTAACACGTACCCTAATCCTAACCCGTACCCTAAACCGAGCCCTAACCCTAACACTAACCCTAACCCATACCCTATGCCGTACCCGAAGCCCTCCCCGAACCCGTACCCTAAGCCGTGCCCTAAGCCTAACCCTAAGCCTAACCCTAACCGTAGGCTACCCTTGACTGCTTCTGCCTCCAATAGATTTCCTAAGCACTAGTGTTTTAAGGAACAGCTTAAAAAGAGAATCCTAATGTGATTTCTTTATAATGTGTGTGTTCCTTATATTATCTTAGTGTCTAAACTCTTCTCCATGGCTGGACCCCCAAATAATATTCCTTCACGTGCTAAGGGGTATCTAGAGAGTGGGATAGGTTTAATAACTACCCTAACCGTAACGCGTACACTAACCCTAACCCCTACCCTAACCCTAGCACGTACCCTAATCCTAACCCGTACCCTAAACCGAGCCCTAACCCTAACACTAACCCTAACCCTAACCCTAACCCATACCCTACGCCGTACCCGAAGCCCTCCCCGAACACGTACCCTAAGCCGTACCCTAAGCCTAACCCTAAGCCTAGCCCTAACCCTAGGCTACCCTTGACTGCTTCTGCCTCCAATAGATTTCCTAAGCACTAGTGTTTTAAGGAACAGCTTAAAAAGAGAATCCTAATGTGATTTGTTTATAATGGGTGTGTTCCTTATCTAATCCTAGTGTCTAAACTCTTCTCCATGGCTGGACCCCAAATAATATTCGTTTATGTGCTAAGGGGTAACTAGAGAGTGGGATAGGTTTAATCACTACCCTAACCCTAACGTGTACCCTAACCCTAACCCCTACCCTAACCCTAACACGTACCCTAATCCTAACCCGTACCCTAAACCGAGCCCTAACCCTAACACTAACCCTAACCCTAACCCTAACCCATACCCTACACCGTACACAAAGCCCTCCCCGAACCCGTACCCTAAGCCGTACCCTAAGCCTAACCCTAAGCCTAACCCTAACCCTAGGCTACCCTTGACTGCTTCTGCCTCCAATAGATTTCCTAAGCACTAGTGTTTTAAGGAACAGCTTAAAAAGAGAATCCTAATGTGATTTCTTTATAATGTGTGTGTTCGTTATATTATCTTAGTGTCTAAACTCTTCTCCATGGCTGGACCTCCAAATAATATTCCTTTACGTGATAAGGGGTATCTAGAGAGTGGGATAGGTTTAATAACTACCCTAACCCTAACGCGTACCCTAACCCTAACCCCTACCCTAACCCTAACACGTACCCTAATCCTAACCCGTACCCTAAACCGAGCCCTAACCCTAAAACTAACCCTAACCCTAACCCTAACCCATACCCTACGCTGTACCCGAAGCCCTCCCTGAACCCGTACCCTAAGCCGTAGCCTAAGCCTAACCCTAAGCCTAACCCTAACCCTAGGCTACCCTTGACTTCTTCTGCCTCCAATAGATTTCCTAAGCACTAGTGTTTTAAGGAACAGCTTAAAAAGAGAATCCTAATGTGATTTCTTTATAATGGGTGTGTTCCTTATCTTATCTTAGTGTCTAAACTCTTCTCCATGTCTGGACCCCCAAATAATATTCCTTTACGTGCTAAGGGGTAACTAGAGAGTGGGATAGGTTTAATAACTACCCTAACCCTAACGCGTACCCTAACGCTAACCGCTACCCTAACCCTAACACGTACCCTAATCCTAACCCGTACCCTAAACCGAGCCCTAACCCTAACACTAACCCTAACCCTAACCCTAACCCATACCCTACGCCATACCTGAATCCCTCCCCGAACCCGTACCCTAAGCCGTACCCTAAGCCTAACCCTAAGCCTAACCCTAACCCTAGGCTACCCTTGACTGCATCTGCCTCCAATAGATTTCCTAAGCACTAGTGTTTTAAGAAACAGCTTAAAAAGAGAATCCTAATGTGATTTCTTTATAATGGGTGTGTTCCTTATCTTATCCTAGTGTCTAAACTCTTCTCCATGGCTGGACCCCCAAATAATATTCCTTTACGTGCTAAGGGGTAACTAGAGAGTGGGATAGGTTTAATAACTACCTTAACCCTAACGCGTACCCTAACGCTAACCGCTACCCTAACCCTAACAGGTACCCTAATCCTAACCCGTACCCTAAACCGAGCCCTAACCCTAACACTAACCCTAACCCTAACCCTAACCCATACCCTATGCCGTACCCGAAGCCCTCCCCGAACCCGTACCCTAAGCCGTACCCTAAGCCTAAACCTAAGCCTAACCCTAACCCTAGGCTACCCTTGACTGCTTCTGCCTCCAATAGATTTCCTAAGCACTAGTGTTTTAAGGAACAGCTTAAAAAGAGAATCCTAATGTGATTTCTTTATAATGTGTGTGTTCCTTATATTATCTTAGTGTCTAAACTCTTCTCCATGGCTGGACCCCCAAATAATATTCCTTTACGTGCTAAGGGGTATCTAGAGAGTGGGATAGGTTTAATAACTACCCTAACCGTAACGCGTACCCTAACCCTAACCCCTACCCTAACCCTAACACGTACCCTAATCCTAACCCGTACCCTAAACCGAGCCCTAACCCTAACACTAACCCTAACCCTAACCTTAACCCATACCCTACGCCGTACCCGAAGCCCTCCCCGAACCCGTACCCTAAGCCGTACCCTAAGCCTAACCCTAAGCCTAACCCTAACCCTAGGCTACCCTTGACTGCTTCTGCCTCCAATAGATTTCCTAAGCACTAGTGTTTTAAGGAACAGCTTAAAAAGAGAATCCTAATGTGATTTCTTTATAATGGGTGTGTTCCTTATCTTATCCTAGTGTCTAAACTCTTCTCCATGGCGGGACCCCCAAATAATATTCCTTTACGTGATAAGGGGTATCTAGAGAGTGGGATAGGTTTAATAACTACCCTAACCCTAACGCGTACCCTAACCCTAACCCCTACCCTAACCCTAACACGTACCCTAATCCTAACCTGTACCCTAAACCGAGCCCTAACCCTAACCCTAACCCATACCCTACGCCGTACCCGAAACCCTCCCCGAACCCGTACCCTAAGCCGTACCCTAAGCCTATCCCTAAGCCTAACCATAACCCTAGGCTACCCTTGACTGCTTCTGCCTCCAATAGATTTCCTAAGCACTAGTGTTTTAAGGAACAGCTTAAAAAGAGAATACTAATGTGATTTCTTTATAATGTGTGTGTTCCTTATATTATCTTAGTGTCTAAACTCTTCTCCATTGGTGGACCCCCAAATAATATTCCTTTACGTGCTAAGGGGTATCTAGAGAGTGGGATATGTTTTATAACTACCCTAACCCTAACCCCTACCCTAACCCTAACACGTACCCTAATCCTAACCCGTACCCTAAACCGAGCCCTAACCCTAACACTAACCCTAACCCTAACCCTAACCCATACCCTACGCCGTACCCGAAGCCCTCCCTGAACCCGTACCCTAAGCCGTACCCTAAGCCTAACCCTAAGCCTAACCCTAACCGTAGGCTACCCTTGACTGCTTCTGCCTCCAATAGATTTCCTAAGCACTAGTGTTTTAAGGAACAGCTTAAGAAGAGAATCCTAATGTGATTTCTTTATAATGGGTGTGTTCCTTATCTTATCCTAGTGTCTAAACTCTTCTCCATGGCTGGACCCCCAAATAATATTCCTTTACGTGCTAAGGGGTAACTAGAGAGTGGAATAGGTTTAATAACTACCCTAACCCTAACGCGTACCCTAACGCTAACCCCTACCCTAACCCTAACACGTACCCTAATCCTAACCCGTACCCTAAACCGAGCCCTAACCCTAACACTTACCCTAACCCTAACCCTAACCCATACCCTACGCCGTACCCGAAGCCCTCCCCGAACCTGTACCCTAAGCCGTACCCTAAGCCTAACCCTAAGCCTAACCCTAACCGTAGGCTACCCTTGACTGCTTCTGCCTCCAATAGACTTCCTAAGCACTAGTGTTTTAAGGAACAGCTTAAGAAGAGAATCCTAATGTGATTTCTTTATAATGGGTGTGTTCCTTATCTTATCCTAGTGTCTAAACTCTTCTCCATGGCTGGACCCCCAAATAATATTCCTTTACGTGCCAAGGGGTAACTAGAGAGTGGGATAGGTTTAATAACTACCCTAACCCTAACGCGTACCCTAACGCTAACCCCTACCCTAACCCTAACACGTACCCTAATCCTAACCCGTATCCTAAACCGAGCCCTAACCCTAACACTAACCCTAACCCTAACCCTAACCCATACCCTACGCCGTACCCGAAGCCCTCCCCGAACCCGTACCCTAAGCCGAACCCTAAGCCTAACCCTAAGCCTAACCCTAACCCTAGGCTACCCTTGACTGCTTCTGCCTCCAATAGATTTCCTAAGCACTAGTGTTTTAAGGAACAGCTTAAAAAGAGTATCCTAATGTGATTTCTTTATAATGGGTGTGTTCCTTATCTTATCCTAGTGTCTAAACTCTTCTCCATGGCGGGACCCCCAAATAATATTCCTTTACGTGCTAAGGGGTAACTAGAGAGTGAGATAGGTTTAATAACTACGATAACCCTAACGCGTACCCTAACGCTAACCCCTACCCTAACCCTAACACGTACCCTAATCCTAACCCGTACCCTAAACCGAGCCCTAACCCTAACACTAACCCTAACCCTAACCCTAACCCATACCCTACGCCGTACCCGCAGCCCTCCACGAACCCGTACCCTAAGCCGTACCCTAAGCCTAAACCTAAGCCTAACCCTAACCCTAGGCTACCCTTGACTGCTTCTGCCTCCAATAGACTTCCTAAGCACTAGTGTTTTAAGGAACAGCTTAAGAAGAGAATCCTAATGTGATTTCTTTATAATGGGTGTGTTCCTTATCTTATCCTAGTGTCTAAACTCTTCTCCATGGCTGGACCCCCAAATAATATTCCTTTACGTGCCAAGGGGTAACTAGAGAGTGGGATAGGTTTAATAACTACCCTAACCCTAATGCGTACCCTAACGCTAACCCCTACCCTAACCCTAACACGTACCCTAATCCTAACCCGTACCCTAAACCGAGCCCTAACCCTAACACTAACCCTAACCCATACCCTATGCCGTACCCGAAGCCCTCCCCGAACCCGTACCCTAAGCCGTGCCCTAAGCCTAACCCTAAGCCTAACCCTAACCGTAGGCTACCCTTGACTGCTTCTGCCTCCAATAGATTTCCTAAGCACTAGTGTTTTAAGGAACAGCTTAAAAAGAGAATCCTAATGTGATTTCTTTATAATGTGTGTGTTCCTTATATTATCTTAGTGTCTAAACTCTTCTCCATGGCTGGACCCCCAAATAATATTCCTTCACGTGCTAAGGGGTATCTAGAGAGTGGGATAGGTTTAATAACTACCCTAACCGTAACGCGTACACTAACCCTAACCCCTACCCTAACCCTAGCACGTACCCTAATCCTAACCCGTACCCTAAACCGAGCCCTAACCCTAACACTAACCCTAACCCTAACCCTAACCCATACCCTACGCCGTACCCGAAGCCCTCCCCGAACACGTACCCTAAGCCGTACCCTAAGCCTAACCCTAAGCCTAGCCCTAACCCTAGGCTACCCTTGACTGCTTCTGCCTCCAATAGATTTCCTAAGCACTAGTGTTTTAAGGAACAGCTTAAAAAGAGAATCCTAATGTGATTTGTTTATAATGGGTGTGTTCCTTATCTAATCCTAGTGTCTAAACTCTTCTCCATGGCTGGACCCCAAATAATATTCGTTTATGTGCTAAGGGGTAACTAGAGAGTGGGATAGGTTTAATCACTACCCTAACCCTAACGTGTACCCTAACCCTAACCCCTACCCTAACCCTAACACGTACCCTAATCCTAACCCGTACCCTAAACCGAGCCCTAACCCTAACACTAACCCTAACCCTAACCCTAACCCATACCCTACACCGTACACAAAGCCCTCCCCGAACCCGTACCCTAAGCCGTACCCTAAGCCTAACCCTAAGCCTAACCCTAACCCTAGGCTACCCTTGACTGCTTCTGCCTCCAATAGATTTCCTAAGCACTAGTGTTTTAAGGAACAGCTTAAAAAGAGAATCCTAATGTGATTTCTTTATAATGTGTGTGTTCCTTATATTATCTTAGTGTCTAAACTCTTCTCCATGGCTGGACCTCCAAATAATATTCCTTTACGTGATAAGGGGTATCTAGAGAGTGGGATAGGTTTAATAACTACCCTAACCCTAACGCGTACCCTAACCCTAACCCCTACCCTAACCCTAACACGTACCCTAATCCTAACCCGTACCCTAAACCGAGCCCTAACCCTAAAACTAACCCTAACCCTAACCCTAACCCATACCCTACGCTGTACCCGAAGCCCTCCCTGAACCCGTACCCTAAGCCGTAGCCTAAGCCTAACCCTAAGCCTAACCCTAACCCTAGGCTACCCTTGACTTCTTCTGCCTCCAATAGATTTCCTAAGCACTAGTGTTTTAAGGAACAGCTTAAAAAGAGAATCCTAATGTGATTTCTTTATAATGGGTGTGTTCCTTATCTTATCTTAGTGTCTAAACTCTTCTCCATGTCTGGACCCCCAAATAATATTCCTTTACGTGCTAAGGGGTAACTAGAGAGTGGGATAGGTTTAATAACTACCCTAACCCTAACGCGTACCCTAACGCTAACCGCTACCCTAACCCTAACACGTACCCTAATCCTAACCCGTACCCTAAACCGAGCCCTAACCCTAACACTAACCCTAACCCTAACCCTAACCCATACCCTACGCCATACCTGAATCCCTCCCCGAACCCGTACCCTAAGCCGTACCCTAAGCCTAACCCTAAGCCTAACCCTAACCCTAGGCTACCCTTGACTGCATCTGCCTCCAATAGATTTCCTAAGCACTAGTGTTTTAAGAAACAGCTTAAAAAGAGAATCCTAATGTGATTTCTTTATAATGGGTGTGTTCCTTATCTTATCCTAGTGTCTAAACTCTTCTCCATGGCTGGACCCCCAAATAATATTCCTTTACGTGCTAAGGGGTAACTAGAGAGTGGGATAGGTTTAATAACTACCTTAACCCTAACGCGTACCCTAACGCTAACCGCTACCCTAACCCTAACAGGTACCCTAATCCTAACCCGTACCCTAAACCGAGCCCTAACCCTAACACTAACCCTAACCCTAACCCTAACCCATACCCTATGCCGTACCCGAAGCCCTCCCCGAACCCGTACCCTAAGCCGTACCCTAAGCCTAAACCTAAGCCTAACCCTAACCCTAGGCTACCCTTGACTGCTTCTGCCTCCAATAGATTTCCTAAGCACTAGTGTTTTAAGGAACAGCTTAAAAAGAGAATCCTAATGTGATTTCTTTATAATGTGTGTGTTCCTTATATTATCTTAGTGTCTAAACTCTTCTCCATGGCTGGACCCCCAAATAATATTCCTTTACGTGCTAAGGGGTATCTAGAGAGTGGGATAGGTTTAATAACTACCCTAACCGTAACGCGTACCCTAACCCTAACCCCTACCCTAACCCTAACACGTACCCTAATCCTAACCCGTACCCTAAACCGAGCCCTAACCCTAACACTAACCCTAACCCTAACCTTAACCCATACCCTACGCCGTACCCGAAGCCCTCCCCGAACCCGTACCCTAAGCCGTACCCTAAGCCTAACCCTAAGCCTAACCCTAACCCTAGGCTACCCTTGACTGCTTCTGCCTCCAATAGATTTCCTAAGCACTAGTGTTTTAAGGAACAGCTTAAAAAGAGAATCCTAATGTGATTTCTTTATAATGGGTGTGTTCCTTATCTTATCCTAGTGTCTAAACTCTTCTCCATGGCGGGACCCCCAAATAATATTCCTTTACGTGCTAAGGGGTAACTAGAGAGTGGGATAGTTTTAATAACTAACCTAACCCTAACGCGTACCCTAACGCTAACCCCTACCCTAACCCTAACACGTACCCTAATCCTAACCCGTACCCTAAACCGAGCCCTAACCCTAACACTAACCCTAACCCTAACTCTAACCCATACCCTACGCCGTACCCGAAGCCCTCCCCAAACCCGTACCCTAAACCGTACCCTAAGCCTAACCCTAAGCCTAAGCCTAACCCTAGGCTACCCTTGACTGCTTCTGCCTCCAATAGATTTCCTAAGCACTAGTGTTTTAAGGAACGGCTTAAAAAGAGAATCCTAATGTGATTTCTTTATAATGGGTGTGTTCCTTATCTAATCCTAGTGTCTAAACTCTTCTCCATGGCTGGACCCCCAAATAATATTCGTTTATGTGCTAAGGGGTAACTAGAGAGTGGGATAGGTTTAATCACTACCCTAACCCTAACGTGTACCCTAACCCTAACCCCTACCCTAACCCTAACACGTACCCTAATCCTAACCCGTACCCTAAACCGAGCCCTAACCCTAACACTAACCCTAACCCTAACCCTAACCCATACCCTACACCGTACACAAAGCCCTCCCTGAACCCGTACCCTAAGCCGTACCCTAAGCCTAACCCTAAGCCTAACCCTAACCCTAGGCTACCCTTGACTGCTTCTGCCTCCAATAGATTTCCTAAGCACTAGTGTTTTAAGGAACAGCTTAAAAAGAGAATCCTAATGTGATTTCTTTATAATGTGTGTGTTCCTTATATTATCTTAGTGTCTAAACTCTTCTCCATGGCTGGACCTCCAAATAATATTCCTTTACGTGATAAGGGGTATCTAGAGAGTGGGATAGGTTTAATAACTACCCTAACCCTAACGCGTACCCTAACCCTAACCCCTACCCTAACCCTAACACGTACCCTAATCCTAACCCGTACCCTAAATCGAGCCCTAACCCTAAAACTAACCCTAACCCTAACCCTAACCCATACCCTACGCTGTACCCGAAGCCCTCCCCGAACCCGTACCCTAAGCCGTACCCTAAGCCTAACCCTAAGCCTAACCCTAACCCTAGGCTACCCTTGACTTCTTCTGCCTCCAATAGATTTCCTAAGCACTAGTGTTTTAAGGAACAGCTTAAAAAGAGAATCCTAATGTGATTTCTTTATAATGGGTGTGTTCCTTATCTTATCTTAGTGTCTAAACTCTTCTCCATGTCTGGACCCCCAAATAATATTCCTTTACGTGCTAAGGGGTAACTAGAGAGTGGGATAGGTTTAAAAACTACCCTAACCCTAACGCGTACCCTAACGCTAACCGCTACCCTAACCCTAACACGTACCCTAATCCTAACCCGTACCCTAAACCGAGCCCTAACCCTAACACTAACCCTAACCCTAACCCTAAACCATACCCTACGCCATACCTGAATCCCTCCCCGAACCCGTACCCTAAGCCGTACCCTAAGCCTAACCCTAAGCCTAACCCTAACCCTAGGCTACCCTTGACTGCATCTGCATCCAATAGATTTCCTAAGCACTAGTGTTTTAAGGAACAGCTTAAAAAGAGAATCCTAATGTGATTTCTTTATAATGGGTGTGTTCCTTATCTAATCCTAGTGTCTAAACTCTTCTCCATGGCTGGACCCCCAAATAATATTCCTTTACGTGCTAAGGGGTAACTAGAGAGTGGGAAAGGTTTAATAACTACCCTAACCCTAACGCGTACCCTAACGCTAACCCCTACCCTAACCCTAACACGTACCCTAATCCTAACCCGTACCCTAAACCGAGCCCTAACCCTAACACTAACCCTAACCCTAACCCTAACCCATACCCTACGCCGTACCCGAAGCCCTCCCTGAACCCGTACCCTAAGCCTACCCGTAAGCCTAACCCTAACCCTAGGCTACCCTTGACTGCTTCTGCCTCCAATAGATTTCCTAAGCACTAGTGTTTTAAGGAACAGCTTAAAAAGAGAATCCTAATGTGATTTCTTTATAATGGGTGTGTTCCTTATCTTATCCTAGTGTCTAAACTCTTCTCCATGGCTGGAACCCCAAATAATATTCCTTTACGTGCTAAGGGGTATCGAGAGAGAGGGATAGGTTTAATAACTACCCTAACCCTAACGCGTACCCTAACCCTAACCCCTACCGTAACCCTAACACGTACCCTAATCCTAACCCGTACCCTAAACCGAGCCCTAACCCTAACACTAACCCTAACCCTAACCCTAACCCATACCCTACGCCGTACCCGAAGCCCTCCCCGAACCCGTACCCTAAGCCGTACCCTAAGCCTAACCCTAAGCCTAACCCTAACCCTAGGCTACCCTTGACTGCTTCTGCCTCCAATAGATTTCCTAAGCACTAGTGTTTTAAGGAACAGCTTAAAAAGAGAATCCTAATGTGATTTCTTTATAATGGGTGTGTTCCTTATCTTATCCTAGTGTCTAAACTCTTCTCCATGGCTGGACCCCCAAATAATATTCCTTTATGTGCTAAGGGGTAACTAGAGAGTGGGATAGGTTTAATAACTACCCTAACCCTAACACGTACCCTAACGCTAACCCCTACACTAACCCTAACACGTACCCTAATCCTAACCTGTACCCTAAACCGAGCCCTAACCCTAACACTAACCCTAACCCTAACTCTAACCCATACCCTACGCCGTACCCGAAGCCCTCCCCAAACCCGTACCCTAAACCGTACCCTAAGCCTAACCCTAAGCCTAACCCTAACCCTAGGCTACCCTTGACTGCTTCTGCCTCCAATAGATTTCCTAAGCACTAGTGTTTTAAGGAACAGCTTAAAAAGAGAATCCTAATGTGATTTCTTTATAATGGGTGTGTTCCTTATCTAATCCTAGTGTCTAAACTCTTCTCCATGGCTGGACCCCCAAATAATATTCTTTTATGTGCTAAGGGGTATCGAGAGAGAGGGATAGGTTTAATAACTACCCTAACCCTAACGCGTACCCTAACCCTAACCCCTACCGTAACCCTAACACGTACCCTAATCCTAAACCGTACCCTAAACCGAGCCCTAACCCTAACACTAACCCTAACCCTAACCCTAACCCATACCCTACGCCGTACCCGAAGCCCTCCCTGAACCCGTACCCTAAGCCGTACCCTAAGCCTACCCGTAAGCCTAACCCTAACCCTAGGCTACCCTTGACTGCTTCTGCCTCCAATAGATTTCCTAAGCACTAGTGTTTTAAGGAACAGCTTAAAAAGAGAATCCTAATGTGATTTCTTTATAATGTGTGTGTTCCTTATATTATCTTAGTGTCTAAACTCTTCTCCATTGCTGGACCCCCAAATAATATTCCTTTACGTGCTAAGGGGTATCTAGAGAGTGGGATAGGTTTAATAACTACCCTAACCGTAACGCGTACCCTAACCCTAACCCCTACCCTAACCCTAACACGTACCCTAATCCTAACCTGTACCCTAAACCGAGCCCTAACCCTAACACTAACCCTAACCCTAACCCTAACCCATACCCTACGCCGTACCCGAAGCCCTCCCCGAACCCGTACCCTAAGCCGTACCCTAAGCCTAACCCTAAGCCTAACCCTAACCCTAGGCTATCCTTGACTACTTCTGCCTCCAATAGATTTCCTAAGCACTAGTGTTTTAAGGAACAGCTTAAGAAGAGAATCCTAATGTGATTTCTTTATAATGGGTGTGTTCCTTATCTTATCCTAGTGTCTAAACTCTTCTCCATGGCTGGACCCCCAAATAATATTCCTTTACGTGCTAAGGGGTAACTAGAGAGTGGGATAGGTTTAATAACTACCCTAACCCTAACGCGTACCCTAACGCTAACCCCTACCCTAACCCTAACACGTACCCTAATCCTAACCCGTATCCTAAACCGAGCCCTAACCCTAACACTAACCCTAACCCTAACCCTAACCCATACCCTACGCCGTACCCGAAGCCCTCCCCGAACCCGTACCCTAAGCCGAACCCTAAGCCTAACCCTAAGCCTAACCCTAACCCTAGGCTACCCTTGACTGCTTCTGCCTCCAATAGATTTCCTAAGCACTAGTGTTTTAAGGAACAGCTTAAAAAGAGTATCCTAATGTGATTTCTTTATAATGGGTGTGTTCCTTATCTTATCCTAGTGTCTAAACTCTTCTCCATGGCGGGACCCCCAAATAATATTCCTTTACGTGCTAAGGGGTAACTAGAGAGTGAGATAGGTTTAATAACTACGATAACCCTAACGCGTACCCTAACGCTAACCCCTACCCTAACCCTAACACGTACCCTAATCCTAACCCGTACCCTAAACCGAGCCCTAACCCTAACACTAACCCTAACCCTAACCCTAACCCATACCCTACGCCGTACCCGCAGCCCTCCCCGAACCCGTACCCTAAGCCGTACCCTAAGCCTAAACCTAAGCCTAACCCTAACCCTAGGCTACCCTTGACTGCTTCTGCCTCCAATAGATTTCCTAAGCACTAGTGTTTTAAGGAACAGCTTAAAAAGAGAATCCTAATGTGATTTCTTTATAATGGGTGTGTTCCTTATCTTATCCTAGTGTCTAAACTCTTCTCCATGGCTGGACCCCCAAATAATATTCCTTTATGTGCTAAGGGGTAACTAGAGAGTGGGATAGGTTTAATAACAACCCTAACCCTAACACGTACCCTAACGCTAACCCCTACCCTAACCCTAACACGTACCCTAATCCTAACCTGTACCCTAAACCGAGCCCTAACCCTAACACTAACCCTAACCCTAACTCTAACCCATACCCTACGCCGTACCCGAAGCCCTCCCCAAACCCGTACCCTAAACCGTACCCTAAGCCTAACCCTAAGCCTAACCCTAACCCTAGGCTACCCTTGACTGCTTCTGCCTCCAATAGATTTCCTAAGCACTAGTGTTTTAAGGAACAGCTTAAAAAGAGAATCCTAATGTGATTTCTTTATAATGGGTGTGTTCCTTATCTAATCCTAGTGTCTAAACTCTTCTCCATGGCTGGACCCCCAAATAATATTCTTTTATGTGCTAAGGGGTATCGAGAGAGAGGGATAGGTTTAATAACTACCCTAACCCTAACGCGTACCCTAACCCTAACCCCTACCGTAACCCTAACACGTACCCTAATCCTAACCCGTACCCTAAACCGAGCCCTAACCCTAACACTAACCCTAACCCTAACCCTAACCCATACCCTACGCCGTACCCGAAGCCCTCCCTGAACCCGTACCCTAAGCCGTACCCTAAGCCTAACCCTAAGCCTAACCCTAACCCTAGGCTAACCTTGACTGCTTCTACCACCAATAGATTTCCTAAGCACTAGTGTTTTAAGGAACAGCTTAAAAAGAGAATCCTAATGTGATTTCTTTATAATGTGTGTGTTCCTTATGTTATCTTAGTGTCTAAACTCTTCTCCATGGCTGGACCCCCAAATAATATTCCTTTACGTGCTAAGGGGTATCTAGAGAGTGGGATAGGTTTAATAACTACCCTAACCGTAACACGTACCCTAACCCTAACCCCTACCCTAACCCTAACACGTACCCTAATCCTAACCCGTACCCTAAACCGAGCCCTAACCCTAACACTAACCCTAACCCTAACCCTAACCCATACCCTACGCCGTACACGAAGCCCTCCCTGAAGCCGTAACCTAAGCCGTACCCTAAGCCTAACCCTAAGCCTAACCCTAACCGTAGGCTACCCTTGACTGCTTCTGCCTCCAATAGATTTCCTAAGCACTAGTGTTTTAAGGAACAGCTTAAGAAGAGAATCCTAATGTGATTTCTTTATAATGGGTGTGTTCCTTATCTTATCCTAGTGTCTAAACTCTTCTCCATGGCTGGACCCCCAAATAATATTCCTTTACGTGCTAAGGGGTAACTAGAGAGTGGAATAGGTTTAATAACTACCCTAACCCTAACGCGTACCCTAACGCTAACCCCTACCCTAACCCTAACACGTACCCTAATCCTAACCCGTACCCTAAACCGAGCCCTAACCCTAACACTTACCCTAACCCTAACCCTAACCCATACCCTACGCCGTACCCGAAGCCCTCCCCGAACCTGTACCCTAAGCCGTACCCTAAGCCTAACCCTAAGCCTAACCCTAACCGTAGGCTACCCTTGACTGCTTCTGCCTCCAATAGACTTCCTAAGCACTAGTGTTTTAAGGAACAGCTTAAGAAGAGAATCCTAATGTGATTTCTTTATAATGGGTGTGTTCCTTATCTTATCCTAGTGTCTAAACTCTTCTCCATGGCTGGACCCCCAAATAATATTCCTTTACGTGCCAAGGGGTAACTAGAGAGTGGGATAGGTTTAATAACTACCCTAACCCTAACGCGTACCCTAACGCTAACCCCTACCCTAACCCTAACACGTACCCTAATCCTAACCCGTATCCTAAACCGAGCCCTAACCCTAACACTAACCCTAACCCTAACCCTAACCCATACCCTACGCCGTACCCGAAGCCCTCCCCGAACCCGTACCCTAAGCCGAACCCTAAGCCTAACCCTAAGCCTAACCCTAACCCTAGGCTACCCTTGACTGCTTCTGCCTCCAATAGATTTCCTAAGCACTAGTGTTTTAAGGAACAGCTTAAAAAGAGTATCCTAATGTGATTTCTTTATAATGGGTGTGTTCCTTATCTTATCCTAGTGTCTAAACTCTTCTCCATGGCAGGACCCCCAAATAATATTCCTTTACGTGCTAAGGGGTAACTAGAGAGTGAGATAGGTTTAATAACTACGATAACCCTAACGCGTACCCTAACGCTAACCCCTACCCTAACCCTAACACGTACCCTAATCCTAACCCGTACCCTAAACCGAGCCCTAACCCTAACACTAACCCTAACCCTAACCCTAACCCATACCCTACGCCGTACCCGCAGCCCTCCACGAACCCGTACCCTAAGCCGTACCCTAAGCCTAAACCTAAGCCTAACCTTAACCCTAGGCTACCCTTGACTGCTTCTGCCTCCAATAGACTTCCTAAGCACTAGTGTTTTAAGGAACAGCTTAAGAAGAGAATCCTAATGTGATTTCTTTATAATGGGTGTGTTCCTTATCTTATCCTAGTGTCTAAACTCTTCTCCATGGCTGGACCCCCAAATAATATTCCTTTACGTGCCAAGGGGTAACTAGAGAGTGGGATAGGTTTAATAACTACCCTAACCGTAATGCGTACCCTAACGCTAACCCCTACCCTAACCCTAACACGTACCCTAATCCTAACCCGTACCCTAAACCGAGCCCTAACCCTAACACTAACCCTAACCCTAACCCTAACCCATACCCTACGCCGTACCCGAAGCCCTCCCCGAACCCGTACCCTAAGCCGTACCCTAAGCCTAACCCTAAGCCTAACCCTAACCCTAGGCTATCCTTGACTACTTCTGCCTCCAATAGATTTCCTAAGCACTAGTGTTTTAAGGAACAGCTTAAGAAGAGAATCCTAATGTGATTTCTTTATAATGGGTGTGTTCCTTATCTTATCCTAGTGTCTAAACTCTTCTCCATGGCTGGACCCCCAAATAATATTCCTTTACGTGCTAAGGGGTAAGTAGAGAGTGGGATAGGTTTAATAACTACCCTAACCCTAACGCGTACCCTAACGCTAACCCCTACCCTAACCCTAACACGTACCCTAATCCTAACCCGTATCCTAAACCGAGCCCTAACCCTAACCCTAACCCTAACCCATACCCTACGCCGTACCCGCAGCCCTCCCCGAACCCGTACCCTAAGCCGTACCCTAAGCCTAAACCTAAGCCTAACCCTAACCCTAGGCTACCCTTGACTGCTTCTGCCTCCAATAGATTTCCTAAGCACTAGTGTTTTAAGGAACAGCTTAAAAAGAGAATCCTAATGTGATTTCTTTATAATGCGTGTGTTCCTTATCTTATCCTAGTGTCTAAACTCTTCTCCATGGCTGGACCCCCAAATAATATTCCTTTACGTGCTAAGGGGTAACTAGAGAGTGGGATAGGTTTAATAACTACCCTAACCCTAACACGTACCCTAACGCTAACCCCTACCGTAACCCTAACACGTACCCTAATCCTAACCCGTACCCTAAACCGAGCCCTAACCCTAACAGTAACCCTAACCCTAACCCTAACCCATACCCTACGCCGTACCCGAAGCCCTCCCTGAACCCGTACCCTAAGCCGTACCCTAAGCCTAACCCTAAGCCTAACCCTAACCCTAGGCTACCCTTGACTGCTTCTACCACCAATAGATTTCCTAAGCACTAGTGTTTTAAGGAACAGCTTAAAAAGAGAATCCTAATGTGATTTCTTTATAATGTGTGTGTTCCTTATATTATCTTAGTGTCTAAACTCTTCTCCATGGCTGGACCCCCAAATAATATTCCTTTACGTGCTAAGGGGTATCTAGAGAGTGGGATAGGTTTAATAACTACCCTAACCGTAACACGTACCCTAACCCTAACCCCTACCCTAACCCTAACACGTACCCTAATCCTAACCCGTACCCTAAACCGAGCCGTAACCCTAACACTAACCCTAACCCTAACCCTAAACCATACCCTACGCCGTACCCGAAGCCCTCCCTGAACCCGTACCCTAAGCCGTACCCTAAGCCTAACCCTAAGCCTAACCCTAACCGTAGGCTACCCTTGACTGCTTCTGCCTCCAATAGATTTCCTAAGCACTAGTGTTTTAAGGAACAGCTTAAGAAGAGAATCCTAATGTGATTTCTTTATAATGGGTGTGTTCCTTATCTTATCCTAGTGTCTAAACTCTTCTACATGGCTGGACCCCCAAATAATATTCCTTTACGTGCTAAGGGGTAACTAGAGAGTGGAATAGGTTTAATAACTACCCTAACCCTAACGCGTACCCTAACGCTAACCCCTACCCTAACCCTAACATGTACCCTAATCCTAACCCGTACCCTAAACCGAGCCCTAACCCTAACAGTAACCCTAACCCTAACCCTAACCCATACCCTACGCCGTACCCGAAGCCCTCCCCGAACCTGTACCCTAAGCCGTACCCTAAGCCTAATCCTAAGCCTAACCCTAACCCTAGGCTACCCTTGACTGCTTCTGCCTCCAATAGATTTCCTAAGCACTAGTGTTTTAAGGAACAGCTTAAAAAGAGAATCATAATGTGATTTCTTTATAATGTGTGTGTTCCTTATATTATCTTAGTGTCTAAACTCTTCTCCATGTCTGGACCCCCAAATAATATTCCTTTACGTGCTAAGGGGTATCTAGAGAGTGGGATAGGTTTAATAACTACCCTAACCGTAACGCGTACCCTAACCCTAACCCCTACCCTAACCCTAACACGTACCCTAATCCTAACCCGTACCCTAAACCGAGCCCTAACCCTAACACTAACCCTAACCCTAACCCTAACCCATACCCTACGCCGTACCCGAAGCCCTCCCCGAACCCGTACCCTAAGCCGTACCCTAAGCCTAACCCTAAGCCTAACCCTAACCCTAGGCTACCCTTGACTACTTCTGCCTCCAATAGATTTCCTAAGCACTAGTGTTTTAAGGAACAGCTTAAGAAGAGAATCCTAATGAGATTTCTTTATAATGGGTGTGTTCCTTATCTTATCCTAGTGTCTAAACTCTTCTCCATGGCTGGACACCCAAATAATATTCCTTTACGTGCTAAGGGGTAACTAGAGAGTTGGATAGGTTTAATAACTACCCTAACCCTAACGCGTACCCTAACCCTAACCCCTACCCTAACCCTAACACGTACCCTAATCCTAACCCCTACCCTAAACCGAGCCCTAACCCTAACACTAACCCTAACCCTAACCCTAACCCATACCCTACGCCGTACCCGAAGCCCTCCCCGAACCCGTACCCTAAGCCGTACCCTAAGCCTAACCCTAAGCCTAACCCTAACCGTAGGCTACCCTTGACTGCTTCTGCCTCCAATAGACTTCCTAAGCACTAGTGTTTTAAGGAACAGCTTAAGAAGAGAATCCTAATGTGATTTCTTTATAATGGGTGTGTTCCTTATCTTATCCTAGTGTCTAAACTCTTCTCCATGGCTGGACCCCCAAATAATATTCCTTTACGTGCCAAGGGGTAACTAGAGAGTGGGATAGGTTTAATAACTACCCTAACCCTAACGCGTACCCTAACGCTAACCCCTACCCTAACCCTAACACGTACCCTAATCCTAACCCGTATCCTAAACCGAGCCCTAACCCTAACACTAACCCTAACCCTAACCCTAACCCATACCCTACGCCGTACCCGAAGCCCTCCCCGAACCCGTACCCTAAGCCGAACCCTAAGCCTAACCCTAAGCCTAACCCTAACCCTAGGCTACCCTTGACTGCTTCTGCCTCCAATAGATTTCCTAAGCACTAGTGTTTTAAGGAACAGCTTAAAAAGAGTATCCTAATGTGATTTCTTTATAATGGGTGTGTTCCTTATCTTATCCTAGTGTCTAAACTCTTCTCCATGGCGGGACCCCCAAATAATATTCCTTTACGTGCTAAGGGGTAACTAGAGAGTGAGATAGGTTTAATAACTACGATAACCCTAACGCGTACCCTAACGCTAACCCCTACCCTAACCCTAACACGTACCCTAATCCTAACCCGTACCCTAAACCGAGCCCTAACCCTAACACTAACCCTAACCCTAACCCTAACCCATACCCTACGCCGTACCCGCAGCCCTCCCCGAACCTGTACCCTAAGCCGTACCCTAAGCCTAAACCTAAGCCTAACCCTCACCCTAGGCTACCCTTGACTGCTTCTGCCTCCAATAGATTTCCTAAGCACTAGTGTTTTAAGGAACAGCTTAAAAAGAGAATCCTAATGTGATTTCTTTATAATGGGTGTGTTCCTTATATTATCTTAGTGTCTAAACTCTTCTCCATGGCTGGACCCCCAAATAATATTCCTTCACGTGCTAAGGGGTATCTAGAGAGTGGGATAGGTTTAATAACTACCCTAACCGTAACGCGTACACTAACCCTAACCCCTACCCTAACCCTAGCACGTACACTAATCCTAACCCGTACCCTAAACCGAGCCCTAACCCTAACACTAACCCTAACCCATACCCTACGCCGTACCCGAAGCCCTCCCCGAACACGTACCCTAAGCCGTACCCTAAGCCTAACCCTAAGCCTAGCCCTAACCCTAGGCTACCCTTGACTGCTTCTGCCTCCAATAGATTTCCTAAGCACTAGTGTTTTAAGGAACAGCTTAAAAAGAGAATCCTAATGTGATTTGTTTATAATGGGTGTGTTCCTTATCTAATCCTAGTGTCTAAACTCTTCTCCATGGCTGGACCCCCAAATAATATTCGTTTATGTGCTAAGGGGTAACTAGAGAGTGGGATAGGTTTAATCACTACCCTAACCCTAACGTGTACCCTAACCCTAACCCCTACCCTAACCCTAACACGTACCCTAATCCTAACCCGTACCCTAAACCGAGCCCTAACCCTAACACTAACCCTAACACTAACGCTAACCCATACCCTACGCCGTACACAAAGCCCTCCCCGAACCCGTACCCTAAGCCGTACCATAAGCCTAACCCTAAGCCTAACCCTAACCCTAGGCTACCCTTGACTGCTTCTGCCTCCAATAGATTTCCTAAGCACTAGTGTTTTAAGGAACAGCTTAAAAAGAGAATCCTAATGTGATTTCTTTATAATGTGTGTGTTCCTTATATTATCTTAGTGTCTAAACTCTTCTCCATGGCTGGACCTCCAAATAATATTCCTTTACGTGATAAGGGGTATCTAGAGAGTGGGATAGGTTTAATAACTACCCTAACCCTAACGCGTACCCTAACCCTAACCCCTACCCTAACCCTAACACGTACCCTAATCCTAACCTGTACCCTAAACCGAGCCCTAACCCTAACCCTAACCCATACCCTACGCCGTACCCGAAACCCTCCCCGAACCCGTACCCTAAGCCGTACCCTAAGCCTATCCCTAAGCCTAACCATAACCCTAGGCTACCCTTGACTGCTTCTGCCTCCAATAGATTTCCTAAGCACTAGTGTTTTAAGGAACAGCTTAAAAAGAGAATACTAATGTGATTTCTTTATAATGTGTGTGTTCCTTATATTATCTTAGTGTCTAAACTCTTCTCCATTGGTGGACCCCCAAATAATATTCCTTTACGTGCTAAGGGGTATCTAGAGAGTGGGATATGTTTTATAACTACCCTAACCCTAACCCCTACCCTAACCCTAACACGTACCCTAATCCTAACCCGTACCCTAAACCGAGCCCTAACCCTAACACTAACCCTAACCCTAACCCTAACCCATACCCTACGCCGTACCCGAAGCCCTCCCTGAACCCGTACCCTAAGCCGTACCCTAAGCCTAACCCTAAGCCTAACCCTAACCGTAGGCTACCCTTGACTGCTTCTGCCTCCAATAGATTTCCTAAGCACTAGTGTTTTAAGGAACAGCTTAAGAAGAGAATCCTAATGTGATTTCTTTATAATGGGTGTGTTCCTTATCTTATCCTAGTGTCTAAACTCTTCTCCATGGCTGGACCCCCAAATAATATTCCTTTACGTGCTAAGGGGTAACTAGAGAGTGGAATAGGTTTAATAACTACCCTAACCCTAACGCGTACCCTAACGCTAACCCCTACCCTAACCCTAACACGTACCCTAATCCTAACCCGTACCCTAAACCGAGCCCTAACCCTAACACTTACCCTAACCCTAACCCTAACCCATACCCTACGCCGTACCCGAAGCCCTCCCCGAACCTGTACCCTAAGCCGTACCCTAAGCCTAACCCTAAGCCTAACCCTAACCGTAGGCTACCCTTGACTGCTTCTGCCTCCAATAGACTTCCTAAGCACTAGTGTTTTAAGGAACAGCTTAAGAAGAGAATCCTAATGTGATTTCTTTATAATGGGTGTGTTCCTTATCTTATCCTAGTGTCTAAACTCTTCTCCATGGCTGGACCCCCAAATAATATTCCTTTACGTGCCAAGGGGTAACTAGAGAGTGGGATAGGTTTAATAACTACCCTAACCCTAACGCGTACCCTAACGCTAACCCCTACCCTAACCCTAACACGTACCCTAATCCTAACCCGTATCCTAAACCGAGCCCTAACCCTAACACTAACCCTAACCCTAACCCTAACCCATACCCTACGCCGTACCCGAAGCCCTCCCCGAACCCGTACCCTAAGCCGAACCCTAAGCCTAACCCTAAGCCTAACCCTAACCCTAGGCTACCCTTGACTGCTTCTGCCTCCAATAGATTTCCTAAGCACTAGTGTTTTAAGGAACAGCTTAAAAAGAGTATCCTAATGTGATTTCTTTATAATGGGTGTGTTCCTTATCTTATCCTAGTGTCTAAACTCTTCTCCATGGCGGGACCCCCAAATAATATTCCTTTACGTGCTAAGGGGTAACTAGAGAGTGAGATAGGTTTAATAACTACGATAACCCTAACGCGTACCCTAACGCTAACCCCTACCCTAACCCTAACACGTACCCTAATCCTAACCCGTACCCTAAACCGAGCCCTAACCCTAACACTAACCCTAACCCTAACCCTAACCCATACCCTACGCCGTACCCGCAGCCCTCCACGAACCCGTACCCTAAGCCGTACCCTAAGCCTAAACCTAAGCCTAACCCTAACCCTAGGCTACCCTTGACTGCTTCTGCCTCCAATAGACTTCCTAAGCACTAGTGTTTTAAGGAACAGCTTAAGAAGAGAATCCTAATGTGATTTCTTTATAATGGGTGTGTTCCTTATCTTATCCTAGTGTCTAAACTCTTCTCCATGGCTGGACCCCCAAATAATATTCCTTTACGTGCCAAGGGGTAACTAGAGAGTGGGATAGGTTTAATAACTACCCTAACCCTAATGCGTACCCTAACGCTAACCCCTACCCTAACCCTAACACGTACCCTAATCCTAACCCGTACCCTAAACCGAGCCCTAACCCTAACACTAACCCTAACCCATACCCTATGCCGTACCCGAAGCCCTCCCCGAACCCGTACCCTAAGCCGTGCCCTAAGCCTAACCCTAAGCCTAACCCTAACCGTAGGCTACCCTTGACTGCTTCTGCCTCCAATAGATTTCCTAAGCACTAGTGTTTTAAGGAACAGCTTAAAAAGAGAATCCTAATGTGATTTCTTTATAATGTGTGTGTTCCTTATATTATCTTAGTGTCTAAACTCTTCTCCATGGCTGGACCCCCAAATAATATTCCTTCACGTGCTAAGGGGTATCTAGAGAGTGGGATAGGTTTAATAACTACCCTAACCGTAACGCGTACACTAACCCTAACCCCTACCCTAACCCTAGCACGTACCCTAATCCTAACCCGTACCCTAAACCGAGCCCTAACCCTAACACTAACCCTAACCCTAACCCTAACCCATACCCTACGCCGTACCCGAAGCCCTCCCCGAACACGTACCCTAAGCCGTACCCTAAGCCTAACCCTAAGCCTAGCCCTAACCCTAGGCTACCCTTGACTGCTTCTGCCTCCAATAGATTTCCTAAGCACTAGTGTTTTAAGGAACAGCTTAAAAAGAGAATCCTAATGTGATTTGTTTATAATGGGTGTGTTCCTTATCTAATCCTAGTGTCTAAACTCTTCTCCATGGCTGGACCCCAAATAATATTCGTTTATGTGCTAAGGGGTAACTAGAGAGTGGGATAGGTTTAATCACTACCCTAACCCTAACGTGTACCCTAACCCTAACCCCTACCCTAACCCTAACACGTACCCTAATCCTAACCCGTACCCTAAACCGAGCCCTAACCCTAACACTAACCCTAACCCTAACCCTAACCCATACCCTACACCGTACACAAAGCCCTCCCCGAACCCGTACCCTAAGCCGTACCCTAAGCCTAACCCTAAGCCTAACCCTAACCCTAGGCTACCCTTGACTGCTTCTGCCTCCAATAGATTTCCTAAGCACTAGTGTTTTAAGGAACAGCTTAAAAAGAGAATCCTAATGTGATTTCTTTATAATGTGTGTGTTCCTTATATTATCTTAGTGTCTAAACTCTTCTCCATGGCTGGACCTCCAAATAATATTCCTTTACGTGATAAGGGGTATCTAGAGAGTGGGATAGGTTTAATAACTACCCTAACCCTAACGCGTACCCTAACCCTAACCCCTACCCTAACCCTAACACGTACCCTAATCCTAACCCGTACCCTAAACCGAGCCCTAACCCTAAAACTAACCCTAACCCTAACCCTAACCCATACCCTACGCTGTACCCGAAGCCCTCCCTGAACCCGTACCCTAAGCCGTAGCCTAAGCCTAACCCTAAGCCTAACCCTAACCCTAGGCTACCCTTGACTTCTTCTGCCTCCAATAGATTTCCTAAGCACTAGTGTTTTAAGGAACAGCTTAAAAAGAGAATCCTAATGTGATTTCTTTATAATGGGTGTGTTCCTTATCTTATCTTAGTGTCTAAACTCTTCTCCATGTCTGGACCCCCAAATAATATTCCTTTACGTGCTAAGGGGTAACTAGAGAGTGGGATAGGTTTAATAACTACCCTAACCCTAACGCGTACCCTAACGCTAACCGCTACCCTAACCCTAACACGTACCCTAATCCTAACCCGTACCCTAAACCGAGCCCTAACCCTAACACTAACCCTAACCCTAACCCTAACCCATACCCTACGCCATACCTGAATCCCTCCCCGAACCCGTACCCTAAGCCGTACCCTAAGCCTAACCCTAAGCCTAACCCTAACCCTAGGCTACCCTTGACTGCATCTGCCTCCAATAGATTTCCTAAGCACTAGTGTTTTAAGAAACAGCTTAAAAAGAGAATCCTAATGTGATTTCTTTATAATGGGTGTGTTCCTTATCTTATCCTAGTGTCTAAACTCTTCTCCATGGCTGGACCCCCAAATAATATTCCTTTACGTGCTAAGGGGTAACTAGAGAGTGGGATAGGTTTAATAACTACCTTAACCCTAACGCGTACCCTAACGCTAACCGCTACCCTAACCCTAACAGGTACCCTAATCCTAACCCGTACCCTAAACCGAGCCCTAACCCTAACACTAACCCTAACCCTAACCCTAACCCATACCCTATGCCGTACCCGAAGCCCTCCCCGAACCCGTACCCTAAGCCGTACCCTAAGCCTAAACCTAAGCCTAACCCTAACCCTAGGCTACCCTTGACTGCTTCTGCCTCCAATAGATTTCCTAAGCACTAGTGTTTTAAGGAACAGCTTAAAAAGAGAATCCTAATGTGATTTCTTTATAATGTGTGTGTTCCTTATATTATCTTAGTGTCTAAACTCTTCTCCATGGCTGGACCCCCAAATAATATTCCTTTACGTGCTAAGGGGTATCTAGAGAGTGGGATAGGTTTAATAACTACCCTAACCGTAACGCGTACCCTAACCCTAACCCCTACCCTAACCCTAACACGTACCCTAATCCTAACCCGTACCCTAAACCGAGCCCTAACCCTAACACTAACCCTAACCCTAACCCTAACCCATACCCTACGCCGTACCCGAAGCCCTCCCCGAACCCGTACCCTAAGCCGTACCCTAAGCCTAACCCTAAGCCTAACCCTAACCCTAGGCTACCCTTGACTGCTTCTGCCTCCAATAGATTTCCTAAGCACTAGTGTTTTAAGGAACAGCTTAAAAAGAGAATCCTAATGTGATTTCTTTATAATGGGTGTGTTCCTTATCTTATCCGAGTGTCTAAACTCTTCTCCATGGCGGGACCCCCAAATAATATTCCTTTACGTGCTAAGGGGTAACTAGAGAGTGGGATAGTTTTAATAACTAACCTAACCCTAACGCGTACCCTAACGCTAACCCCTACCCTAACCCTAACACGTACCCTAATCCTAACCCGTACCCTAAACCGAGCCCTAACCCTAACACTAACCCTAACCCTAACTCTAACCCATACCCTACGCCGTACCCGAAGCCCTCCCCAAACCCGTACCCTAAACCGTACCCTAAGCCTAACCCTAAGCCTAAGCCTAACCCTAGGCTACCCTTGACTGCTTCTGCCTCCAATAGATTTCCTAAGCACTAGTGTTTTAAGGAACGGCTTAAAAAGAGAATCCTAATGTGATTTCTTTATAATGGGTGTGTTCCTTATCTAATCCTAGTGTCTAAACTCTTCTCCATGGCTGGACCCCCAAATAATATTCGTTTATGTGCTAAGGGGTAACTAGAGAGTGGGATAGGTTTAATCACTACCCTAACCCTAACGTGTACCCTAACCCTAACCCCTACCCTAACCCTAACACGTACCCTAATCCTAACCCGTACCCTAAACCGAGCCCTAACCCTAACACTAACCCTAACCCTAACCCTAACCCATACCCTACACCGTACACAAAGCCCTCCCCGAACCCGTACCCTAAGCCGTAGCCTAAGCCTAACCCTAAGCCTAACCCTAACCCTAGGCTACCCTTGACTGCTTCTGCCTCCAATAGATTTCCTAAGCACTAGTGTTTTAAGGAACAGCTTAAAAAGAGAATCCTAATGTGATTTCTTTATAATGTGTGTGTTCCTTATATTATCTTAGTGTCTAAACTCTTCTCCATGGCTGGACCTCCAAATAATATTCCTTTACGTGATAAGGGGTATCTAGAGAGTGGGATAGGTTTAATAACTACCCTAACCCTAACGCATACCCTAACCCTAACCCCTACCCTAACCCTAACACGTACCCTAATCCTAACCCGTACCCTAAACCGAGCCCTAACCCTAAAACTAACCCTAACCCTAACCCTAACCCATACCCTACGCTGTACCCGAAGCCCTCCCCGAACCCGTACCCTAAGCCGTACCCTAAGCCTAACCCTAAGCCTAACCCTAACCCTAGGCTACCCTTGACTTCTTCTGCCTCCAATAGATTTCCTAAGCACTAGTGTTTTAAGGAACAGCTTAAAAAGAGAATCCTAATGTGATTTCTTTATAATGGGTGTGTTCCTTATCTTATCTTAGTGTCTAAACTCTTCTCCATGTCTGGACCCCCAAATAATATTCCTTTACGTGCTAAGGGGTAACTAGAGAGTGGGATAGGTTTAATAACTACCCTAACCCTAACGCGTACCCTAACGCTAACCGCTACCCTAACCCTAACACGTACCCTAATCCTAACCCGTACCCTAAACCGAGCCCTAACCCTAACACTAACCCTAACCCTAACCCTAAACCATACCCTACGCCATACCTGAATCCCTCCCCGAACCCGTACCCTAAGCCGTACCCTAAGCCTAACCCTAAGCCTAACCCTAACCCTAGGCTACCCTTGACTGCATCTGCCTCCAATAGATTTCCTAAGCACTAGTGTTTTAAGGAACAGCTTAAAAAGAGAATCCTAATGTGATTTCTTTATAATGGGTGTGTTCCTTATCTAATCCTAGTGTCTAAACTCTTCTCCATGGCTGGACCCCCAAATAATATTCCTTTACGTGCTAAGGGGTAACTAGAGAGTGGGAAAGGTTTAATAACTACCCTAACCCTAACGCGTACCCTAACGCTAACCCCTACCCTAACCCTAACACGTACCCTAATCCTAACCCGTACCCTAAACCGAGCCCTAACCCTAACACTAACCCTAACCCTAACCCTAACCCATACCCTACGCCGTACCCGAAGCCCTCCCTGAACCCGTACCCTAAGCCTACCCGTAAGCCTAACCCTAACCCTAGGCTACCCTTGACTGCTTCTGCCTCCAATAGATTTCCTAAGCACTAGTGTTTTAAGGAACAGCTTAAAAAGAGAATCCTAATGTGATTTCTTTATAATGGGTGTGTTCCTTATCTTATCCTAGTGTCTAAACTCTTCTCCATGGCTGGAACCCCAAATAATATTCCTTTACGTGCTAAGGGGTATCGAGAGAGAGGGATAGGTTTAATAACTACCCTAACCCTAACGCGTACCCTAACCCTAACCCCTACCGTAACCCTAACACGTACCCTAATCCTAACCCGTACCCTAAACCGAGCCCTAACCCTAACACTAACCCTAACCCTAACCCTAACCCATACCCTACGCCGTACCCGAAGCCCTCCCCGAACCCGTACCCTAAGCCGTACCCTAAGCCTAACCCTAAGCCTAACCCTAACCCTAGGCTACCCTTGACTGCTTCTGCCTCCAATAGATTTCCTAAGCACTAGTGTTTTAAGGAACAGCTTAAAAAGAGAATCCTAATGTGATTTCTTTATAATGTGTGTGTTCCTTATATTATCTTAGTGTCTAAACTCTTCTCCATGGCTGGACCCCCAAATAATATTCCTTTACGTGCTAAGGGGTATCTAGAGAGTGGGATAGGTTTAATAACTACCCTAACCGTAACGCGTACCCTAACCCTAACCCCTACCCTAACCCTAACACATACCCTAATCCTAACCCGTACCCTAAACCGAGCCCTAACCCTAACACTAACCCTAACCCTAACCCTAACCCATACCCTACGCCGTACCCGAAGCCCTACCCGAACCCGGACCCTAAGCCGTACCCTAAGCCTAACCCTAAGCCTAACCCTAACCCTAGGCTACCCTTGACTGCTTCTGCCTCCAATAGATTTCCTAAGCACTAGTGTTTTAAGGAACAGCTTAAAAAGAGAATCCTAATGTGATTTCTTTATAATGGGTGTGTTCCTTATCTAATCCTAGTGTCTAAACTCTTCTCCATGGCTGGACTCCCAAATAATATTCCTTTATGTGCTAAGGGGTATCTAGAGGGTGGGATAGGTTTAATCACTACCCTAACCCTATCGTGTACCCTAACCCTAACCCCTACCCTAACCCTAACACGTACCCTAATCCTAACCCGTACCCTAAACCGAGCCCTAACCCTAACACTAACCCTAACCCTAACCCTAACCCATACCCTACACCGTACCCGAAGCCCTCCCCGAACCCGTACCCTAAGCCGTACCCTAAGCCTAACCCTAAGCCTAACCCTAACCCTAGGCTACCCTTGACTGCTTCTGCCTCCAATAGATTTCCTAAGCACTAGTGTTTTAAGGAACAGCTTAAAAAGAGTATCCTAATGTGATTTCTTTATAATGGGTGTGTTCCTTATCTTATCCTAGTGTCTAAACTCATCTCCATGGCGGGATCCCCAAATAATATTCCTTTACGTGCTAAGGGGTAACTAGAGAGTGAGATAGGTTTAATAACTACGATAACCCTAACGCGTACCCTAACGCTAACCCCTACCCTAACCCTAACACGTACCCTAATCCTAACCCGTACCCTAAACCGAGCCTTAACCCTAACACTAACCCTAACCCTAACCCTAACCCATACCCTACGCCGTACCCGCAGCCCTCCCAGAACCCGTACCCTAAGCCGTACCCTAAGCCTAACCCTAAGCCTAACCCTAACCCTAGGCTACCCTTGACTGCTTCTGCCTCCAATAGATTTCCTAAGCACTAGTGTTTTAAGGAACAGCTTAAAAAGAGAATCCTAATGTGATTTCTTTATAATGGGTGTGTTCCTTATCTAATCCTAGTGTCTAAACTCTTCTCCATGGCTGGACCCCCAAATAATATTCTTTTATGTGCTAAGGGGTATCTAGAGAGTGGGATATGTTTAATCACTACCCTAACCCTAACGAGTACACTAACCCTAACCCCTACCCTAACCCTAAAACGTACCCTAATCCTAACCCGTACCCTAAACCGAGCCCTAACCCTAACACTAACCCTAACCCTAACCCTAACCCATACCCTACGCCGTACCCGAAGCCCTCCCTGAACCCGTACCCTAAGCCTACCCGTAAGCCTAACCCTAACCCTAGGCTACCCTTGACTGCTTCTGCCTCCAATAGATTTCCTAAGCACTAGTGTTTTAAGGAACAGCTTAAAAAGAGAATCCTAATGTGATTTCTTTATAATGGGTGTGTTCCTTATCTTATCCTAGTGTCTAAACTCTTCTCCATGGCTGGACCCCCAAATAATATTCCTTTATGTGCTAAGGGGTAACTAGAGAGTGGGATAGGTTTAATAACTACCCTAACCCTAACGCGTACCCTAACGCTAACCCCTACCCTAACCCTAACACGTACCCTAATCCTAACCCGTACCCTAAACGGAGCCCTAACCCTAACACTAACCCTAACCCTAACTCTAACCCATACCCTACGCCGTACCCGAAGCCCTCCCCGAACCCGTACCCTAAGCCGAACCCTAAGCCTAACCCTAAGCCTAACCCTAACCCATACCCTACGCCATACCCGAAGCCCTCCCCGAACCCGTACCCTAAGCCGTACCCTAAGCCTAACCCTAAGCCTAACCCTAAGCCTAGGCTACCCTTGACTGCTTCTGCATCCTATAGATTTCCTAAGCACTAGTGTTTTAAGGAACAGCTTAAAAAGAGAATCCTAATGTGATTTCTTTATAATGGGTGTGTTCCTTATCTAATCCTAGTGTCTAAACTCTTCTCCATGGCTGGACCCCCAAATAATATTCTTTTATGTGCTAAGGGGTATCTAGAGAGTGGGATAGGTTTAATCACTACCCTAACCCTAACGAGTACACTAACCCTAACCCCTACCCTAACCCTAACACGTACCCTAATCCTAACCCATACCCTAAACCGAGCCCTAACCCTAACACTAACCCTAACCCTAACCCTAACCCATACCCTACGCCGTACCCGAAGCCCTCCCTGAACCCGTACCCTAAGCCGTACCCTAAGCCTACCCGTAAGCCTAACCCTAACCCTAGGCTACCCTTGACTGCTTCTGCCTCCAATAGATTTCCTAAGCACTAGTGTTTTAAGGAACAGCTTAAAAAGAGAATCCTAATGTGATTTCTTTATAATGTGTGTGTTCCTTATATTATCTTAGTGTCTAAACTCTTCTCCATGGCTGGACCCCCAAATAATATTCCTTTACGTGCTAAGGGGTATCTAGAGAGTGGGATAGTTTTAATAACTACCCTAACCGTAACGAGTACCCTAACCCTAACCCCTACCCTAACCCTAACACGTACCCTAATCCTAACCCGTACCCTAAACCGAGCCCTAACCCTAACACTAACCCTAACCCTAACCCTAACCCATACCCTACGCTGTACCCGAAGCCCTCCCTGAACCCGTACCCTAAGCCGTACCCTAAGCCTAACCCTAAGCCTAACCCTAACCGTAGGCTACCCTTGACTGCTTCTGCATCCAATAGATTTCCTAAGCACTAGTGTTTTAAGGAACAGCTTAAGAAGAGAATCCTAATGTGATTTCTTTATAATGGGTGTGTTCCTTATCTTATCCTAGTGTCTAAACTCTTCTCCATGGCTGGACCCCCAAATAATATTCCTTTACGTGCTAAGGGGTAACTAGAGAGTGGAATAGGTTTAATAACTACCCTAACCCTAACGCGTACCCTAACGCTAACCCCTACCCTAACCCTAACACGTACCCTAATCCTAACCCGTACCCTAAACCGAGCCCTAACCCTAACACTAACCCTAACCCTAACCCTAACCCATACCCTACGCCGTACCCGAAGCCCTCCCCGAACCTGTACCCTAAGCCGTACCCTAAGCCTAACCCTAAGCCTAACCCTAACCCTAGGCTACCCTTGACTGCTTCTGCCTCCAATAGATTTCCTAAGCACTAGTGTTTTAAGGAACAGCTTAAAAAGAGAATCATAATGTGATTTCTTTATAATGTGTGTGTTCCTTATATTATCTTAGTGTCTAAACTCTTCTCCATGGCTGGACCCCCAAATAATATTCCTTTACGTGCTAAGGGGTATCGAGAGAGAGGGATAGGTTTAATAACTACCCTAACCCTAACGCTTACCCTAACGCTAACCCCTACCGTAACCCTAACACGTACCCTAATCCTAACCCGTACCCTAAACCGAGCCCTAACCCTAACACTAACCCTAACCCTAACCCTAACCCCTACCCTACGCCGTACCCGAAGCCCTCCCTGAACCCGTACCCTAAGCCGTACCCTAAGCCTAACCCTAAGCCTAACCCTAACCCTAGGCTACCCTTGACTGGTTCTGCCACCAATAGATTTCCTAAGCCCTAGTGTTTTAAGGAACAGCTTAAAAAGAGAATCCTAATGTGATTTCTTTATAATGTGTGTGTTCCTTATATTATCTTAGTGTCTAAACTCTTCTCCATGGCTGGACCCCCAAATAATATGCCTTTACGTGCTAAGGGGTATCTAGAGAGTGGGATAGGTTTAATAACTACCCTAACCGTAACGCGTACCCTAACCCTAACCCCTACCCTAACCCTAACACGTACCCTAATCCTAACCCGTACCCTAAACCGAGCCCTAACCCTAACACTAACCCTAACCCTAACCCTAACCCATACCCTACGCCGTACCCGAAGCCCTCCCCGAACCCGTACCCTAAGCCGTACCCTAAGCCTAACCCTAAGCCTAACCCTAACCGTAGGCTACCCTTGACTGCTTCTGCCTCCAATAGACTTCCTAAGCACTAGTGTTTTAAGGAACAGCTTAAGAAGAGAATCCTAATGTGATTTCTTTATAATGGGTGTGTTCCTTATCTTATCCTAGTGTCGAAACTCTTCTCCATGGCTGGACCCCCAAATAATATTCCTTTACGTGCCAAGGGGTAACTAGAGAGTGGGATAGGTTTAATAACTACCCTAACCCTAACGCGTACCCTAACGCTAACCCCTACCCTAACCCTAACACGTATCCTAATCCTAACCCGTACCCTAAACCGAGCCCTAACCCTAACACTAACCCTAACCCTAACCCTAACCCATACCCTACGCCGTACCCGAAGCCCTCCCCGAACCCGTACCCTAAGCCGTACCCTAAGCCTAACCCTAAGCCTAACCCTATCCCTAGGCTCCCCTTGACTGCTTCTGCCTACAATAGATTTCCTAAGCACTAGTGTTTTAAGGAACAGCTTAAAAAGAGAATCCTAATGTGATTTCTTTATAATGTGTGTGTTCCTTATATTATCTTAGTGTCTAAACTCTTCTCCATGGCTGGACCCCCAAATAATATTCCTTCATGTGCTAAGGGGTATCTAGAGAGTGGGATAGGTTTAATAACTACCCTAACCGTAACGCGTACCCTAACCCTAACCCCTACAGTAACCCTAGCACGTACCCTAATCCTAACCCGTACCCTAAACCGAGCCCTAACCCTAACACTAACCCTAACCCTAACCCTAACCCATACCCTACGCCGTACCCGAAGCCCTCCGCGAACACGTACCCTAAGCCGTACCCTAAGCCTAACCCTAAGCCTAGCCCTAACCCTAGGCTACCCTTGACTGCTTCTGCCTCCAATAGATTTCCTAAGCACAAGTGTTTTAAGGAACAGCTTAAAAAGAGAATCCTAATGTGATTTCTTTATAATGGGTGTGTTCCTTATCTAATCCTAGTGTCTAAACTCTTCTCCATGGCTGGACCCCCAAATAATATTCGTTTATGTGCTAAGGGGTAACTAGAGAGTGGGATAGGTTTAATCACTACCCTAACCCTAACGTGTACCCTAACCCTAACCCCTACCCTAACCCTAACACGTACCCTAATCCTAACCCGTACCCTAAACCGAGCCCTAACCCTAACACTAACCCTAACCCTAACCCTAACCCATACCCTACGCCGTTCCCGAAGCCCTCCCCGAACCCGTACCCTAAGCCGTACCCTAAGCCTAACCCTTAGCCTAACTCTAACCCTAGGCTACCCTTGACTGCTTCTGCCTCCAATAGATTTCCTAAGCACTAGTGTTTTAAGGAACAGCTTAAAAAGAGAATCCTAATGTGATTTCTTTATAATGGGTGTGTTCCTTATCTTATCCTAGTGTCTAAACTCTTCTCCATGGCTGGACCCCCAAATAATATTCCTTTATGTGCTAAGGGGTAACTAGAGAGTGGGATAGGTTTAATAACTACCCTAACCCTAACGCGTACCCTAACGCTAACCCCTACCCTAACCCTAACACGTACCCTAATCCTAACCCGTACCCTAAACCGAGCCCTAACCCTAACACTAACCCTAACCCTAACTCTAACCCATACCCTACGCCGTACCCGAAGCCCTCCCCGAACCCGTACCCTAAGCCGAACCCTAAGCCTAACCCTAAGCCTAACCCTAACCCATACCCTACGCCGTACCCGAAGCCCTCCCCGAACCCGTACCCTAAGCCGTACCCTAAGCCTAACCCTAAGCCTAACCCTAACCCTAGGCTACCCTTGACTGCTTCTGCATCCTATAGATTTCCTAAGCACTAGTGTTTTAAGGAACAGCTTAAAAAGAGAATCCTAATGTGATTTCTTTATAATGGGTGTGTTCCTTATCTAATCCTAGTGTCTAAACTCTTCTCCATGGCTGGACCCCCAAATAATATTCTTTTATGTGCTAAGGGGTATCTAGAGAGTGGGATAGGTTTAATCACTACCCTAACCCTAACGAGTACACTAACCCTAACCCCTACCCTAACCCTAACACGTACCCTAATCCTAACCCATACCCTAAACCGAGCCCTAACCCTAACACTAACCCTAACCCTAACCCTAACCCATACCCTACGCCGTACCCGAAGCCCTCCCTGAACCCGTACCCTAAGCCGTACCCTAAGCCTACCCGTAAGCCTAACCCTAACCCTAGGCTACCCTTGACTGCTTCTGCCTCCAATAGATTTCCTAAGCACTAGTGTTTTAAGGAACAGCTTAAAAAGAGAATCCTAATGTGATTTCTTTATAATGTGTGTGTTCCTTATATTATCTTAGTGTCTAAACTCTTCTCCATGGCTGGACCCCCAAATAATATTCCTTTACGTGCCAAGGGGTATCTAGAGAGTGGGATAGTTTTAATAACTACCCTAACCGTAACGAGTACCCTAACCCTAACCCCTACCCTAACCCTAACACGTACCCTAATCCTAACCCGTACCCTAAACCGAGCCCTAACCCTAACACTAACCCTAACCCTAACCCTAACCCATACCCTACGCTGTACCCGAAGCCCTCCCTGAACCCGTACCCTAAGCCGTACCCTAAGCCTAACCCTAAGCCTAACCCTAACCGTAGGCTACCCTTGACTGCTTCTGCATCCAATAGATTTCCTAAGCACTAGTGTTTTAAGGAACAGCTTAAGAAGAGAATCCTAATGTGATTTCTTTATAATGGGTGTGTTCCTTATCTTATCCTAGTGTCTAAACTCTTCTCCATGGCTGGACCCCCAAATAATATTCCTTTACGTGCTAAGGGGTAACTAGAGAGTGGAATAGGTTTAATAACTACCCTAACCCTAACGCGTACCCTAACGCTAACCCCTACCCTAACCCTAACACGTACCCTAATCCTAACCCGTACCCTAAACCGAGCCCTAACCCTAACACTAACCCTAACCCTAACCCTAACCCATACCCTACGCCGTACCCGAAGCCCTCCCCGAACCTGTACCCTAAGCCGTACCCTAAGCCTAACCCTAAGCCTAACCCTAACCCTAGGCTACCCTTGACTGCTTCTGCCTCCAATAGATTTCCTAAGCACTAGTGTTTTAAGGAACAGCTTAAAAAGAGAATCATAATGTGATTTCTTTATAATGTGTGTGTTCCTTATATTATCTTAGTGTCTAAACTCTTCTCCATGGCTGGACCCCCAAATAATATTCCTTTACGTGCTAAGGGGTATCGAGAGAGAGGGATAGGTTTAATAACTACCCTAACCCTAACGCTTACCCTAACGCTAACCCCTACCGTAACCCTAACACGTACCCTAATCCTAACCCGTACCCTAAACCGAGCCCTAACCCTAACACTAACCCTAACCCTAACCCTAACCCATACCCTACGCCGTACCCGAAGCCCTCCCCGAACCCGTACCCTAAGCCGTACCCTAAGCCTAACCCTAAGCCTAACCCTAACCGTAGGCTACCCTTGACTGCTTCTGCCTCCAATAGACTTCCTAAGCACTAGTGTTTTAAGGAACAGCTTAAGAAGAGAATCCTAATGTGATTTCTTTATAATGGGTGTGTTCCTTATCTTATCCTAGTGTCGAAACTCTTCTCCATGGCTGGACCCCCAAATAATATTCCTTTACGTGCCAAGGGGTAACTAGAGAGTGGGATAGGTTTAATAACTACCCTAACCCTAACGCGTACCCTAACGCTAACCCCTACCCTAACCCTAACACGTATCCTAATCCTAACCCGTACCCTAAACCGAGCCCTAACCCTAACACTAACCCTAACCCTAACCCTAACCCATACCCTACGCCGTACCCGAAGCCCTCCCCGAACCCGTACCCTAAGCCGTACCCTAAGCCTAACCCTAAGCCTAACCCTATCCCTAGGCTCCCCTTGACTGCTTCTGCCTCCAATAGATTTCCTAAGCACTAGTGTTTTAAGGAACAGCTTAAAAAGAGAATCCTAATGTGATTTCTTTATAATGTGTGTGTTCCTTATATTATCTTAGTGTCTAAACTCTTCTCCATGGCTGGACCTCCAAATAATATTCCTTTACCTGATAAGGGGTATCTAGTGAGTGGGATAGGTTTAATAACTACCCTAACCCTAACGCGTACCCTAACCCTAACCCCTACCCTAACCCTAACACGTACCCTAATCCTAACCTGTACCCTTAACCGAGCCCTAACACTAACCCTAACCCATACCCTACGCCGTACCCGAAACCCTCCCCGAACCCGTACCCTAAGCCGTACCCTAAGCCTAACCCTAAGCCTAACCATAACCCTAGGCTACCCTTGACTGCTTCTGCCTCCAATATATTTCCTAAGCACTAGTGTTTTAAGGAACAGATTAAAAAGAGAATACTAATGTGATTTCTTTATAATGTGTGTGTTCCTTATATTATCTTAGTGTCTAAACTCTTCTCCATTGGTGGACCCCCAAATAATATTCCTTTACGTGCTAAGGGGTATCTAGAGAGTGGGATATGTTTAATAACTACCCTAACCCTAACGCGTACCCTAACCCTAACCCCTACCCTAACCCTAACACGTACCCTAATCCTAACCCGTACCCTAAACCGAGCCCTAACCCTAACACTAACCCTAACCCTAACCCTAACCCATACCCTACGCCATACCCGAATCCCTCCCCGAACCCGTACCCTAAGCCGTACCCTAAGCCTAAACCTAAGCCTAACCCTAACCGTAGGCTACCCTTGACTGCTTCTGCCTCCAATAGATTTCCTAAGCACTAGTGTTGTAAGGAACAGCTTAAAAAGAGAATCCTAATGTGATTTCTTTATAATGGGTGTGTTCCTTATCTAATCCTAGTGTCTAAACTCTTCTCCATGGCTGGACCCCCAAATAATATTCCTTTATGTGCTAAGGGGTATCTAGAGAGTGGGATAGGTTTAATAACTACCCTAACCCTAACGCGTACCCTAACCCTAACCCCTACCCTAACCCTAACACGTACCCTAATCCTAACCCGTACCCTAAACCGAGCCCTAACCCTAACACTAACCCTAACCCTAACCCTAACCCATACCCTACGCCGTACCCGAAACCCTCCCCGAACCCGTACCCTAAGCCGTACCCTAAGCCTAACCCTAAGCCTAACCCTAACCCTAGGCTACCCTTGACTGCTTCTGCCGCCAATATATTTCCTAAGCACTAGAGTTTTAAGGAACAGCTTAAAAAGAGAATCCTAATGTGATTTCTTTATAATGGGAGTGTTCCTAATCTGATCCTAGTGTCTAAAGTCTTCTCCATGGCTGGACCCCCAAATAATATTCCTTTATGTGCTAAGGGGTATCTAGAGAGTGGGATAGGTTTAATAACTACCCTAACCCTAACGCGTACCCTAACCCTAACCCCTACCCTAACCCTAACACGTACCCTAATCCTAACCCGTACCCTAAACCGAGCCCTAACCCTAACCCTAACTCTAACCCATACCCTACGCCGTACCCGAAGCCCTCCCCAAACCCGTACCCTAAACCGTACCCTAAGCCTAACCCTAAGCCTTACCCTAACCCTAGGCTACCCTTGACTGCTTCTGCCTCCAATAGATTTCCTAAGCACTAGTGTTTTAAGGAACAGCTTAAAAAGAGAATCCTAATGTGATTTCTTTATAATGTGTGTGTTCCTTATATTATCTTAGAGTCTAAACTCTTCTCCATGGCTGGACCCCCAAATAATATTCCTTTACGTGCTAAGGGGTATCTAGAGAGTGGGATATGTTTAATAACTACCCTAACTCTAACGCGTAGCCTAACCCTAACCCCTACCCTAACCCTAACACGTACCCTAATCCTAACCCGTACCGTCAACCGAGCCCTAACCCTAACACTAACCCTAACCCTAACCCTAACCCATACCCTACGCCGTACCCGAAGCCCTCCCCGAACCCGTACCCTAATCCGTACCCTAAGCCTAACCCTAAGCCTAACACTAACCCTAGGCTAACCTTGACTTCTTCTGCCTCCAATAGATTTCCTAAGCACTAGTGTTTTAAGGAACAGCTTAAAAAGAGAATCCTAATGTGATTTCTTTATAATGGGTGTGTTCCTTATCTTATCCTAGTGTCTAAACTCTTCTCCATGGCTGGACCCCCAAATAATATTCCTTTATGTGCTAAGGGGTATCTAGAGAGTGGGATAGGTTTAATCACTACCCTAACCCTAACGCGTACCATAACCCTAACCCCTACCCTAACCCTAACACGTACCCTAATCCTAACCCATACCCTAAACCGCGCCCTAACCCTAACACTAACCCTAACCCTAACCCTAACCCATACCCTACGCTGTACCCGAAGCCCTCCCCGAACCCGTATCCTAAGCAGTACCCTAAGCCTACCCCTAAGCCTAACCCTAACCCTAGGCTACCCTTGACTGCTTCTGCCTCCAATAGATTTCCTAAGCACTAGTGTTTTAAGGAACAGCTTAAAAAGAGAATCCTAATGTGATTTCTTTATAATGGTTGTGTTCCTTATATTATCTTAGTGTCTAAACTCTTCTCCATGGCTGGACCCCCAAATAATATTCCTTTACGTGCTAAGGGGTATCTAGAGAGTGGGATAGGTTTAATCACTACCCTAACCCTAACGCGTACCCTAACCCTAACCCCTACCCTAACCCTAACACGTACCCTAATCCTAACCCGTACCCTAAACCGAGCCCTAACCCTAACACTAACCCTAACCCTAATCCTAACCCATACCCTACACCGTACCCGAAGCCCTCCCCGAACCCGTACCCTAAGCCGTACCCTAACCCTAACCCTAAGCCTAACCCTAACCCTAGGCTACCCTTGACTGCTTCTGCCTCCAATAGATTTCCTAAGCACTAGTGTTTTAAGGAACAGCTTAAAAAGAGAATCCTAATGTGATTTCTTTATAATGGGTGTGTTCCTTATCTTATCCTAGTGTCTAAACTCTTCTCCATGGCTGGACCCCCAAATAATATTCCTTTACGTGCTAAGGGGTATCGAGAGAGAGGGATAGGTTTAATAACTACCCTAACCCTAACGCGTACCCTAACCCTAACCCCTACCGTAACCCTAACACGTACCCTAATCCTAACCCGTACCCTAAACCGAGCCCTAACCCTAACACTAACCCTAACCCTAACCCTAACCCATACCCTACGCCGTACCCGAAGCCCTCCCCGAACCCGTACCCTAAGCCGTACCCTAAGCCTAACCCTAAGCCTAACCCTAACCCTAGGCTACCCTTGACTGCTTCTGCCTCCAATAGATTTCCTAAGGACTAGTGTTTTAAGGAACAGCTTAAGAAGAGAATCCTAATGTGATTTCTTTATAATGGGTGTGTTCCTTATCTTATCCTAGTGTCTAAACTCTTCTCCATGGCTGGACCCCCAAATAATATTCCTTTACGTGCTAAGGGGTAACTAGAGAGTGAGATAGGTTTAATAACTACCCTAACCCTAACGCGTACCCTAACGCTAACCCCTACCCTAACCCTAACACGTACCCTAATCCTAACCCGTAACCTAAACCGAGCCCTAACCCTAACACTAACCCTAACCCTAACTCTAACCCATACCCTACGCCGTACCCGAAGCCCTCCCCAAACCCGTACCCTAAACCGTACCCTAAGCCTAACCCTAAGCCTAAGCCTAACCCTAGGCTACCCTTGACTGCTTCTGCCTCCAATAGATTTCCTAAGCACTAGTGTTTTAAGGAACAGCTTAAAAAGAGAATCCTAATGTGATTTCTTTATAATGGGTGTGTTCCTTATCTAATCCTAGTGTCTAAACTCTTCTCCATGGCTGGACCCCCAAATAATATTCTTTTATGTGCTAAGGGGTATCTAGAGAGTGGGATAGGTTTAATCACTACCCTAACCCTAACGAGTACACTAACCCTAACCCCTACCCTAACCCTAACACGTACCCTAATCCTAACCCGTACTCTAAACCGAGCCCTAACCCTAACCCTAACCCTAACCCATACCCTACGCCGTACCCGAAGCCCTCCCTGAACCCGTACCCTAAGCCGTACCCTAAGCCTACCCGTAAGCCTAACCCTAACCCTAGGCTACCCTTGACTGCTTCTGCCTCCAATAGATTTCCTAAGCACTAGTGTTTTAAGGAACAGCTTAAAAAGAGAATCCTAATGTGATTTCTTTATAATGGGTGTGTTCCTTATCTTATCCTAGTGTCTAAACTCTTCTCCATGGCTGGACCCCCAAATAATATTCCTTTATGTGCTAAGGGGTAACTAGAGAGTGGGATAGGTTTAATAACTACCCTAACCCTAACGCGTACCCTAACGCTAACCCCTACCCTAACCCTAACACGTACCCTAATCCTAACCCGTACCCTAAACCGAGCCCTAACCCTAACACTAACCCTAACCCTAACTCTAACCCATACCCTACGCCGTACCCGAAGCCCTCACCAAACCCGTACCCTAAACCGTACCCTAAGCCTAACCCTAAGCCTAACCCTAACCCTAGGCTACCCTTGACTGCTTCTGCCTCCAATAGATTTCCTAAGCACTAGTGTTTTAAGGAACAGCTTAAAAAGAGAATCCTAATGTGATTTCTTTATAATGGGTGTGTTCCTTATCTAATCCTAGTGTCTAAACTCTTCTCCATGGCTGGACCCCCAAATAATATTCTTTTATGTGCTAAGGGGTATCTAGAGAGTGGGATAGGTTTAATCACTACCCTACCCCTAACGAGTACACTAACCCTAACCCCTACCCTAACCCTAACACGTACCCTAATCCTAACCCGTACCCTAAACCGAGCCCTAACCCTAACACTAACCCTAACCCTAACCCTAACCCATACCCTACGCCGTACCCGAAGCCCTCCCTGAACCCGTACCCTAAGCCGTACCCTAAGCCTACCCGTAAGCCTAACCCTAACCCTAGGCTACCCTTGACTGCTTCTGCCACCAATAGATTTCCTAAGCACTAGTGTTTTAAGGAACAGCTTAAAAAGAGAATCCTAATGTGATTTCTTTATAATGTGTGTGTTCCTTATATTATCTTAGTGTCTAAACTCTTCTCCATGGCTGGACCCCCAAATAATATGCCTTTACGTGCTAAGGGGTATCTAGAGAGTGGGATAGGTTTAATAACTACCCTAACCGTAACGCGTACTCTAACCCTAACCCCTACCCTAACCCTAACACGTACCCTAATCCTAACCCGTACCCTAAACCGAGCCCTAACCCTAACACTAACCCTAACCCTAACCCTAACCCATACCCTACGCCGTACCCGAAGCCCTCCCCGAACCCGTACCCTAAGCCGTACCCTAAGCCTAACCCTAAGACTAACCCTAACCGTAGGCTACCCTTGACTGCTTCTGCCTCCAATAGACTTCCTAAGCACTAGTGTTTTAAGGAACAGCTTAAGAAGAGAATCCTAATGTGATTTCTTCATAATGGGTGTGTTCCTTATCTTATCCTAGTGTCGAAACTTTTCTCCATGGATGGACCCCCAAATAATATTCCTTTACGTGCCAATGGGTAACTAGAGAGTGGGATAGGTTTAATAACTACCCTAACCCTAACGCGTACCCTAACGCTAACCCCTACCCTAACCCTAACACGTACCCTAATCCTAACCCGTACCCTAAACCGAGCCCTAACCCTAACACTAACCCTAACCCTAACCCTAACCCATACCCTACGCCGTACCCGAAGCCCTCCCCGAACCCGTACCCTAAGCCGTACCCTAAGCCTAACCCTAAGCCTAACCCTATCCCTAGGCTCCCCTTGACTGCTTCTGCCTCCAATAGATTTCCTAAGCACTAGTGTTTTAAGGAACAGCTTAAAAAGAGAATCCTAATGTGATTTCTTTATAATGTGTGTGTTCCTTATATTATCTTAGTGTCTAAACTCTTCTCCATGGCTGGACCCCCAAATAATATTCCTTCATGTGCTAAGGGGTATCTAGAGAGTGGGATAGGTTTAATAACTACCCTAACCGTAACGCGTACCCTAACCCTAACCCCTACCCTAACCCTAGCACGTACCCTAATCCTAACCCGTACCCTAAACCGAGCCCTAACCCTAACACTAACCCTAACCCTAACCCATATCCTACGCCGTACCCGAAGCCCTCCCCGAACACGTACCCTAAGCCGTACCCTAAGCCTAACCCTATGCCTAGCCCTAACCCTAGGTTACCCTTGACTGCTTCTGCCTCCAATAGATTTCCTAAGCACTAGTGTTTTAAGGAACAGCTTAAAAAGAGAATCCTAATGTGATTTCTTTATAATGGGTGTGTTCCTTATCTAATCCTAGTGTCTAAACTCTTCTCCATGGCTGGACCCCCAAATAATATTCGTTTATGTGCTAAGGGGTAACTAGAGAGTGGGATAGGTTTAATCACTACCCTAACCCTAACGTGTACCCTAACCCTAACCCCTACCCTAACCCTAACACGTACCCTAATCCTAACCCGTACCCTAAACCGAGCCCTAACCCTAACACTAACCCTAAACCTAACCCTAACCCATACCCTACGCCGTATCCAAAGCCCTCCCCGAACCCGTACCCTAAGCCGTACCCTAAGCCTAACCCTAAGCCTAACCCTAACCCTAGGCTACCCTTGACTGCTTCTGCCTCCAATAGATTTCCTAAGCACTAGTGTTTTAAGGAACAGCTTAAAAAGAGAATCCTAATGTGATTTCTTTATAATGTGTGTGTTCCTTATATTATCTCAGTGTCTAAACTCTTCTCCATGGCTGGACCTCCAATAATATTCCTTTACGTGATAAGGGGTATCTAGAGAGTGGGATAGGTTTAATAACTACCCTAACCCTAACGCGTACCCTAACCCTAACCCCTACCCTAACCCTAACACGTACCCTAATCCTAACCTGTACCCTAAACTGAGCCCGAACACTAACCCTAACCCATACCCTACGCCGTACCCGAAACCCTCCCCGAACCCGTACCCTAAGCCGTACCCTAAGCCTAACCCTAAGCCTAACCATAACCCTAGGCTACCCTTGACTGCTTCTGCCTCCAATATATTTCCTAAGCACTAGTGTTTTAAGGAACAGCTTAAAAAGAGAATACTAATGTGATTTCTTTATAATGTGTGTGTTCCTTATATTATCTTAGTGTCTAAACTCTTCTCCATTGGTGGACCCCCAAATAATATTCCTTTACGTGCTAAGGGGTATCTAGAGAGTGGGATATGTTTAATAACTACCCTAACCCTAACGCGTACCCTAACCCTAACCCCTACCCTAACCCTAACACGTACCCTAATCCTAACCCGTACCCTAAACCGAGCCCTAACCCTAACACTAACCCTAACCCTAACCCTAACCCATACCCTACGCTGTACCCGAAGCCCTCCCCGAACCCGTACCCTAAGCCGTACCCTAAGCCTAACCCTAAGCCTAACCCTAACCCTAGGCTACCCTTGACTTCTTCTGCCTCCAATAGATTTCCTAAGCACTAGTGTTTTAAGGAACAGCTTAAAAAGAGAATCCTAATGTGATTTCTTTATAATGGGTGTGTTCCTTATCTTATCTTAGTGTCTAAACTCTTCTCCATGGCTGGACCCCCAAATAATATTCCTTTACGTGCTAAGGGGTAACTAGAGAGTGGGATAGGTTTAATAACTACCCTAACCCTAACGCGTACCCTAACGCTAACCGCTACCCTAACCCTAACACGTAACCTAATCCTAACCCGTACCCTAAACCGAGCCCTAACCCTAACACTAACCCTAACCCTAACCCTAACCCATACCCTACGCCATACCCGAATCCCTCCCCGAACCCGTACCCTAAGCCGTACCCTAAGCCTAAACCTAAGCCTAACCCTAACCCTAGGCTACCCTTGACTGCTTCTGCCTCCAATAGATTTCCTAAGCAGTAGTGTTGTAAGGAACAGCTTAAAAAGAGAATCCTAATGTGATTTCTTTATAATGGGTGTGTTCCTAATCTGATCCTAGTGTCTAAACTCTTCTCCATGGCTGGACCACCAAATAATATTCCTTTACGTGCTAAGGGGTATCTAGAGAGTGGGATATGTTTAATAACTACCCTAACCTAACGCGTACCCTAACCCTAACCCCTACCCTAACCCTAACACGTACCCTAATCCTAACCCGTACCCTAAACCGAGCCCTAACCCTAACACTAACCCTAACCCTAACCCTAACCCATACCCTACCCCGTACCCGAAGCCCTCCCCGAACCCGTACCCTAAGCCGTACCCTAAGCCTAACCCTAAGCCTAACCCTAACCCTAGGCTACCCTTGACTGCTTCTGCCTCCAATAGATTTCCTAAGCACTAGTGTTTTAAGGAACAGCTTAAAAAGAGAATCCTAATGTGATTTCTTTATAATGGGTGTGTTCCTTATCTTATCCTAGTGTCTAAACTCTTCTCCATGGCTGGACCCCCAAATAATATTCCTTTACGTGCTAAGGGGTAACTAGAGAGTGGGATAGGTTTAATAACTACCCTAACCCTAACGCGTACCCTAACGCTAACCGCTACCCTAACCCTAACACGTACCCTAATCCTAACCCGTACCCTAAACCGAGCCCTAACCCTAACACTAACCCTAACCCTAACCCATACCCTATGCCGTACCCGAAGCCCTCCCCGAACCCGTACCCTAAGCCGTACCCTAAACCTAAAAATAAGCCTAACCCTAACCCTAGGCTACCCTTGACTGCTTCTGCCTCCAATAGATTTCCTAAGCACTAGTGTTTTAAGGAACAGCTTAAAAAGAGAATCCTAATGTGATTTCTTTATAATGTGTGTGTTCCTTATATTATCTTACTGTCTAAACTCTTCTCCATGGCTGGACCCCCAAATAATATTCCTTTACGTGCTAAGGGGTATCTAGAGAGTGGGATAGGTTTAATAACTACCCTAACCGTAACGCGTACCCTAACCCTAACCCTAACACGTACCCTAATCCTAACCCGTACCCTAAACCGAGCCCTAACCCTAACACTAACCCTAACCCTAACCCTAACACATACCCTACGCCGTACCCGAAGCCCTCCCCGAACCCGTACCCTAAGCCGTACCCTAAGCCTAACCCTAAGCCTAACCCTAACCCTAGGCTACCCTTGACTGCTTCTGCCTCCAATAGATTTCATAAGCACTAGTGTTTTAAGGAACAGCTTAAAAAGAGAATCCTAATGTGATTTCTTTATAATGGGTGTGTTCCTTATCTAATCCTAGTGTCTAAACTCTTCTCCATGGCTGGACCCCCAAATAATATTCTTTTATGTGCTAAGGGGTATCTAGAGAGTGGGATAGGTTTAATCACTACCCTAACCCTAACGAGTACACTAACCCTAACCCCTACCCTAACCCTAACACGTACCCTAATCCTAACCCGTACCCTAAACCGAGCCCTAACCCTAACACTAACCCTAACCCTAACCCTAACCCATACCCTATGCCGTACCCGAAGCCCTCCCTGAACCCGTACCCTAAGCCGTACCCTAAGCCTACCCGTAAGCCTAACCCTAACCCTAGGCTACCCTTGACTGCTTCTGCCTCCAATAGATTTGCTAACCACTAGTATTTTAAGGAACAGCTTAAGAAGAGAATCCTAATGTGATTTCTTTATAATGGGTGTGTTCCTTATCTTATCCTAGTGTCTAAACTCTTCTCCATGGCTGGACCCCCAAATAATATTCCTTTACGTGCTAAGGGGTAACTAGAGAGTGGAATAGGTTTAATAACTACCCTAACCCTAACGCGTACCCTAACGCTAACCCCTACCCTAACCCTAACACGTACCCTAATCCTAACCCGTACCCTAAACCGAGCCCTAACCCTAACACTAACCCTAACCCTAACCCTAACCCATACCCTACGCCGTACCCGAAGCCCTCCCCGAACCTGTACCCTAAGCCGTACCCTAAGCCTAACCCTAAGCCTAACCCTAACCCTAGGCTACCCTTGACTGCTTCTGCCTCCAATAGATTTCCTAAGCACTAGTGTTTTAAGGAACAGCTTAAAAAGAGAATCATAATGTGATTTCTTTATAATGTGTGTGTTCCTTATATTATCTTAGTGTCTAAACTCTTCTCCATGGCTGGACCCCCAAATAATATTCCTTTACGTGCTAAGGGGTATCGAGAGAGAGGGATAGGTTTAATAACTACCCTAACCCTAACGCTTACCCTAACCCTAACCCCTACCGTAACCCTAACACGTACCCTAATCCTAACCCGTACCCTAAACCGAGCCCTAACCCTAACACTAACCCTAACCCTAACCCTAACACATACCCTACGCCGTACCCGAAGCCCTCCCTGAACCCGTACCCTAAGCCGTACCCTAAGCCTAACCCTAAGCCTAACCCTAACCCTAGGCTACCCTTGACTGCTTCTGCCACCAATAGATTTCCTAAGCACTAGTGTTTTAAGGAACAGCTTAAAAAGAGAATCCTAATGTGATTTCTTTATAATGTGTGTGTTCCTTATATTATCTTAGTGTCTAAACTCTTCTCCATGGCTGGACCCCCAAATAATATGCCTTTACGTGCTAAGGGGTATCTAGAGAGTGGGATAGGTTTAATAACTACCCTAACCGTAACGCGTACTCTAACCCTAACCCCTACCCTAACCCTAACACGTACCCTAATCCTAACCCGTACCCTAAACCGAGCCCTAACCCTAACACTAACCCTAACCCTAACCCTAACCCATACCCTACGCCGTACCCGAAGCCCTCCCCGAACCCGTACCCTAAGCCATACCCTAAGCCTAACCCTAAGACTAACCCTAACCGTAGGCTACCCTTGACTGCTTCTGCCTCCAATAGACTTCCTAAGCACTAGTGTTTTAAGGAACAGCTTAAGAAGAGAATCCTAATGTGATTTCTTCATAATGGGTGTGTTCCTTATCTTATCCTAGTGTCGAAACTCTTCTCCATGGATGGACCCCCAAATAATATTCCTTTACGTGCCAAGGGGTAACTAGAGAGTGGGATAGGTTTAATAACTACCCTAACCCTAACGCGTACCCTAACGCTAACCCCTACCCTAACCCTAACACGTACCCTAATCCTAACCCGTACCCTAAACCGAGCCCTAACCCTAACACTAACCCTAACCCTAACCCTAACCCATACCCTACGCCGTACCCGAAGCCCTCCCCGAACCCGTACCCTAAGCCGTACCCTAAGCCTAACCCTAAGCCTAACCCTATCCCTAGGCTCCCCTTGACTGCTTCTGCCTCCAATAGATTTCCTAAGCACTAGTGTTTTAAGGAACAGCTTAAAAAGAGAATCCTAATGTGATTTCTTTATAATGTGTGTGTTCCTTATATTATCTTAGTGTCTAAACTCTTCTCCATGGCTGGACCCCCAAATAATATTCCTTCATGTGCTAAGGGGTATCTAGAGAGTGGGATAGGTTTAATAACTACCCTAACCGTAACGCGTACCCTAACCCTAACCCCTACCCTAACCCTAGCACGTACCCTAATCCTAACCCGTACCCTAAACCGAGCCCTAACCCTAACACTAACCCTAACCCTAACCCATATCCTACGCCGTACCCGAAGCCCTCCCCGAACACGTACCCTAAGCCGTACCCGAAGCCTAACCCTATGCCTAGCCCTAACCCTAGGTTACCCTTGACTGCTTCTGCCTCCAATAGATTTCCTAAGCACTAGTGTTTTAAGGAACAGCTTAAAAAGAGAATCCTAATGTGATTTCTTTATAATGTGTGTGTTCCTTATATTATCTCAGTGTCTAAACTCTTCTCCATGGCTGGACCTCCAAATAATATTCCTTTACGTGATAAGGGGTATCTAGAGAGTGGGATAGGTTTAATAACTACCCTAACCCTAACGCGTACCCTAACCCTAACCCCTACCCTAACCCTAACACGTACCCTAATCCTAACCTGTACCCTAAACTGAGCCCGAACACTAACCCTAACCCATACCCTACGCCGTACCCGAAACCCTCCCCGAACCCGTACCCTAAGCCGTACCCTAAGCCTAACCCTAAGCCTAACCATAACCCTAGGCTACCCTTGACTGCTTCTGCCTCCAATATATTTCCTAAGCACTAGTGTTTTAAGGAACAGCTTAAAAAGAGAATACTAATGTGATTTCTTTATAATGTGTGTGTTCCTTATATTATCTTAGTGTCTAAACTCTTCTCCATTGGTGGACCCCCAAATAATATTCCTTTACGTGCTAAGGGGTATCTAGAGAGTGGGATATGTTTAATAACTACCCTAACCCTAACGCGTACCCTAACCCTAACCCCTACCCTAACCCTAACACGTACCCTAATCCTAACCCGTACCCTAAACCGAGCCCTAACCCTAACACTAACCCTAAACCTAACCCTAACCCATACCCTACGCTGTACCCGAAGCCCTCCCCGAACCCGTACCCTAAGCCGTACCCTAAGCCTAACCCTAAGCCTAAACCTAACCCGAGGCTAACCTTGACTTCTTCTGCCTCCAATAGATTTCCTAAGCACTAGTGTTTTAAGGAACAGCTTAAAAAGAGAATCCTAATGTGATTTCTTTATAATGGGTGTGTTCCTTATCTTATCTTAGTGTCTAAACTCTTCTCCATGGCTGGACCCCCAAATAATATTCCTTTACGTGCTAAGGGGTAACTAGAGAGTGGGATAGGTTTAATAACTACCCTAACCCTAACGCGTACCCTAACGCTAACCGCTACCCTAACCCTAACACGTAACCTAATCCTAACCCGTACCCTAAACCGAGCCCTAACCCTAACACTAACCCTAACCCTAACCCTAACCCATACCCTACGCCATAACCGAATCCCTCCCCGAACCCGTACCCTAAGCCGTACCCTAAGCCTAAACCTAAGCCTAACCCTAACCCTAGGCTACCCTTGACTGCTTCTGCCTCCAATAGATTTCCTAAGCAGTAGTGTTGTAAGGAACAGCTTAAAAAGAGAATCCTAATGTGATTTCTTTATAATGGGTGTGTTCCTAATCTGATCCTAGTGTCTAAACTCTTCTCCATGGCTGGACCACCAAATAATATTCCTTTACGTGCTAAGGGGTATCTAGAGAGTGGGATATGTTTAATAACTACCCTAACCTAACGCGTACCCTAACCCTAACCCCTACCCTAACCCTAACACGTACCCTAATCCTAACCCGTACCCTAAACCGAGCCCTAACCCTAACACTAACCCTAACCCTAACCCTAACCCATACCCTACCCCGTACCCGAAGCCCTCCCCGAACCCGTACCCTAAGCCGTACCCTAAGCCTAACCCTAAGCCTAACCCTAACCCTAGGCTACCCTTGACTGCTTCTGCCTCCAATAGATTTCCTAAGCACTAGTGTTTTAAGGAACAGCTTAAAAAGAGAATCCTAATGTGATTTCTTTATAATGGGTGTGTTCCTTATCTTATCCTAGTGTCTAAACTCTTCTCCATGGCTGGACCCCCAAATAATATTCCTTTACGTGCTAAGGGGTAACTAGAGAGTGGGATAGGTTTAATAACTACCCTAACCCTAACGCGTACCCTAACGCTAACCGCTAACCTAACCCTAACACGTACCCTAATCCTAACCCGTACCCTAAACCGAGCCCTAACCCTAACACTAACCCTAACCCTAACCCTAACCCATACCCTATGCCGTACCCGAAGCCCTCCCCGAACCCGTACCCTAAGCCGTACCCTAAACCTAAAAATAAGCCTAACCCTAACCCTAGGCTACCCTTGACTGCTTCTGCCTCCAATAGATTTCCTAAGCACTAGTGTTTTAAGGAACAGCTTAAAAAGAGAATCCTAATGTGATTTCTTTATAATGTGTGTGTTCCTTATATTATCTTACTGTCTAAACTCTTCTCCATGGCTGGACCCCCAAATAATATTCCTTTACGTGCTAAGGGGTATCTAGAGAGTGGGATAGGTTTAATAACTACCCTAACCGTAACGCGTACCCTAACCCTAACCCTAACACGTACCCTAATCCTAACCCGTACCCTAAACCGAGCCCTAACCCTAACACTAACCCTAACCCTAACCCTAACACATACCCTACGCCGTACCCGAAGCCCTCCCCGAACCCGTACCCTAAGCCGTACCCTAAGCCTAACCCTAAGCCTAACCCTAACCCTAGGCTACCCTTGACTGCTTCTGCCTCCAATAGATTTCATAAGCACTAGTGTTTTAAGGAACAGCTTAAAAAGAGAATCCTAATGTGATTTCTTTATAATGGGTGTGTTCCTTATCTTATCCTAGTGTCTAAACTCTTCTCCATGGCGGGACCCCCAAATAATATTCCTTTACGTGCTAAGGGGTAACTAGAGAGTGAGATAGGTTTAATAACTACGCTAAACCTAACGCGTACCCTAACGCTAACCCCTACCCTAACCCTAACACGTACCGTAATCCTAACCCGTACCCTAAATCGAGCCCTAACCCCAACACTAACCCTAACCCTAACCCTAACCCATACCCTACGCCGTACCCGAAGCCCTCCCCGAACCCGTACCCTAAACCGTACCCTAAGCCTAACCCTAAGCTTAACCCTAACCCTAGGCTACCCTTGACTGCTTCTGCCTCCAATAGATTTCCTAAGCACTAGTGTTTTAAGGAACAGCTTAAAAAGAGAATCCTAATGTCATTTCTTTATAATGGGTGTGTTCCTTATCTTATCCTAGTGTCTAAACTCTTCTCCATGGATGGACCCCCAAATAATATTCCTTTACGTGCTAAGTGGTAACTAGAGAGTGGGATAGGTTTAATAACTACCCTAACCCTAACGCGTAACCTAACGCTAACCCCTACCCTAACCCTAACACGTACCCTAATCCTAACCCGTACCCTAAACCGAGCCCTAACCCTGACACTAACCCTAACCCTAACCCTAACCCATACCCTACGCCGTACCCGAAGCCCTCCCCGAACACGTACCCTAAGCCGTACCCTAAGCCTAACCCTAAGCCTAACCCTAACCCTAGGCTACCCTTGACTGCTTCTGCCTCCAATAGATTTCCTAAGCACTAGTGTTTTAAGGAACAGCTTAAAAAGAGAATACTAAAGTGATTTCTTTATAATGGGTGTGTTCCTTATCTAATCCTAGTGTCTAAACTCTTCTCCATGGCTGGACCCTCAAATAATATTCGTTTATGTGCTAAGGGGTATCTAGAGAGTGGGATAGGTTTAATCACTACCCTAACCCTAACGTGTACCCTAACCCTAACCCCTACCCTAACCCTAACACGTACCCTAATCCTAACCCGTACCCTAAACCGAGCCCTAACCCTAACACTAACCCTAACCGTAACCCTAACCCATACCCTACGCCGTACCCGAAACCCTCCCCGAACCCGTACCCTAAGCCGTACCCTAAGCCTAACCCTAAGCCTAACCCTAACCCTAGGCTACCCTTGACTGCTTCTGCCTCCAATAGATTTCCTAAGCACTAGTGTTTTAAGGAACAGCTTAAAAAGAGAATCCTAATGTGATTGCTTTATAATGGGTGTGTTCCTTATCTTATCCTAGTGTCTAAACTCTTCTCCATGGCTGGACCCCCAAATAATATTCCTTTACGTGCTAAGGGGTAACTAGAGAGTGGGATAGGTTTAATAACTACCCTAACCCTAACGCGTACCCTAACGCTAACCCCTACCCTAACCCTAACACGTACCCTAATCCTAACCCGTACCCTAAACCGAGCCCTAACCCTAACACTAACCCTATCCCTAACCCTAACCCATACCCTACGCCGTACCCGAAGCCCTCCCCGAACCCGTACCCTAAGCCGTACCCTAAGCCTACCCCTAAGCCTAACCCTAACCCTAGGCTACCCTTGACTGCTTCTGCCTCCAATAGATTTCCCAAGCACTAGTGTTTTAAGGAACAGCTTAAAAAGAGAATCCTAATGTGATTTCTTTATAATGGGTGTGTTCCTTATCTTATCCTAGTGTCTAAACTCTTCTCCATGGTTGGACCCCCAAATAATATTCCTTTACGTGCTAAGGGGTAACTAGAGAATGGGATAGGTTTAGTAACTACCCTAACCCTAATGCGTACCCTAACGCTAACCGCTACCCTAACCCTAACACGTACCCTAATCCTAACCCGTACCCTAAACCGAGCCTTAACCCTAACACTAACCCTAACCCTAACCCAAACCCATACCCTACGCCATACCCGGAGCCCTCCCCGAACCCGTACCCTAAGCCGTACCCTAAGCCTAAACCTAAGCCTAACCCTAACCCTAGGCTACCCTTGACTGCTTCTGCCTCCAATAGATTTCCTAAGCACTAGTGTTTTAAGGAACAGCTTAAAAAGAGAATCCTAATGTGATTTCTTTATAATGGGTGTGTTCCTTATCTAATCCTAGTGTCTAAACTCTTCTCCATGGCTGGACCCCCAAATAATATTCCTTTATGTGCTAAGGGGTATCTAGAGAGTGGGATAGGTTTAATCACTACCCTAACCCTAACGCGTACCATAACCCTAACCCCTAACCTAACCCTAACACGTACCCTAATCCTAACCCATACCCTAAACCGACCCCTAACCCTATCACTAACCCTAACCCTAACCCTAACCCATACCCTACGCTGTACCCGAAGCCCTCCCCGAACCCGTACCCTAAGCCGTACCCTAAGCCTACCCCTAAGCCTAACCCTAACCCTAGGCTACCCTTGACTGCTTCTGCCTCCAATAGATTTCCTAAGCACTAGTGTTTTAAGGAACAGCTTAAAAAGAGAATCCTAATGTGATTTCTTTATAATGGGTGTGTTCCTTATATTATCTTAGTGTCTAAACTCTTCTCCATGGCTGGACCCCCAAATAATATTCCTTTACGTGCTAAGGGGTATCTAGAGAGTGGGATAGGTTTAATCACTCCCCTAACCCTAACGCGTACCCTAACCCTAACCCCTACCCTAACCCTAACACGTACCCTAATCCTAACCCGTACCCTAAACCGAGCCCTAACCCTAACACTAACCCTAACCCTAATCCTAACCCATACCCTACACCGTACCCGAAGCCCTCCCCGAACCCGTACCCTAAGCCGTACCCTAACCCTAACCCTAAGCCTAACCCTAACCCTAGGCTACCCTTGACTGCTTCTGCCTCCAATAGATTTCCTAAGCACTAGTGTTTTAAGGAACAGCTTAAAAAGAGAATCCTAATGTGATTTCTTTATAATGGGTGTGTTCCTTATCTTATCCTAGTGTCTAAACTCTTCTCCATGGCTGGACCTCCAAATAATATTCCTTTACGTGCTAAGGGGTAACTAGAGAGTGGGATAGTTTTAATAACTACCCTAACCGTAACGCGTACCCTAACGCTAACCCCTACCCTAACCCTAACACGTACCCTAATCCTAACCCGTACCCTAAACCGAGCCCTAACCCTAACACTAACCCTAACCCTAACTCTAACCCATACCCTACGCCGTACCCGAAGCCCTCCCCAAACCCGTACCCTAAACCGTACCCTCAGCCTAACCCTAAGCCTAACCCTAACCCTAGGCTACCCTTGACTGCTTCTGCCTCCAATAGATTTCCTATGCACTAGTGTTTTAAGGAACAGCTTAAAAAGGGAATCCTAATGTGATTTCTTTATAATGGGTGTGTTCCTTATCTAATCCTAGTGTCTAAACTCTTCTCCATGGCTGGACCCCCAAATAATATTCTTTTATGTGCTAAGGGGTATCTAGAGAGTGGGAAAGGTTTAATCACTACCCTAACCCTAACGAGTACACTAACCCTAACCCCTACCCTAACCCTAACACGTACCCTAATCCTAACCCGTACCCTAAACCGAGCCCTAACCCTAACACTAACCCTAACCCTAACCCTAACCCATACCCTACGCCGTACCCGAAGCCCTCCCCGAACCCGTACCCTAAGCCGTACCCTAAGCCTACCCGTAAGCCTAACCCTAACCCTAGGCTACCCTTGACTGCTTCTGCCTCCAATAGATTTCCTAAGCACTAGTGTTTTAAGGAACAGCTTAAAAAGAGAATCCTAATGTGATTTCTTTATAATGTGTGTGTTCCTTATATTATCTTAGTGTCTAAACTCTTCTCCATTGCTGGACCCCCAAATAATATTCCTTTACGTGCTAAGGGGTATCTAGAGAGTGGGATAGGTTTAATAACTACCCTAACCGTAACGCGTACCCTAACCCTAACCCCTACCCTAACCCTAACACGTACCCTAATCCTAACCCGTACCCTAAACCGAGCCCTAACCCTAACACTAACCCTAACCCTAACCCTAACCCATACCCTACGCCGTACCCGAAGCCCTCCCCGAACCCGTACCCTAAGCCGTACCCTAAGCCTAACCCTAAGCCTAACCCTAACCCTAGGCTACCCTTGACTGCTTCTGCCTCCAATAGATTTCCTAAGCACTAGTGTTTTAAGGAACAGCTTAAAAAGAGTATCCTAATGTGATTTCTTTATAATGGGTGTGTTCCTTATCTTATCCTAGTGTCTAAACTCTTCTCCATGGCGGGACTCCAAAATAATATTCCTTTACGTGCTAAGGGGTAACTAGAGAGTGAGATAGGTTTAATAACTACGATAACCCTAACGCGTACCCTAACGCTAACCCCTACCCTAACCCTAACACGTACCCTAATCCTAACCCGTACCCTAAACCGAGCCCTAACCCTAACACTAACCCTAACCCTAACCCTAACCCATACCCTACGCCGTACCCGCAGCCCTCCCCGAACCCGTACCCTAAGCCGTACCCTAAGCCTAAACCTAAGCCTAACCCTAACCCTAGGCTACCCTTGACTGCTTCTGCCACCAATAGATTTCCTAAGCACTAGTGTTTTAAGGAACAGCTTAAAAAGAGAATCCTAATGTGATTTCTTTATAATGTGTGTGTTCCTTATATTATCTTAGTGTCTAAACTCTTCTCCATGGCTGGACTCCCAAATAATATTCCTTTACGTGCTAAGGGGTATCTAGAGAGTGGGATAGGTTTAATAACTACCCTAACCGTAACACGTACCCTAACCCTAACCCCTACCCTAACCCTAACACGTACCCTAATCCTAAGCCGTACCCTAAACCGAGCCCTAACCCTAACACTATCCCTAACCCTAACCCTAACCCATACCCTACGCCGTACACGAAGCCCTCCCTGAACCCGTAACCTAAGCCGTACCCTAAGCCTAACCCTAAGCCTAACCCTAACCGTAGGCTACCCTTGACTGCTTCTGCCTCCAATAGATTTCCTAAGCACTAGTGTTTTAAGGAACAGCTTAAGAAGAGAATCCTAATGTGATTTCTTTATAATGGGAGTGTTCCTTATCTTATCCTAGTGTCTAAACTCTTCTCCATGGCTGGACCCCCAAATAATATTCCTTTACGTGCTAAGGGGTAACTAGAGAGTGGAATAGGTTTAATAACTACCCTAACCCTAACGCGTACCCTAACGGTAACCCCTACCCTAACCCTAACACGTACCCTAATCCTAACCCGTACCCTAAACCGAGCCCTAACCCTAACACTAACCCTAACCCTAACCCTAACCCATACCCTACGCCGTATCCGAAGCCCTCCCCAAACTTGTACCCTAAGCCGTACCCTAAGCCTAACCCTAAGCCTAACCCTAACCCTAGGCTACCCTTGACTGCTTCTGCCTCCAATAGATTTCCTAAGCCCTAGTGTTTTAAGGAACAGCTTAAAAAGAGAATCATAATGTGATTTCTTTATAATGTGTGTGTTCCTTATATTATCTTAGTGTCTAAACTCTTCTCCATGGCTGGACCCCCAAATAATATTCCTTTACGTGCTAAGGGGTATCGAGAGAGAGGGATAGGTTTAATAACTACCCTAACCCTAACGCGTACCCTAACCCTAACCCCTACCGTAACCCTAACACGTACCCTAATCCTAACCCGTACCCTAAACCGAGCCCTAACCCTAACACTAACCCTAACCCTAACCCTAACCCATACCCTACGCCGTACCCGAAGCCCTCCCTGAACCCGTACCCTAAGCCGTACCCTAAGCCTAACCCTAAGCCTAACCCTAACCCTAGGCTACCCTTGACTGCTTCTGCCACCAATAGATTTCCTAAGCACTAGTGTTTTAAGGAACAGCTTAAAAAGAGAATCCTAATGTGATTTCTTTATAATGTGTGTGTTCCTTATATTATCTTAGTGTCTAAACTCTTCTCCATGGCTGGACCCCCAAATAATATTCCTTTACGTGCTAAGGGGTATCTAGAGAGTGGGATAGGTTTAATAACTACCCTAACCGTAACGCGTACCCTAACCCTAACCCCTACCCTAACCCTAACACGTACCCTAATCCTAACCCGTACCCTAAACCGAGCCCTAACCCTAACACTAACCCTAACCCTAACCCTAACCCATACCCTACGCCGTACCCGAAGCCCTCCCCGAACCCGTACCCTAAGCCGTACCCTAAGCCTAACCCTAAGCCTAACCCTAACCGTAGGCTTCCCTTGACTGCTTCTGCCTCCAATAGACTTCCTAAGCACTAGTGTTTTAAGGAACAGCTTAAGAAGAGAATCCTAATGTGATTTCTTTATAATGGGTGTGTTCCTTATCTTATCCTAGTGTCTAAACTCTTCTCCATGGCTGGACCCCCAAATAATATTCCTTTACGTGCCAAGGGGTAACTAGAGAGTGGGATAGGTTTAATAACTACCCTAACCCTAACGCGTACCCTAACGCTAACCCCTACCCTAACCCTAACACGTACCCTAATCCTAACCCGTACCCTAAACCGAGCCCTAACCCTAACACTAACCCTAACCCTAAACCTAACCCATACCCTACGCCGTACCCGAAGCCCTCCCCGAACCCGTACCCTAAGCCGTACCCTAAGCCTAACCCTAAGCCTAACCCTAACCCTAGGCTACCCTTGACTGCTTCTGCCTCCAATAGATTTCCTAAGCACTAGTGTTTTAAGGAACAGCTTAAAAAGAGAATCCTAATGTGATTTCTTTATAATGTGTGTGTTCCTTATATTATCTTAGTGTCTAAACTCTTCTCCATGGCTGGACCCCCAAATAATATTCCTTCACGTGCTAAGGGGTATCTAGAGAGTGGGATAGGTTTAATAACTACCCTAACCGTAACGCGTACCCTAACCCTAAACCCTACCCTAACCCTAACACGTACCCTAATCCTAACCCGTACCCTAAACCGAGCCCTAACCCTAACACTAACCCTAACCCTAACCCTAACCCATACCCTACGCCGTACCCGAAGCCCTCCCCGAACACGTACCCTAAGCCGTACCCTAAGCCTAACCCTAAGCCTAGCCCTAACCCTAGGCTACCCTTGACTGCTTCTGCCTCCAATAGATTTCCTAAGCACTAGTGTTTTAAGGAACAGCTTAAAAAGAGAATCCTAATGTGATTTCTTTATAATGGGTGTGTTCCTTATCTTATCCTAGTGTCTAAACTCTTCTCCATGGCTGGACCCCCAAATAATATTCCTTTACGTGCTAAGGGGTATCTAGAGAGTGGGATATGTTTAATAACTACCCTAACTCTAACGCGTAGCCTAACCCTAACCCCTACCCTAACCCTAACACGTACCCTAATCCTAACCCGTACCGTAAACCGAGCCCTAACCCTAACACTAACCCTAACCCTAACCCTAACCCATACCCTACGCCGTACCCGAAGCCCTCCCCGAACCCGTACCCTAATCCGTACCCTAAGCCTAACCCTAAGCCTAACACTAACCCTAGGCTAACCTTGACTTCTTCTGCCTCCAATAGATTTCCTAAGCACTAGTGTTTTAAGGAACAGCTTAAAAAGAGAATCCTAATGTGATTTCTTTATAATGGGTGTGTTCCTTATCTTATCCTAGTGTCTAAACTCTTCTCCATGGCTGGACCCCCAAATAATATTCCTTTACGTGCTAAGGGGTAACTAGAGAGTGGGATAGGTTTAATAACTACCCTAACCCTAACGCGTACCCTAACGATAACCGCTACCCTAACCCTAACACGTACCCTAATCCTAACCCGTACCCTAAACCGAGCCCTAACCCTAACACTAACCCTAACCCTAACCCTAACCCATACCCTACGCCGTACCCGGAGCCCTCCCCGAACCCGTAACCTAAGCCTTACCCTAAGCCTAAACCTAAGCCTAACCCTAACCCTAGGCTACCCTTGACTGCTTCTGCCTCCAATAGATTTCCTAAGCACTAGTGTTTTAAGGAACAGCTTAAAAAGAGAATCCTAATGTGATTTCTTTATAATGGGTGTGTTCCTTATCTAATCCTAGTGTCTAAACTCTTCTCCATGACTGGACCCCCAAATAATATTCCTTTATGTGCTAAGGGGTATCTAGAGAGTGGGATAGGTTTAATCACTACCCTAACCCTAACGCGTACCATAACCCTAACCCCTACCCTAACCTTAACACGTACCCTAATCCTAACCATTACCCTAAACCGAGCCCTAACCCTAACACTAACCCTAACCCTAACCCTAACCCATACCCTACGCTGTACCCGAAGCCCTCCCCGAACCCGTACCCTAAGCCGTACCCTAAGCCTACCCCTAAGCCTAACCCTAACCCTAGGCTACCCTTGACTGCTTCTGCCTCCAATAGATTTCCTAAGCACTAGTGTTTTAAGGAACAGCTTAAAAAGAGAATCCTAATGTGATTTCTTTATAATGGGTGTGTTCCTTATATTATCTTAGTGTCTAAACTCTTCTCCATGGCTGGACCCCCAAATAATATTCCTTTACGTGCTAAGGGGTATCTAGAGAGTGGGATAGGTTTAATCACTCCCCTAACCCTAACGCGTACCCTAACCCTAACCCCTACCCTAACCCTAACACGTACCCTAATCCTAACCCGTACCCTAAACCGAGCCCTAACCCTAACACTAACCCTAACCCTAATCCTAACCCATACCCTACACCGTACCCGAAGCCCTCCCCGAACCCGTACCCTAAGCCGTACCCTAACCCTAACCCTAAGCCTAACCCTAACCCTAGGCTACCCTTGACTGCTTCTGCCTCCAATAGATTTCCTAAGCACTAGTGTTTTAAGGAACAGCTTAAAAAGAGAATCCTAATGTGATTTCTTTATAATGGGTGTGTTCCTTATCTTATCCTAGTGTCTAAACTCTTATCCATGGCTGGACCTCCAAATAATATTCCTTTACGTGCTAAGGGGTAACTAGAGAGTGGGATAGTTTTAATAACTACCCTAACCGTAACGCGTACCCTAACGCTAACCCCTACCCTAACCCTAACACGTACCCTAATCCTAACCCGTACCCTAAACCGAGCCCTAACCCTAACACTAACCCTAACCCTAACTCTAACCCATACCCTACGCCGTACCCGAAGCCCTCCCCAAACCCGTACCCTAAACCGTACCCTCAGCCTAACCCTAAGCCTAACCCTAACCCTAGGCTACCCTTGACTGCTTCTGCCTCCAATAGATTTCCTATGCACTAGTGTTTTAAGGAACAGCTTAAAAAGGGAATCCTAATGTGATTTCTTTATAATGGGTGTGTTCCTTATCTAATCCTAGTGTCTAAACTCTTCTCCATGGCTGGACCCCCAAATAATATTCTTTTATGTGCTAAGGGGTATCTAGAGAGTGGGAAAGGTTTAATCACTACCCTAACCCTAACGAGTACACTAACCCTAACCCCTACCCTAACCCTAACACGTACCCTAATCCTAACCCGTAACCTAAACCGAGCCCTAACCCTAACACTAACCCTAACCCTAACCCTAACCCATACCCTACGCCGTACCCGCAGCCCTCCCCGAACCCGTACCCTAAGCCGTACCCTAAGCCTAAACCTAAGCCTAACCCTAACCCTAGGCTACCCTTGACTGCTTCTGCCACCAATAGATTTCCTAAGCACTAGTGTTTTAAGGAACAGCTTAAAAAGAGAATCCTAATGTGATTTCTTTATAATGTGTGTGTTCCTTATATTATCTTAGTGTCTAAACTCTTCTCCATGGCTGGACTCCCAAATAATATTCCTTTACGTGCTAAGGGGTATCTAGAGAGTGGGATAGGTTTAATAACTACCCTAACCGTAACACGTACCCTAACCCTAACCCCTACCCTAACCCTAACACGTACCCTAATCCTAAGACGTACCCTAAACCGAGCCCTAACCCTAACACTATCCCTAACCCTAACCCTAACCCATACCCTACGCCGTACACGAAGCCCTCCCTGAACCCGTACCCTAAGCCGTACCCTAAGCCTAACCCTAAGCCTAACCCTAACCGTAGGCTACCCTTGACTGCTTCTGCCTCCAATAGATTTCCTAAGCACTAGTGTTTTAAGGAACAGCTTAAGAAGAGAATCCTAATGTGATTTCTTTATAATGGGAGTGTTCCTTATCTTATCCTAGTGTCTAAACTCTTCTCCATGGCTGGACCCCCAAATAATATTCCTTTACGTGCTAAGGGGTAACTAGAGAGTGGAATAGGTTTAATAACTACCCTAACCCTAACGCGTACCCTAACGGTAACCCCTACCCTAACCCTAACACGTACCCTAATCCTAACCCGTACCCTAAACCGAGCCCTAACCCTAACACTAACCCTAACCCTAACCCTAACCCATACCCTACGCCGTATCCGAAGCCCTCCCCAAACCTGTACCCTAAGACGTACCCTAAGCCTAACCCTAAGCCTAACCCTAACCCTAGGCTACCCTTGACTGCTTCTGCCTCCAATAGATTTCCTAAGCACTAGTGTTTTAAGGAACAGCTTAAAAAGAGAATCATAATGTGATTTCTTTATAATGTGTGTGTTCCTTATATTATCTTAGTGTCTAAACTCTTCTCCATGGCTGGACCCCCAAATAATATTCCTTTACGTGCTAAGGGGTATCGAGAGAGAGGGATAGGTTTAATAACTACCCTAACCCTAACGCGTACCCTAACCCTAACCCCTACCGTAACACTAACACGTACCCTAATCCTAACCCGTACCCTAAACCGAGCCCTAACCCTAACACTAACCCTAACCCTAACCCTAACCCATACCCTACGCCGTACCCGAAGCCCTCCCTGAACCCGTACCCTAAGCCGTACCCTAAGCCTAACCCTAAGCCTAACCCTAACCCTAGGCTACCCTTGACTGCTTCTGCCACCAATAGATTTCCTAAGCACTAGTGTTTTAAGGAACAGCTTAAAAAGAGAATCCTAATGTGATTTCTTTATAATGTGTGTGTTCCTTATATTATCTTAGTGTCTAAACTCTTCTCCATGGCTGGACCCCCAAATAATATTCCTTTACGTGCTAAGGGGTATCTAGAGAGTGGGATAGGTTTAATAACTACCCTAACCGTAACGCGTACCCTAACCCTAACCCCTACCCTAACCCTAACACGTACCCTAATCCTAACCCGTACCCTAAACCGAGCCCTAACCCTAACACTAACCCTAACCCTAACCCTAACCCATACCCTACGCCGTACGCGAAGCCCTCCCCGAACCCGTACCCTAAGCCGTACCCTAAGCCTAACCCTAAGCCTAACCCTAACCGTAGGCTTCCCTTGACTGCTTCTGCCTCCAATAGACTTCCTAAGCACTAGTGTTTTAAGGAACAGCTTAAGAAGAGAATCCTAATGTGATTTCTTTATAATGGGTGTGTTCCTTATCTTATCCTAGTGTCTAAACTCTTCTCCATGGCTGGACCCCCAAATAATATTCCTTTACGTGCCAAGGGGTAACTAGAGAGTGGGATAGGTTTAATAACTACCCTAACCCTAACGCGTACCCTAACGCTAACCCCTACCCTAACCCTAACACGTACCCTAATCCTAACCCGTACCCTAAACCGAGCCCTAACCCTAACACTAACCCTAACCCTAAACCTAACCCATACCCTACGCCGTACCCGAAGCCCTCCCCAAACCCGTACCCTAAGCCGTACCCTAAGCCTAACCCTAAGCCTAACCCTAACCCTAGGCTACCCTTGACTGCTTCTGCCTCCAATAGATTTCCTAAGCACTAGTGTTTTAAGGAACAGCTTAAAAAGAGAATCCTAATGTGATTTCTTTATAATGTGTGTGTTCCTTATATTATCTTAGTGTCTAAACTCTTCTCCATGGCTGGACCCCCAAATAATATTCCTTCACGTGCTAAGGGGTATCTAGAGAGTGGGATAGGTTTAATAACTACCCTAACCGTAACGCGTACCCTAACCCTAAACCCTACCCTAACCCTAACACGTACCCTAATCCTAACCCGTACCCTAAACCGAGCCCTAACCCTAACACTAACCCTAACCCTAACCCTAACCCATACCCTACGCCGTACCCGAAGCCCTCCCCGAACACGTACCCTAAGCCGTACCCTAAGCCTAACCCTAAGCCTAGCCCTAACCCTAGGCTACCCTTGACTGCTTCTGCCTCCAATAGATTTCCTAAGCACTAGTGTTTTAAGGAACAACTTAAAAAGAGAATCCTAATGTGATTTGTTTATAATGGGTGTGTTCCTTATTTAATCCTAGTGTCTAAACTCTTCTCCATGGCTGGACCCCCAAATAATATTCGTTTATGTGCTAAGGGGTAACTAGAGAGTGGGATAGGTTTAATCACTACCCTAACCCTAACGTGTACCCTAACCCTAACCCCTACCCTAACCCTAACACGTACCCTAATCCTAACCCATACCCTAAACCGAGCCCTAACCCTAACACTAACCCTAACCCCAACCCTAACCCATACCCTACGCCGTACCCAAAGCCCTCCCCGAACCAGTACCCTAAGCCGTACCCTAAGCCTAACCCTAAGCCTAACCCTAACCCTAGGCTACCCTTGACTGCTTCTGCCTCCAATAGATTTCCTAAGCACTAGTGTTTTAAGGAACAGCTTAAAAAGAGAATCCTAATGTGATTTCTTTATAATGTGTGTGTTCCTTATATTATCTTAGTGTCTAAACTCTTCTCCATGGCTGGACCTCCAAATAATATTCCTTTACGTGATAAGGGGTATCTAGAGAGTGGGATAGGTTTAATAACTACCCTAACCCTAACGCGTACCCTAACCCTAACCCCTACCCTAACCCTAACACGTACCCTAATCCTAACCTGTACCCTAAACCGAGCCCTAACCCTAACCCTAACCCATACCCTACGCCGTACACGAAACCCTCCCCGAACCCGTACCGTAAGCCGTACCCTAAGCCTAACCCTAAGCCTAACCATAACCCTAGGCTACCCTTGACTGCTTCTGCCTCCAATAGATTTCCTAAGCACTAGTGTTTTAAGGAACAGCTTAAAAAGAGAATCCTAATGTGATTTCTTTATAATGGGTGTGTTCCTTATATTATCTTAGTGTCTAAACTCTTCTCCATGGCTGGACCCCCAAATAATATTCCTTTACGTGCTAAGGGGTATCAAGAGTGGGATAGGTTTAATCACTACCCTAACCCTAACGAGTACCCTAACCCTAACCCCTACCCTAACCCTAACACGTACCCTAATCCTAACCCGTACCCTAAACCGAGCCCTAACCCTAACACTAATCGTAACCCTAATCCTAACCCATACCCTACACCGTACCCGAAGCCCTCCCCGAACCCGTACCCTAAGCCGTACCCTAACCCTAACCCTAAGCCTAACCCTAACCCTAGGCTACCCTTGACTGCTTCTGCCTCCAATAGATTTCCTAAGCACTAGTGTTTTAAGGAACAGCTTAAAAAGAGAATCCTAATGTGATTTCTTTATAATGGGTGTGTTCCTTATCTTATCCTAGTGTCTAAACTCTTCTCCATGGCTGGACCCCCAAATAATATTCCTTTACGTGCTAAGGGGTAACTAGAGAGTAGGATAGTTTTAATAACTACCCTAACCCTAACGCGTACCCTAACGCTAACCCCTACCCTAACCCTAACACGTACCCTAATCCTAACCCGTACCCTAAACCGAGCCCTAACCCTAACACTAACCCTAACTCTAACCCATACCCTACGCCGTACCCGAAGCCCTCCCCAAACCCGTACCCTAAACCGTACCCTAAGCCTAACCCTAAGCCTAACCCTAACCCTAGGCTACCCTTGACTGCTTCTGCCTCCAATAGATTTCCTAAGCACTAGTGTTTTAAGGAACAGCTTAAAAAGGGAATCCTAATGTGATTTCTTTATAATGGGTGTGTTCCTTATCTAATCCTAGTGTCTAAACTCTTCTCCATGGCTGGACCCCCAAATAATATTCTTTTATGTGCTAAGGGGTATCTAGAGAGTGGGAAAGGTTTAATCACTACCCTAACCCTAACGAGTACACTAACCCTAACCCCTACCCTAACCCTAACACGTACCCTAATCCTAACCCGTACCCTAAACCGAGCCCTAACCCTAACACTAACCCTAACCCTAACCCTAACCCATACCCTACGCCGTACCCGAAGCCCTCCCTGAACCCGTACCCTAAGCCGTACCCTAAGCCTACCCGTAAGCCTAACCCTAACCCTAGGCTACCCTTGACTGCTTCTGCCTCCAATAGATTTCCTAAGCACTAGTGTTTTAAGGAACAGCTTAAAAAGAGAATCCTAATGTGATTTCTTTATAATGTGTGTGTTCCTTATATTATCTTAGTGTCTAAACTCTTCTCCATGGCTGGACCCCCAAATAATATTCCTTTACGTGCTAAGGGGTATCTAGAGAGTGGGATAGGTTTAATAACTACCCTAACCGTAACGCGTACCCTAACCCTAACCCCTACCCTAACCCTAACACGTACCCTAATCCTAACCCGTACCCTAAACCGAGCCCTAACCCTAACACTAACCCTAACCCTAACCCTAACCCATACCCTACGCCGTACCCGAAGCCCTCCCCGAACCCGTACCCTAAGCCGTACCCTAAGCCTAACCCTAAGCCTAACCCTAACCCTAGGCTACCCTTGACTGCTTCTGCCTCCAATAGATTTCCTAAGCACTAGTGTTTTAAGGAACAGCTTAAAAAGAGTATCCTAATGTGATTTCTTTATAATGGGTGTGTTCCTTATCTTATCCTAGTGTCTAAACTCTTCTCCATGGCGGGACCCCCAAATAATATTCCTTTACGTGCTAAGGGTTAACTAGAGAGTGAGATAGGTTTAATAACTACGATAACCCTAACGCGTACCCTAACGCTAACCCCTACCCTAACCCTAACACGTACCCTAATCCTAACCCGTACCCTAAACCGAGCCCTAACCCTAACACTAACCCTAACCCTAACCCTAACCCATACCCTACGCCGTATCCGAAGCCCTCCCGAAACCTGTACCCTAAGCCGTACCCTAAGCCTAACCCTAAGCCTAACCCTAACCCTAGGCTACCCTTGACTGCTTCTGCCTCCAATAGATTTCCTAAGCACTAGTGTTTTAAGGAACATCTTAAAAAGAGAATCATAATGTGATTTCTTTATAATGTGTGTGTTCCTTATATTATCTTAGTGTCTAAACTCTTCTCCATGGCTGGACCCCCAAATAATATTCCTTTACGTGCTAAGGGGTATCGAGAGAGAGGGATAGGTTTAATAACTACTCTAACCCTAACGCGTACCCTAACCCTAACCCCTACCGTAACCCTAACACGTACCCTAATCCTAACCCGTACCCTAAACCGAGCACTAACCCTAACACTAACCCTAACCCTAACCCTAACCCATACCCTACGCCGTACCCGAAGCCCTCCCTGAACCCGTACCCTAAGCCGTACCCTAAGCCTAACCCTAAGCCTAACCCTAACCCTAGGCTACCCTTGACTGCTTCTGCCACCAATAGATTTTCTAAGCACTAGTGTTTTAAGGAACAGCTTAAAAAGAGAATCCTAATGTGATTTCTTTATAATGTGTGTGTTCCTTATATTATCTTAGTGTCTAAACTCTTCTCCATGGCTGGACCCCCAAATAATATTCCTTTACGGGCTAAGGGGTATCTAGAGAGTGGGATAGGTTTAATAACTACCCTTACCGTAACGCGTACCCTAACCCTAACCCCTACCCTAACCCTAACACGTACCCTAATCCTAACCCGTACCCTAAACCGAGCCCTAACCCTAACACTAACCCTAACCCTAACCCTAACCCATACCCTACGCCGTACCCGAAGCCCTCCCCGAACCTGTACCCTAAGCCGTACCCTAAGCCTAACCCTAAGCCTAACCCTAACCGTAGGCTACCCTTGACTGCTTCTGCCTCCAATAGACTTCCTAAGCACTAGTGTTTTAAGGAACAGCTTAAGAAGAGAATCCTAATGTGATTTCTTTATAATGGGTGTGTTCCTTATCTTATCCTAGTGTCTAAACTCTTCTCCATGGCTGGACCCCCAAATAATATTCCTTTACGTGCCAAGGGGTAACTAGAGAGTGGGATAGGTTTAATAACTACCCTAACCCTAACGCGTACCCTAACCCTAACCCCTACCGTAACCCTAACACGTACCCTAATCGTAACCCGTACCCTAAACCGAGCCCTAACCCTAACACTAACCCTAACCCTAACCCTAACCCATACCCTACGCCGTACCCGAAGCCCTCCCTGAATCCGTACCCTAAGCCGTACCCCAAGCCTAACCCTAAGCCTAACCCTAACCCTAGGCTACCCTTGACTGCTTCTGCCACCAATAGATTTCCTAAGCACTAGTGTTTTAAGGAACAGCTTAAAAAGAGAATCCTAATGTGATTTCTTTATAATGTGTGTGTTCCTTATATTATCTTAGTGTCTAAACTCTTCTCCATGGCTGGACCCCCAAATAATATTTCTTTACGTGCTAAGGGGTATCTAGAGAGTGGGATAGGTTTAATAACTACCCTAACCGTAACGCGTACCCTAACCCTAACCCCTACCCTAACCCTAACACGTACCCTAATCCTAACCCGTATCCTAAACCGAGCCCTAACCCTAACACTAACCCTAACCCTAACCCTAACCCATACCCTACGCCGTACCCGAAGCCCTCCCCGAACCCGTACCCTAAGCCGTACCCAAAGCCTAACCTTAAGCCTAACCCTAACCGTAGGCTACCCTTGACTGCTTCTGCCTCCAATAGACTTCCTAAGCACTAGTGTTTTAAGGAACAGCTTAAGAAGAGAATCCTAATGTGATTTCTTTATAATGGGTGTGTTCCTTATATTATCTTAGTGTCTAAACTCTTCTCCATGGCTGGACCCCCAAATAATATTCCTTCACGTGCTAAGGGGTATCTAGAGAGTGGGATAGGTTTAATAACTACCCTAACCGTAACGCGTACCCTAACCCTAAACCCTACCCTAACCCTAACACGTACCCTAATCCTAACCCGTACCCTAAACCGAGCCCTAACCCTAACACTAACCCTAACCCTAACCCTAACCCATACCCTACGCCGTACCCGAAGCCCTCCCCGAACACGTACCCTAAGCCGTACCCTAAGCCTAACCCTAAGCCTAGCCCTAACCCTAGGCTACCCTTGACTGCTTCTGCCTCCAATAGATTTCCTAAGCACTAGTGTTTTAAGGAACAGCTTAAAAAGAGAATCCTAATGTGATTTGTTTATAATGGGTGTGTTCCTTATCTAATCCTAGTGTCTAAACTCTTCTCCATGGCTGGACCCCCAAATAATATTCGTTTATGTGCTAAGGGGTAACTAGAGAGTGGGATAGGTTTAATCACTACCCTAACCCTAACGTGTACCCTAACCCTAACCCCTACCCTAACCCTAACACGTACCCTAATCCTAACCCATACCCTAAACCGAGCCCTAACCCTAACACTAACCCTAACCCCAACCCTAACCCATACCCTACGCCGTACACAAAGCCCTCCCCGAACCAGTACCCTAAGCCGTACCCTAAGCCTAACCCTAAGCCTAACCCTAACCCTAGGCTACCCTTGACTGCTTCTGCCTCCAATAGATTTCCTAAGCACTAGTGTTTTAAGGAACAGCTTAAAAAGAGAATCCTAATGTGATTTCTTTATAATGTGTGTGTTCCTTATATTATATTAGTGTCTAAACTCTTCTCCATGGCTGGACCTCCAAATAATATTCCTTTACGTGATAAGGGGTATCTAGAGAGTGGGATAGGTTTAATAACTACCCTAACCCTAACGCGTACCCTAACCCTAACCCCTACCCTAACCCTAACACGTACCCTAATCCTAACCTGTACCCTAAACCGAGCCCTAACCCTAACCCTAACCCATACCCTACGCCGTACCCGAAACCCTCCCCGAACCCGTACCCTAAGCCGTACCCTAAGCCTAACCCTAAGCCTAACCATAACCCTAGGCTACCCTTGACTGCTTCTGCCTCCAATATATTTCCTAAGCACTAGTGTTTTAAGGAACAGCTTAAAAAGAGAATACTAATGTGATTTCTTTATAATGTGTGTTTTCCTTATATTATCTTAGTGTCTAAACTCTTCTCCATTGCTGGACCCCCAAATAATATTCCTTTACGTGCTAAGGGGTATCTAGAGAGTGGGATAGGTTTAATAACTACCCTAACCGTAACGCGTAACCTAACCCTAACCCCTACACTAACCCTAACACGTACCCTAATCCTAACCCGTACCCTAAACCGAGCCCTAACCATAACACTAACCCTAACCCTAACCCTAACCCATACCCTACGCTGTACCTGAAGCCCTCCCCGAACCCGTACCCTAAGCCGTACCCTAAGCCTAACCCTAAGCCTAACCCTAACCCTAGGCTACCCTTGACTGCTTCTGCCTCCAATAGATTTCCTAAGCACTAGTGTTTTAAGGAGCAGCTTAAAAAGAGAATCCTAATGTGATTTCTTTATAATGGGTGTGTTCCTTATCTTATCCTAGTGTCTAAACTCTTCTCCATGGCTGGACCCCCAAATAATATTCCTTTACGTGCTAAGGGGTAACTAGAGAGTGGGATAGGTTTAATAACTACCCTAACCCTAACGCGTACCCTAACGCTAACCCCTACACTAACCCTAACACGTACCCTAATCCTAACCCGTACCCTAACCCTAACACTAACCCTAACCCTAACCCTAACCCATACCCTACGCCGTACCCGAAGCCCTCCCCGAACCCGTACCCTAAGCCGTACCCTAAGCCTAACCCTAAGCCTAACCCTAACCCTAGGCTACCCTTGACTGCTTCTGCCTCCAATAGATTTCCTAAGCACTAGTGTTTTAAGGAACAGCTTAAAAAGAGAATCCTAATGTGATTTCTTTATAATGTGTGTGTTCCTTATATTATCTTAGTGTCTAAACTCTTCTCCATTGGTGGACCCCCAAATAATATTCCTTTACGTGCTAAGGGGTATCTAGAGAGTGGGATATGTTTAATCACTACCCTAACCCTAACGCGTACCCTAACCCTAACCCCTACCCTAACCCTAACACGTACCCTAATCCTAACCCGTACCCTAAACCGAGCCCTAACACTAACCCTAACACATACCCTACGCCGTACCCGAAACCCTCCCCGAACCCGTACCCTAAGCCGTACCCTAAGCCTAACCCTAAGCCTAGCCCTAACCCTAGGCTACCCTTGACTGCTTCTGCCTCCATTATATTTCCTAAGCACTAGTGTTTTAAGGAACAGCTTAAAAAGAGAATACTAATGTGATTTCTTTATAATGTGTGTGTTCCTTATATTATCTTAGTGTCTAAACTCTTCTCCATTGGTGGACCCCCAAATAATATTCCTTTACGTGCTAAGGGGTATCTAGAGAGTGGGATATGTTTAATCACTACCCTAACCCTAACGCGTACCCTAACCCTAACCCCTACCCTAACCCTAACACGTACCCTAATCCTAACCCGTACCCTAAACCGAGCCCTAACCCTAACACTAACCCTAACCCTAACCCTAACCCATACCCTACGCCGTATCCAAAGCCCTCCCCGAACCCGTACCCTAAGCCGTACCCTAAGCCTAACCCTAAGCCTAACCCTAACCCTAGGCTACCCTTGACTGCTTCTGCCTCCAATAGATTTCCTAAGCACTAGTGTTTTAAGGAACATCTTAAAAAGAGAATCATAATGTGATTTCTTTATAATGTGTGTGTTCCTTATATTATCTTAGTGTCTAAACTCTTCTCCATGGCTGGACCCCCAAATAATATTCCTTTACGTGCTAAGGGGTATCGAGAGAGAGGGATAGGTTTAATAACTACTCTAACCCTAACGCGTACCCTAACCCTAACCCCTACCGTAACCCTAACACGTACCCTAATCCTAACCCGTACCCTAAACCGAGCCCTAACCCTAACACTAACCCTAACCCTAATCCTAACCCATACCCTACGCCGTACCCGAAGCCCTCCCTGAACCCGTACCCTAAGCCGTACCCTAAGCCTAACCCTAAGCCTAACCCTAACCCTAGGCTACACTTGACTGCTTCTGCCACCAATAGATTTTCTAAGCACTAGTGTTTTAAGGAACAGCTTAAAAAGAGAATCCTAATGTGATTTCTTTATAATGTGTGTGTTCCTTATATTATCTTAGTGTCTAAACTCTTCTCCATGGCTGGACCCCCAAATAATATTCCTTTACGGGCTAAGGGGTATCTAGAGAGTGGGATAGGTTTAATAACTACCCTAACCGTAACGCGTACCCTAACCCTAACCCCTACCCTAACCCTAACACGTACCCTAATCCTAACCCGTACCCTAAACCGAGCCCTAACCCTAACACTAACCCTAACCCTAACCCTAACCCATACCCTACGCCGTACCCGAAGCCCTCCCCGAACCTGTACCCTAAGCCGTACCCTAAGCCTAACCCTAAGCCTAACCCTAACCGTAGGCTACCCTTGACTGCTTCTGCCTCCAATAGACTTCCTAAGCACTAGTGTTTTAAGGAACAGCTTAAGAAGAGAATCCTAATGTGATTTCTTTATAATGGGTGTGTTCCTTATCTTATCCTAGTGTCTAAACTCTTCTCCATGGCTGGACCCCCAAATAATATTCCTTTACGTGCCAAGGGGTAACTAGAGAGTGGGATAGGTTTAATAACTACCCTAACCCTAACGCGTACCCTAAACCTAACCCCTACCGTAACCCTAACACGTACCCTAATCGTAACCCGTACCCTAAACCGAGCCCTAACCCTAACACTAACCCTAACCCTAACCCTAACCCATACCCTACGCCGTACCCGAAGCCCTCCCTGAATCCGTACCCTAAGCCGTACCCCAAGCCTAACCCTAAGCCTAACCCTAACCCTAGGCTACCCTTGACTGCTTCTGCCACCAATAGATTTCCTAAGCACTAGTGTTTTAAGGAACAGCTTAAAAAGAGAATCCTAATGTGATTTCTTTATAATGTGTGTGTTCCTTATATTATCTTAGTGTCTAAACTCTTCTCCATGGCTGGACCCCCAAATAATATTTCTTTACGTGCTAAGGGGTATCTAGAGAGTGGGATAGGTTTAATAACTACCCTAACCGTAACGCGTACCCTAACCCTAACCCCTACCCTAACCCTAACACGTACCCTAATCCTAACCCGTATCCTAAACCGAGCCCTAACACTAACACTAACCCTAACCCTAACCCTAACCCATACCCTACGCCGTACCCGAAGCCCTCCCCGAACCCGTACCCTAAGCCGTACCCAAAGCCTAACCTTAAGCCTAACCCTAACCGTAGGCTACCCTTGACTGCTTCTGCCTCCAATAGACTTCCTAAGCACTAGTGTTTTAAGGAACAGCTTAAGAAGAGAATCCTAATGTGATTTCTTTATAATGGGTGTATTCCTTATATTATCTTAGTGTCTAAACTCTTCTCCATGGCTGGACCCCCAAATAATATTCCTTCACGTGCTAAGGGGTATCTAGAGAGTGGGATAGGTTTAATAACTACCCTAACCGTAACGCGTACCCTAACCCTAAACCCTACCCTAACCCTAACACGTACCCTAATCCTAACCCGTACCCTAAACCGAGCCCTAACCCTAACACTAACCCTAACCCTAACCCTAACCCATACCCTACGCCGTACCCGAAGCCCTCCCCGAACACGTACCCTAAGCCGTACCCTAAGCCTAACCCTAAGCCTAGCCCTAACCCTAGGCTACCCTTGACTGCTTCTGCCTCCAATAGATTTCCTAAGCACTAGTGTTTTAAGGAACAGCTTAAAAAGAGAATCCTAATGTGATTTGTTTATAATGGGTGTGTTCCTTATCTAATCCTAGTGTCTAAACTCTTCTCCATGGCTGGACCCCCAAATAATATTCGTTTATGTGCTAAGGGGTAACTAGAGAGTGGGATAGGTTTAATCACTACCCTAACCCTAACGTGTACCCTAACCCTAACCCCTACCCTAACCCTAACACGTACCCTAATCCTAACCCATACCCTAAACCGAGCCCTAACCCTAACACTAACCCTAACCCCAACCCTAACACATACCCTACGCCGTACACAAAGCCCTCCCCGAACCAGTACCCTAAGCCGTACCCTAAGCCTAACCCTAAGCCTAACCCTAACCCTAGGCTACCCTTGACTGCTTCTGCCTCCAATAGATTTCCTAAGCACTAGTGTTTTAAGGAACAGCTTAAAAAGAGAATCCTAATGTGATTTCTTTATAATGTGTGTGTTCCTTATATTATCTTAGTGTCTAAACTCTTCTCCATGGCTGGACCTCCAAATAATATTCCTTTACGTGATAAGGGGTATCTAGAGAGTGGGATAGGTTTAATAACTACCCTAACCCTAACGCGTACCCTAACCCTAACCCCTACCCTAACCCTAACACGTACCCTAATCCTAACCTGTACCCTAAACCGAGCCCTAACCCTAACCCTAACCCATACCCTACGCCGTACCCGAAACCCTCCCCGAACCCGTACCCTAAGCCGTACCCTAAGCCTAACCCTAAGCCTAACCATAACCCTAGGCTACCCTTGACTGCTTCTGCCTCCAATATATTTCCTAAGCACTAGTGTTTTAAGGAACAGCTTAAAAAGAGAATACTAATGTGATTTCTTTATAATGTGTGTTTTCCTTATATTATCTTAGTGTCTAAACTCTTCTCCATTGCTGGACCCCCAAATAATATTCCTTTACGTGCTAAGGGGTATCTAGAGAGTGGGATAGGTTTAATAACTACCCTAACCGTAACGCGTAACCTAACCCTAACCCCTACACTAACCCTAACACGTACCCTAATCCTAACCCGTACCCTAAACCGAGCCCTAACCATAACACTAACCCTAACCCTAACCCTAACCCATACCCTACGCTGTACCTGAAGCCCTCCCCGAACCCGTACCCTAAGCCGTACCCTAAGCCTAACCCTAAGCCTAACCCTAACCCTAGGCTACCCTTGACTGCTTCTGCCTCCAATAGATTTCCTAAGCACTAGTGTTTTAAGGAGCAGCTTAAAAAGAGAATCCTAATGTGATTTCTTTATAATGGGTGTGTTCCTTATCTTATCCTAGTGTCTAAACTCTTCTCCATGGCTGGACCCCCAAATAATATTCCTTTACGTGCTAAGGGGTAACTAGAGAGTGGGATAGGTTTAATAACTACCCTAACCCTAACGCGTACCCTAACGCTAACCCCTACACTAACCCTAACACGTACCCTAATCCTAACCCGTACCCTAACCCTAACACTAACCCTAACCCTAACCCTAACCCATACCCTACGCCGTACCCGAAGCCCTCCCCGAACCCGTACCCTAAGCCGTACCCTAAGCCTAACCCTAAGCCTAACCCTAACCCTAGGCTACCCTTGACTGCTTCTGCCTCCAATAGATTTCCTAAGCACTAGTGTTTTAAGGAACAGCTTAAAAAGAGAATCCTAATGTGATTTCTTTATAATGTGTGTGTTCCTTATATTATCTTAGTGTCTAAACTCTTCTCCATTGGTGGACCCCCAAATAATATTCCTTTACGTGCTAAGGGGTATCTAGAGAGTGGGATATGTTTAATCACTACCCTAACCCTAACGCGTACCCTAACCCTAACCCCTACCCTAACCCTAACACGTACCCTAATCCTAACCCGTACCCTAAACCGAGCCCTAACACTAACCCTAACACATACCCTACGCCGTACCCGAAACCCTCCCCGAACCCGTACCCTAAGCCGTACCCTAAGCCTAACCCTAAGCCTAGCCCTAACCCTAGGCTACCCTTGACTGCTTCTGCCTCCAATATATTTCCTAAGCACTAGTGTTTTAAGGAACAGCTTAAAAAGAGAATACTAATGTGATTTCTTTATAATGTGTGTGTTCCTTATATTATCTTAGTGTCTAAACTCTTCTCCATTGGTGGACCCCCAAATAATATTCCTTTACGTGCTAAGGGGTATCTAGAGAGTGGGATATGTTTAATCACTACCCTAACCCTAACGCGTACCCTAACCCTAACCCCTACCCTAACCCTAACACGTACCCTAATCCTAACCCGTACCCTAAACCGAGCCCTAACCCTAACACTAACCCTAACCCTAACCCTAACCCATACCCTACGCTGTACCCGAAGCCCTCCCCGAACCCGTACCCTAAGCCGTACCCTAAGCCTAACCCTAAGCCTAACCCTAACCCTAGGCTACCCTTGACTTCTTCTGCCTCCAATAGATTTCCTAAGCACTAGTGTTTTAAGGAACAGCTTAAAAAGAGAATCCTAATGTGATTTCTTTATAATGGGTGTGTTCCTTATCTTATCTTAGTGTCTAAACTCTTCTCCATGGCTGGACCCCCAAATAATATTCCTTTACGTGCTAAGGGGTAACTAGAGAGTGGGATAGGTTTAATAACTACCCTAACCCTAACGCGTACCTAACGCTAACCGCTACCCTAACCCTAACACGTACCCTAATCCTAACCCGTACCCTAAACCGAGCCCTAACCCTAACACTAACCCTAACCCTAACCCTAACCCATACCCTACGCCATACCCGAAGCCCTCTCCGAACCCGTACCCTAAGCCGTACCCTAAGCCTAAACCTAAGCCTAACCCTAACCCTAGGCTACCCTTGACTGCTTCTGCCTCCAATAGATTTCCTAAGCACTAGTGTTGTAAGGAACAGCTTAAAAAGAGAATCCTAATGTGATTTCTTTATAATGGGTGTGTTCCTTATCTAATCCTAGTGTCTAAACTCTTCTCCATGGCTGGACCCCCAAATAATATTCCTTTACGTGCTAAGGGGTATCTAGAGAGTGGGATATGTTTAATAACTACCCTAACCCTAACGCGTACCCTAACCCTAACCCCTACCCTAACCCTAACACGTACCCTAATCCTAACCTGTACCGTAAACCGAGCCCTAACCCTAACACTAACCCTAACCCTAACCCTAACCCATACCCTACGCCGTACCCGAAGCCCTCCCCGAACCCGTACCCTAAGCCGTACCCTAAGCCTAACCCTAAGCCTAACACTAACCCTAGGCTAACCTTGACTTCTTCTGCCTCCAATAGATTTCCTAAGCACTAGTGTTTTAAGGCACAGCTTAAAAAGAGAATCCTAATGTGATTTCTTTATAATGGGTGTGTTCCTTATCTTATCCTAGTGTCTAAACTCTTCTCCATGGCTGGACCCCCAAATAATATTCCTTTACGTGCTAAGGGGTAACTAGAGAGTGGGATAGGTTTAATAACTACCCTAACCCTAACGCGTACCCTAACGCTAACCGCTACCCTAACCCTAACACGTACCCTAATCCTAACTCGTACCCTAAACCGAGCCCTAACCCTAACACTAACCCTAACCCTAACCCTAACCCATACCCTACGCCGTACCCGCAGCCCTCCCCGAACCCGTACCCTAAGCCGTACCCTAAGCCTAACCCTAAGCCTAACCCTAACCCTAGGCTACCCTTGACTGCTTCTGCCTCCAATAGATTTCCTAAGCACTAGTGTTTTAAGGAACAGCTTAAAAAGAGAATCCTAATGTGATTTCTTTATAATGGGTGTGTTCCTTATCTTATCCTAGTGTCTAAACTCTTCTCCATGGCTGGACCCCCAAATAATATTCCTTTACGTGCTAAGGGGTAACTAGAGAGTGGGATAGTTTTAATAACTACCCTAACCCTAACGCGTACCCTAACGCTAACCCCTACCCTAACCCTAACACGTACCCTAATCCTAACCCGTACCCTAAACCGAGCCCTAACCCTAACACTAACCCTAACCCTAACTCTAACCCATACCCTACGCCGTACCCGAAGCCCTCCCCAAACCCGTACCCTAAACCGTACCCTAAGCCTAACCCTAAGCCTAACCCTAACCCTAGGCTACCCTTGACTGCTTCTGCCTCCAATAGATTTCCTAAGCACTAGTGTTTTAAGGAACAGCTTAAAAAGAGAATCCTAATGTGATTTCTTTATAATGTGTGTGTTCCTTATATTATCTTAGTGTCTAAACTCTTCTCCATGGCTGGACCCCCAAATAATATTCCTTTACGTGCTAAGGGGTATCTAGAGAGTGGGATAGGTTTAATAACTACCCTAACCCTAACGCGTACCCTAACCCTAACCCCTACCTTAACCCTAACACGTACCCTAATCCTAACCCGTACCCTAAACCGAGCCCTAACCCTAACACTAACCCTAACCCTAACCCTAACCCATACCCTACGCCGTACCCGAAGCCCTCCCCAAACCCGTACCCTAAGCCGTACCCTAAGCCTAACCCTAAGCCTAACCCTAACCCAAGTCTACCCTTGACTGCTTCTGCCTCCAATAGATTTCCTAAGCACTAGTGTTTTAAGGAACAGCTTAAAAAGAGAATCCTAATGTGATTTCTTTATTATGGGTGTGTTCCTTATCTTATCCTAGTGTCTAAACTCTTCTCCATGGCTGGACCCCCAAATAATATTCCTTTACGTGCTAAGGGGTAACTAGAGAGTGGGATAGGTTTAATAACTACCCTAACCCTAACGCGTACCCTAACGCTAACCCCTACCCTAACCCTAACACGTACCCTAATCCTAACCCGTACACTAAACCGAGCCCTAACCTTAACACTAACCGTAACCCTAACCCTAACCCATACCCTACGCCGTACCCGAAGCCCTCCCCGAACCCGTACCCTAAGCCGTACCCTAAGCCTAACCCTAAGCCTAACCCTAACCCTAGGCTACCCTTGACTGCTTCTGCCTCCAATAGATTTCCTAAGCACTAGTGTTTTAAGGAACAGCTTAAAAAGAGAATCCTAATGTGATTTCTTTATAATGGGTGTGTTCCTTATCTTATCCTAGTGTCTAAACTCTTCTCCATGGCTGGACCCCCAAATAATATTCCTTTACGTGCTAAGGGGTATCTAGAGAGTGGGATAGGTTTAATAACTACCCTAACCGTAACGCGTACCCTAACCCTAACCCCTACCCTAACCCTAACATGTACCCTAATCCTAACCCGTACCCTAAACCGAGCCCTAACCCTAACACTAACCCTAACCCTAACCCTAACCCATACCCTACGCCGTACCCGAAGCCCTCCCCGAACCCGTACCCTAAGCCGTACCCTAAGCCAAACCCTAAGCCTAACCCTAACCCTAGGCTACCCTTGACTGCTTCTGCCTCCAATAGATTTCCTAAGCACTAGTGTTTTAAGGAACAGCTTAAGAAGAGAATCCTAATGTGATTTCTTTATAATGGGTGTGTTCCTTATCTTATCCTAGTGTCTAAACTCTTCTCCATGGCTGGACCCCCAAATAATATTCCTTTACGTGCTAAGGGGTACCTAGAGAGTGGGATAGGTTTAATAACTACCCTAACCCTAACGCGTACCCTAACGCTAACCCCTACCCTAACCCTAACACGTACCCTAATCCTAACCCGTACCCTAAACCGAGCCCTAACCCTAACACCAACCCTAACCCTAACCCTAACCCATACCCTACGCCGTACCCGAAGCTCTCCCCGAACCCGTAACCTAAGCCGTACCCTAAGCCTAACCCTAAGCCTAACCCTAACCCTAGGCTACCCTTGACTGCTTCTGCCTCCAGTAGATTTCCTAAGCACTAGTGTTTTAAGGAACAGCTTAAGAAGAGAATCCTAATGTGATTTCTTTATAATGGGTGTGTTCTTTATCTTATCCTAGTTTCTAAACTCTTCTCCATGGCTGGACCCCCAAATAATATTCCTTTACGTGCTAAGGGGTAACTAGAGAGTGGGAAAGGTTTAATAACTACCCTAACCCTAACGCGTACCCTAACGCTAACCCCTACCCTAACCCTAACACGTACCCTAATCCTAACCCGTACCCTAAACCGAGCCCTAACCCTAACACTAACCCTAACCCTAACCCTAACCCATACCCTACGCCGTACCCGAAGCCCTCCCCGAACACATACCCTAAGCCGTACCCTAAGCCTAACCCTAAGCCTAACCCTAACCCTAGGCTACCCTTGACTGCTTCTGCCTCCAATAGATTTCCTAAGCACTAGTGTTTTAAGGAACAGCTTAAGAAGAGAATCCTAATGTGATTTCTTTGTAATGGGTGTGTTCCTTATCTTATCCTAGTGTCTAAACTCTTCTCCATGGCTGGACCCCCAAATAATATTCCTTTACGTGCTAAGGGGTAACTAGAGAGTGGGATAGGTTTAATAACTACCCTAACCCTAACGCGTACCTAACGCTAACCGCTACCCTAACCCTAACACGTACCCTAATCCTAACCCGTACCCTAAACCGAGCCCTAACCCTAACACTAACCCTAACCCTAACCCTAACCCATACCCTACGCCATACCCGAAGCCCTCTCCGAACCCGTACCCTAAGCCGTACCCTAAGCCTAAACCTAAGCCTAACCCTAACCCTAGGCTACCCTTGACTGCTTCTGCCTCCAATAGATTTCCTAAGCACTAGTGTTGTAAGGAACAGCTTAAAAAGAGAATCCTAATGTGATTTCTTTATAATGGGTGTGTTCCTTATCTAATCCTAGTGTCTAAACTCTTCTCCATGGCTGGACCCCCAAATAATATTCCTTTACGTGCTAAGGGGTATCTAGAGAGTGGGATATGTTTAATAACTACCCTAACCCTAACGCGTACCCTAACCCTAACCCCTACCCTAACCCTAACACGTACCCTAATCCTAACCTGTACCGTAAACCGAGCCCTAACCCTAACACTAACCCTAACCCTAACCCTAACCCATACCCTACGCCGTACCCGAAGCCCTCCCCGAACCCGTACCCTAAGCCGTACCCTAAGCCTAACCCTAAGCCTAACACTAACCCTAGGCTAACCTTGACTTCTTCTGCCTCCAATAGATTTCCTAAGCACTAGTGTTTTAAGGCACAGCTTAAAAAGAGAATCCTAATGTGATTTCTTTATAATGGGTGTGTTCCTTATCTTATCCTAGTGTCTAAACTCTTCTCCATGGCTGGACCCCCAAATAATATTCCTTTACGTGCTAAGGGGTAACTAGAGAGTGGGATAGGTTTAATAACTACCCTAACCCTAACGCGTACCCTAACGCTAACCGCTACCCTAACCCTAACACGTACCCTAATCCTAACTCGTACCCTAAACCGAGCCCTAACCCTAACACTAACCCTAACCCTAACCCTAACCCATACCCTACGCCGTACCCGCAGCCCTCCCCGAACCCGTACCCTAAGCCGTACCCTAAGCCTAACCCTAAGCCTAACCCTAACCCTAGGCTACCCTTGACTGCTTCTGCCTCCAATAGATTTCCTAAGCACTAGTGTTTTAAGGAACAGCTTAAAAAGAGAATCCTAATGTGATTTCTTTATAATGTGTGTGTTCCTTATATTATCTTAGTGTCTAAACTCTTCTCCATTGGTGGACCCCCAAATAATATTCCTTTACGTGCTAAGGGGTATCTAGAGAGTGGGATATGTTTAATCACTACCCTAACCCTAACGCGTACCCTAACCCTAACCCCTACCCTAACCCTAACACGTACCCTAATCCTAACCCGTACCCTAAACCGAGCCCTAACACTAACCCTAACACATACCCTACGCCGTACCCGAAACCCTCCCCGAACCCGTACCCTAAGCCGTACCCTAAGCCTAACCCTAAGCCTAGCCCTAACCCTAGGCTACCCTTGACTGCTTCTGCCTCCAATATATTTCCTAAGCACTAGTGTTTTAAGGAACAGCTTAAAAAGAGAATACTAATGTGATTTCTTTATAATGTGTGTGTTCCTTATATTATCTTAGTGTCTAAACTCTTCTCCATTGGTGGACCCCCAAATAATATTCCTTTACGTGCTAAGGGGTATCTAGAGAGTGGGATATGTTTAATCACTACCCTAACCCTAACGCGTACCCTAACCCTAACCCCTACCCTAACCCTAACACGTACCCTAATCCTAACCCGTACCCTAAACCGAGCCCTAACCCTAACACTAACCCTAACCCTAACCCTAACCCATACCCTACGCTGTACCCGAAGCCCTCCCCGAACCCGTACCCTAAGCCGTACCCTAAGCCTAACCCTAAGCCTAACCCTAACCCTAGGCTACCCTTGACTTCTTCTGCCTCCAATAGATTTCCTAAGCACTAGTGTTTTAAGGAACAGCTTAAAAAGAGAATCCTAATGTGATTTCTTTATAATGGGTGTGTTCCTTATCTTATCTTAGTGTCTAAACTCTTCTCCATGGCTGGACCCCCAAATAATATTCCTTTACGTGCTAAGGGGTAACTAGAGAGTGGGATAGGTTTAATAACTACCCTAACCCTAACGCGTACCTAACGCTAACCGCTACCCTAACCCTAACACGTACCCTAATCCTAACCCGTACCCTAAACCGAGCCCTAACCCTAACACTAACCCTAACCCTAACCCTAACCCATACCCTACGCCATACCCGAAGCCCTCTCCGAACCCGTACCCTAAGCCGTACCCTAAGCCTAAACCTAAGCCTAACCCTAACCCTAGGCTACCCTTGACTGCTTCTGCCTCCAATAGATTTCCTAAGCACTAGTGTTGTAAGGAACAGCTTAAAAAGAGAATCCTAATGTGATTTCTTTATAATGGGTGTGTTCCTTATCTAATCCTAGTGTCTAAACTCTTCTCCATGGCTGGACCCCCAAATAATATTCCTTTACGTGCTAAGGGGTATCTAGAGAGTGGGATATGTTTAATAACTACCCTAACCCTAACGCGTACCCTAACCCTAACCCCTACCCTAACCCTAACACGTACCCTAATCCTAACCTGTACCGTAAACCGAGCCCTAACCCTAACACTAACCCTAACCCTAACCCTAACCCATACCCTACGCCGTACCCGAAGCCCTCCCCGAACCCGTACCCTAAGCCGTACCCTAAGCCTAACCCTAAGCCTAACACTAACCCTAGGCTAACCTTGACTTCTTCTGCCTGCAATAGATTTCCTAAGCACTAGTGTTTTAAGGCACAGCTTAAAAAGAGAATCCTAATGTGATTTCTTTATAATGGGTGTGTTCCTTATCTTATCCTAGTGTCTAAACTCTTCTCCATGGCTGGACCCCCAAATAATATTCCTTTACGTGCTAAGGGGTAACTAGAGAGTGGGATAGGTTTAATAACTACCCTAACCCTAACGCGTACCCTAACGCTAACCGCTACCCTAACCCTAACACGTACCCTAATCCTAACTCGTACCCTAAACCGAGCCCTAACCCTAACACTAACCCTAACCCTAACCCTAACCCATACCCTACGCCGTACCCGCAGCCCTCCCCGAACCCGTACCCTAAGCCGTACCCTAAGCCTAACCCTAAGCCTAACCCTAACCCTAGGCTACCCTTGACTGCTTCTGCCTCCAATAGATTTCCTAAGCACTAGTGTTTTAAGGAACAGCTTAAAAAGAGAATCCTAATGTGATTTCTTTATAATGGGTGTGTTCCTTATCTTATCCTAGTGTCTAAACTCTTCTCCATGGCTGGACCCCCAAATAATATTCCTTTACGTGCTAAGGGGTAACTAGAGAGTGGGATAGTTTTAATAACTACCCTAACCCTAACGCGTACCCTAACGCTAACCCCTACCCTAACCCTAACACGTACCCTAATCCTAACCCGTACCCTAAACCGAGCCCTAACCCTAACACTAACCCTAACCCTAACTCTAACCCATACCCTACGCCGTACCCGAAGCCCTCCCCAAACCCGTACCCTAAACCGTACCCTAAGCCTAACCCTAAGCCTAACCCTAACCCTAGGCTACCCTTGACTGCTTCTGCCTCCAATAGATTTCCTAAGCACTAGTGTTTTAAGGAACAGCTTAAAAAGAGAATCCTAATGTGATTTCTTTATAATGTGTGTGTTCCTTATATTATCTTAGTGTCTAAACTCTTCTCCATGGCTGGACCCCCAAATAATATTCCTTTACGTGCTAAGGGGTATCTAGAGAGTGGGATAGGTTTAATAACTACCCTAACCCTAACGCGTACCCTAACCCTAACCCCTACCTTAACCCTAACACGTACCCTAATCCTAACCCGTACCCTAAACCGAGCCCTAACCCTAACACTAACCCTAACCCTAACCCTAACCCATACCCTACGCCGTACCCGAAGCCCTCCCCAAACCCGTACCCTAAGCCGTACCCTAAGCCTAACCCTAAGCCTAACCCTAACCCAAGTCTACCCTTGACTGCTTCTGCCTCCAATAGATTTCCTAAGCACTAGTGTTTTAAGGAACAGCTTAAAAAGAGAATCCTAATGTGATTTCTTTATTATGGGTGTGTTCCTTATCTTATCCTAGTGTCTAAACTCTTCTCCATGGCTGGACCCCCAAATAATATTCCTTTACGTGCTAAGGGGTAACTAGAGAGTGGGATAGGTTTAATAACTACCCTAACCCTAACGCGTACCCTAACGCTAACCCCTACCCTAACCCTAACACGTACCCTAATCCTAACCCGTACACTAAACCGAGCCCTAACCTTAACACTAACCGTAACCCTAACCCTAACCCATACCCTACGCCGTACCCGAAGCCCTCCCCGAACCCGTACCCTAAGCCGTACCCTAAGCCTAACCCTAAGCCTAACCCTAACCCTAGGCTACCCTTGACTGCTTCTGCCTCCAATAGATTTCCTAAGCACTAGTGTTTTAAGGAACAGCTTAAAAAGAGAATCCTAATGTGATTTCTTTATAATGGGTGTGTTCCTTATCTTATCCTAGTGTCTAAACTCTTCTCCATGGCTGGACCCCCAAATAATATTCCTTTACGTGCTAAGGGGTATCTAGAGAGTGGGATAGGTTTAATAACTACCCTAACCGTAACGCGTACCCTAACCCTAACCCCTACCCTAACCCTAACATGTACCCTAATCCTAACCCGTACCCTAAACCGAGCCCTAACCCTAACACTAACCCTAACCCTAACCCTAACCCATACCCTACGCCGTACCCGAAGCCCTCCCCGAACCCGTACCCTAAGCCGTACCCTAAGCCAAACCCTAAGCCTAACCCTAACCCTAGGCTACCCTTGACTGCTTCTGCCTCCAATAGATTTCCTAAGCACTAGTGTTTTAAGGAACAGCTTAAGAAGAGAATCCTAATGTGATTTCTTTATAATGGGTGTGTTCCTTATCTTATCCTAGTGTCTAAACTCTTCTCCATGGCTGGACCCCCAAATAATATTCCTTTACGTGCTAAGGGGTACCTAGAGAGTGGGATAGGTTTAATAACTACCCTAACCCTAACGCGTACCCTAACGCTAACCCCTACCCTAACCCTAACACGTACCCTAATCCTAACCCGTACCCTAAACCGAGCCCTAACCCTAACACCAACCCTAACCCTAACCCTAACCCATACCCTACGCCGTACCCGAAGCTCTCCCCGAACCCGTAACCTAAGCCGTACCCTAAGCCTAACCCTAAGCCTAACCCTAACCCTAGGCTACCCTTGACTGCTTCTGCCTCCAGTAGATTTCCTAAGCACTAGTGTTTTAAGGAACAGCTTAAGAAGAGAATCCTAATGTGATTTCTTTATAATGGGTGTGTTCTTTATCTTATCCTAGTTTCTAAACTCTTCTCCATGGCTGGACCCCCAAATAATATTCCTTTACGTGCTAAGGGGTAACTAGAGAGTGGGAAAGGTTTAATAACTACCCTAACCCTAACGCGTACCCTAACGCTAACCCCTACCCTAACCCTAACACGTACCCTAATCCTAACCCGTACCCTAAACCGAGCCCTAACCCTAACACTAACCCTAACCCTAACCCTAACCCATACCCTACGCCGTACCCGAAGCCCTCCCCGAACACATACCCTAAGCCGTACCCTAAGCCTAACCCTAAGCCTAACCCTAACCCTAGGCTACCCTTGACTGCTTCTGCCTCCAATAGATTTCCTAAGCACTAGTGTTTTAAGGAACAGCTTAAGAAGAGAATCCTAATGTGATTTCTTTATAATGGGTGTGTTCCTTATCTTATCCTAGTGTCTAAACTCTTCTCCATGGCTGGACCCCCAAATAATATTCCTTTACGTGCTAAGGGGTAACTAGAGAGTGGGATAGGTTTAATAACTACCCTAACCCTAACGCGTACCTAACGCTAACCGCTACCCTAACCCTAACACGTACCCTAATCCTAACCCGTACCCTAAACCGAGCCCTAACCCTAACACTAACCCTAACCCTAACCCTAACCCATACCCTACGCCATACCCGAAGCCCTCTCCGAACCCGTACCCTAAGCCGTACCCTAAGCCTAAACCTAAGCCTAACCCTAACCCTAGGCTACCCTTGACTGCTTCTGCCTCCAATAGATTTCCTAAGCACTAGTGTTGTAAGGAACAGCTTAAAAAGAGAATCCTAATGTGATTTCTTTATAATGGGTGTGTTCCTTATCTAATCCTAGTGTCTAAACTCTTCTCCATGGCTGGACCCCCAAATAATATTCCTTTACGTGCTAAGGGGTATCTAGAGAGTGGGATATGTTTAATAACTACCCTAACCCTAACGCGTACCCTAACCCTAACCCCTACCCTAACCCTAACACGTACCCTAATCCTAACCTGTACCGTAAACCAAGCCCTAACCCTAACACTAACCCTAACCCTAACCCTAACCCATACCCTACGCCGTACCCGAAGCCCTCCCCGAACCCGTACCCTAAGCCGTACCCTAAGCCTAACCCTAAGCCTAACACTAACCCTAGGCTAACCTTGACTTCTTCTGCCTCCAATAGATTTCCTAAGCACTAGTGTTTTAAGGCACAGCTTAAAAAGAGAATCCTAATGTGATTTCTTTATAATGGGTGTGTTCCTTATCTTATCCTAGTGTCTAAACTCTTCTCCATGGCTGGACCCCCAAATAATATTCCTTTACGTGCTAAGGGGTAACTAGAGAGTGGGATAGGTTTAATAACTACCCTAACCCTAACGCGTACCCTAACACTAACCGCTACCCTAACCCTAACACGTACCCTAATCCTAACTCGTACCCTAAACCGAGCCCTAACCCTAACACTAACCCTAACCCTAACCCTAACCCATACCCTACGCCGTACCCGCAGCCCTCCCCGAACCCGTACCCTAAGCCGTACCCTAAGCCTAACCCTAAGCCTAACCCTAACCCTAGGCTACCCTTGACTGCTTCTGCCTCCAATAGATTTCCTAAGCACTAGTGTTTTAAGGAACAGCTTAAAAAGAGAATCCTAATGTGATTTCTTTATAATGGGTGTGTTCCTTATCTTATCCTAGTGTCTAAACTCTTCTCCATGGCTGGACCCCCAAATAATATTCCTTTACGTGCTAAGGGGTAACTAGAGAGTGGGATAGTTTTAATAACTACCCTAACCCTAACGCGTACCCTAACGCTAACCCCTACCCTAACCCTAACACGTACCCTAATCCTAACCCGTACCCTAAACCGAGCCCTAACCCTAACACTAACCCTAACCCTAACTCTAACCCATACCCTACGCCGTACCCGAAGCCCTCCCCAAACCCGTACCCTAAACCGTACCCTAAGCCTAACCCTAAGCCTAACCCTAACCCTAGGCTACCCTTGACTGCTTCTGCCTCCAATAGATTTCCTAAGCACTAGTGTTTTAAGGAACAGCTTAAAAAGAGAATCCTAATGTGATTTCTTTATAATGTGTGTGTTCCTTATATTATCTTAGTGTCTAAACTCTTCTCCATGGCTGGACCCCCAAATAATATTCCTTTACGTGCTAAGGGGTATCTAGAGAGTGGGATAGGTTTAATAACTACCCTAACCCTAACGCGTACCCTAACGCTAACCCCTACCCTAACCCTAACACGTACCCTAATCCTAACCCGTACCCTAAACCGAGCCCTAACCCTAACACCAACCCTAACCCTAACCCTAACCCATACCCTACGCCGTACCCGAAGCTCTCCCCGAACCCGTAACCTAAGCCGTACCCTAAGCCTAACCCTAAGCCTAACCCTAACCCTAGGCTACCCTTGACTGCTTCTGCCTCCAGTAGATTTCCTAAGCACTAGTGTTTTAAGGAACAGCTTAAGAAGAGAATCCTAATGTGATTTCTTTATAATGGGTGTGTTCTTTATCTTATCCTAGTTTCTAAACTCTTCTCCATGGCTGGACCCCCAAATAATATTCCTTTACGTGCTAAGGGGTAACTAGAGAGTGGGAAAGGTTTAATAACTACCCTAACCCTAACGCGTACCCTAACGCTAACCCCTACCCTAACCCTAACACGTACCCTAATCCTAACCCGTACCCTAAACCGAGCCCTAACCCTAACACTAACCCTAACCCTAACCCTAACCCATACCCTACGCCGTACCCGAAGCCCTCCCCGAACACATACCCTAAGCCGTACCCTAAGCCTAACCCTAAGCCTAACCTTAACCCTAGGCTACCCTTGACTGCTTCTGCCTCCAATAGATTTCCTAAGCACTAGTGTTTTAAGGAACAGCTTAAAAAGAGTATCCTAATGTGATTTCTTTATAATGGGTGTGTTCCTTATCTTATCCTAGTGTCTAAACTCTTCTCCATGGCGGGACCCCCAAATAATATTTCTTTACGTGCTAAGGGGTAACTAAAGAGTGAGATAGGTTTAATAACTACGATAACCCTAACGCGTACCCTAACGCTAACCCCTACCCTAACCCTAACACGTACCCTAATCCTAACCCGTACCCTAAACCGAGCCCTAACCCTAACACTAACCCTAACCCTAACCCTAACCCATACCCTACGCCGTACCCGAAGCCCTCCCCGAACCCGTACCCTAAGCCGTACCCTAAGCCTAACCCTAAGCCTAACCCTAACCCTAGGCTACCCTTGACTGCTTCTGCCTCCAATAGATTTCCTAAGCACTAGTGTTTTAAGGAACAGCTTAAGAAGAGAATCCTAATGTGATTTCTTTATAATGGGTGTGTTCCTTATCTTATCCTAGTGTCTAAACTCTTCTCCATGGCTGGACCCCCAAATAATATTCCTTTACGTGCTAAGGGGTAACTAGAGAGTGGGATAGGTTTAATAACTACCCTAACCCTAACGCGTACCCTAACCCTAACCCCTACCCTAACCCTAACACGTACCCTAATCCTAACCCGTACCCTAAACCGAGCCCTAACCCTAACACTAACCCTAACCCTAACCCTAACCCATACCCTACGCTGTACCCGAAGCCCTCCCCGAACCCGTACCCTAAGCCGTGCCCTAAGCCTAACCCTAAGCCTAACCCTATCCCTAGGCTACCCTTGACTGCTTCTGCCTCCAATAGATTTCCTAAGCACTAGTGTTTTAAGGAACAGCTTAAAAAGAGAATCCTAATGTGATTTCTTTATAATGGGTGTGTTCCTTATATTATCTTAGTGTCTAAACTCTTCTCCATGGCTGGACCCCCAAATAATATTCCTTTACGTGCTAAGGGGTATCTAGAGAGTGGGATAGGTTTAATAACTACCCTAACCGTAACGCGTACCCTAACCCTAACCCCTACCCTAACCCTAACACGTACCCTAATCCTAACCCGTACCCTAAACCGAGCCCTAACCCTAACACTAACCCTAACCCTAACCCTAACCCATACCCTACGCCGTACCCGAAGCTCTCCCCGAACCCGTACCCTAAGCTGTACCCTAAGCCTAACCCTAAGCCTAACCCTAACCGTAGGCTACCCTTGACTGCTTCTGCCTCCAATAGACTTCCTAAGCACTAGTGTTTTAAGGAACAGCTTAAGAAGAGAATCCTAATGTGATTTCTTTATAATGGGTGTGTTCCTTATCTTATCCTAGTGTCTAAACTCTTTTCCATGGCTGGACCCCCAAATAATATTCCTTTACGTGCCAAGGGGTAACTAGAGAGTGGGATAGGTTTAATAACTACCCTAACCCTAACGCGTACCCTAACGCTAACCCCTACCCTAACCCTAACACGTACCCTAATCCTAACCCGTACCCTAAACCGAGCCCTAACCCTAACACTAACCCTAACCCTAACCCTAACCCATACCCTACGCCGTACCCGAAGCCCTCCCCGAACCTGTACCCTAAGCCGTACCCTAAGCCTAACCCTAAGCCTAACCCTAACCCTAGGCTACCCTTGACTGCTTCTGCCTCCAATAGATTTCCTAAGCACTAGTGTTTTAAGGAACAGCTTAAAAAGAGAATCATAATGTGATGTCTTTATAATGTGTGTGTTCCTTATATTATCTTAGTGTCTAAACTCTTCTCCATGGCTGGACCCCCAAATAATATTCCTTTACGTGCTAAGGGGTATCGAGAGAGAGGGATAGGTTTAATAACTACCCTAACTCTAACGCTTACCCTAACCCTAACCCCTACCGTAACCCTAACACGTACCCTAATCCTAACCCGTACCCTAAACCGAGCCCTAACCCTAACACTAACCCTAACCCTAACCCTAACCCATACCCTACGCCGTACCCGAAGCCCTCCCTGAACCCGTACCCTAAGCCGTACCCTAAGCCTAACCCTAAGCCTAACCCTAACCCTAGGCTACCCTTGACTGCTTCTGCCACCAATAGATTTCCTAAGCACTAGTGTTTTAAGGAACAGCTTAAAAAGAGAATCCTAATGTGATTTCTTTATAATGGGTGTGTTCCTTATCTAATCCTAGTGTCTAAACTCTTCTCCATGGCTGGACCCCCAAATAATATTCGTTTATGTGCTAAGGGGTAACTAGAGAGTGGGATAGGTTTAATCACTACCCTAACCCTAACGTGTACCCTAACCCTAACCCCTACCCTAACCCTAACACGTACCCTAATCCTAACCCGTACCCTAAACCGAGCCCAAACCCTAACACTAACCCTAACCCTAACCCTAACCCATACCCTACGCCGTATCCAAAGCCCTCCCCGAACCCGTACCCTAAGCCGTACCCTAAGCCTAACCCTAAGCCTAACCCTAACCCTAGGCTACCCTTGACTGCTTCTGCCTCCAATAGATTTCCTAAGCACTAGTGTTTTAAGGAACAGCTTAAAAAGAGAATCCTAATGTGATTTCTTTATAATGGGTGTGTTCCTTATCTTATCTTAGTGTCTAAACTCTTCTCCATGGCTGGACCCCCAAATAATATTCCTTTACGTGCTAAGGGGTAACTAGAGAGTGGGATAGGTTTAATAACTACCCTAACCCTAACGCGTACCCTAACGCTAACCGCTACCCTAACCCTAACACGTACCCTAATCCTAACCCGTACCCTAAACCGAGCCCTAACCCTAACACTAACCCTAACCCTAACCCTAACCCATACCCTACGCCATACCCGAATCCCTCCCCGAACCCGTACCCTAAGCCGTACCCTAAGCCTAAACCTAAGCCTAACCCTAACCCTAGGCTACCCTTGACTGCTTCTGCCTCCAATAGATTTCCTAAGCACTAGTGTTGTAAGGAACAGCTTAAAAAGAGAATCCTAATGTGATTTCTTTATAATGGGTGTGTTCCTTATCTTATCCTAGTGTCTAAACTCTTCTCCATGGCTGGACCCCCAAATAATATTCTTTTATGTGCTAAGGGGTATCTAGAGAGTGGGATAGGTTTAATCACTACCCTAACCCTAACGAGTACCCTAACCCTAACCCCTACCCTAACCCTAACACGTACCCTAATCCTAACCCGTACCCTAAACCGAGCCCTAACCCTAACACTAACCCTAACCCTAACCCTAACCCATACCCTACGCCGTACCCGAAGCCCTGCCTGAACCCGTACCCTAAGCCGTACCCTAAGCCTACCCGTAAGCCTAACCCTAACCCTAGGCTACCCTTGACTGCTTCTGCCTCCAATAGATTTCCTAAGCACTAGTGTTTTAAGGAACAGCTTAAAAAGAGAATCCTAATGTGATTTCTTTATAATGGGTGTGTTCCTTATCTAATCCTAGTGTCTAAACTCTTCTCCATGGCTGGACCCCCAAATAATATTCGTTTATGTGCTAAGGGGTAACTAGAGAGTGGGATAGGTTTAATCACTACCCTAACCCTAACGTGTACCCTAACCCTAACCCCTACCCTAACCCTAACACGTACCCTAATCCTAACCCGTACCCTAAACCGAGCCCAAACCCTAACACTAACCCTAACCCTAACCCTAACCCATACCCTACGCCGTATCCAAAGCCCTCCCCGAACCCGTACCCTAAGCCGTACCCTAAGCCTAACCCTAAGCCTAACCCTAACCCTAGGCTACCCTTGACTGCTTCTGCCTCCAATAGATTTCCTAAGCACTAGTGTTTTAAGGAACAGCTTAAAAAGAGAATCCTAATGTGATTTCTTTATAATGTGTGTGTTCCTTATATTATCTTAGTGTCTAAACTCTTCTCCATGGCTGGACCTCCAAATAATATTCCTTTACGTGATAAGGGGTATCTAGAGAGTGGGATAGGTTTAATAACTACCCTAACCCTAACGCGTACCCTAACCCTAACCCCTACCCTAACCCTAACACGTACCCTAATCCTAACCTGTACCCTAAACCGAGCCCTAACACTAACCCTAACCCATACCCTACGCCGTACCCGAAACCCTCCCCGAACCCGTACCCTAAGCCGTACCCTAAGCCTAACCCTAAGCCTAACCATAACCCTAGGCTACCCTTGACTGCTTCTGCCTCCAATATATTTCCTAAGCACTAGTGTTTTAAGGAACAGCTTAAAAAGAGAATACTAATGTGATTTCTTTATAATGTGTGTGTTCCTTATATTATCTTAGTGTCTAAACTCTTCTCCATTGGTGGACCCCCAAATAATATTCCTTTACGTGCTAAGGGGTATCTAGAGAGTGGGATATGTTTAATAACTACCCTAACCCTAACGCGTACCCTAACCCTAACCCCTACCCTAACCCTAACACGTACCCTAATCCTAACCCGTACCCTAAACCGAGCCCTAACCCTAACACTAACCCTAACCCTAACCCTAACCCATACCCTACGCTGTACCCGAAGCCCTCCCCGAACCCGTACCCTAAGCCGTACCCTAAGCCTAACCCTAAGCCTAACCCTAACCCTAGGCTACCCTTGACTTCTTCTGCCTCCAATAGATTTCCTAAGCACTAGTGTTTTAAGGAACAGCTTAAAAAGAGAATCCTAATGTGATTTCTTTATAATGGGTGTGTTCCTTATCTTATCTTAGTGTCTAAACTCTTCTCCATGGCTGGACCCCCAAATAATATTCCTTTACGTGCTAAGGGGTAACTAGAGAGTGGGATAGGTTTAATAACTACCCTAACCCTAACGCGTACCCTAACGCTAACCGCTACCCTAACCCTAACACGTACCCTAATCCTAACCCGTACCCTAAACCGAGCCCTAACCCTAACACTAACCCTAACCCTAACCCTAACCCATACCCTACGCCATACCCGAATCCCTCCCCGAACCCGTACCCTAAGCCGTACCCTAAGCCTAAACCTAAGCCTAACCCTAACCCTAGGCTACCCTTGACTGCTTCTGCCTCCAATAGATTTCCTAAGCACTAGTGTTGTAAGGAACAGCTTAAAAAGAGAATCCTAATGTGATTTCTTTATAATGGGTGTGTTCCTTATCTTATCCTAGTGTCTAAACTCTTCTCCATGGCTGGACCCCCAAATAATATTCTTTTATGTGCTAAGGGGTATCTAGAGAGTGGGATAGGTTTAATCACTACCCTAACCCTAACGAGTACCCTAACCCTAACCCCTACCCTAACCCTAACACGTACCCTAATCCTAACCCGTACCCTAAACCGAGCCCTAACCCTAACACTAACCCTAACCCTAACCCTAACCCATACCCTACGCCGTACCCGAAGCCCTGCCTGAACCCGTACCCTAAGCCGTACCCTAAGCCTACCCGTAAGCCTAACCCTAACCCTAGGCTACCCTTGACTGCTTCTGCCTCCAATAGATTTCCTAAGCACTAGTGTTTTAAGGAACAGCTTAAAAAGAGAATCCTAATGTGATTTCTTTATAATGGGTGTGTTCCTTATCTAATCCTAGTGTCTAAACTCTTCTCCATGGCTGGACCCCCAAATAATATTCGTTTATGTGCTAAGGGGTAACTAGAGAGTGGGATAGGTTTAATCACTACCCTAACCCTAACGTGTACCCTAACCCTAACCCCTACCCTAACCCTAACACGTACCCTAATCCTAACCCGTACCCTAAACCGAGCCCAAACCCTAACACTAACCCTAACCCTAACCCTAACCCATACCCTACGCCGTATCCAAAGCCCTCCCCGAACCCGTACCCTAAGCCGTACCCTAAGCCTAACCCTAAGCCTAACCCTAACCCTAGGCTACCCTTGACTGCTTCTGCCTCCAATAGATTTCCTAAGCACTAGTGTTTTAAGGAACAGCTTAAAAAGAGAATCCTAATGTGATTTCTTTATAATGTGTGTGTTCCTTATATTATCTTAGTGTCTAAACTCTTCTCCATGGCTGGACCTCCAAATAATATTCCTTTACGTGATAAGGGGTATCTAGAGAGTGGGATAGGTTTAATAACTACCCTAACCCTAACGCGTACCCTAACCCTAACCCCTACCCTAACCCTAACACGTACCCTAATCCTAACCTGTACCCTAAACCGAGCCCTAACACTAACCCTAACCCATACCCTACGCCGTACCCGAAACCCTCCCCGAACCCGTACCCTAAGCCGTACCCTAAGCCTAACCCTAAGCCTAACCATAACCCTAGGCTACCCTTGACTGCTTCTGCCTCCAATATATTTCCTAAGCACTAGTGTTTTAAGGAACAGCTTAAAAAGAGAATACTAATGTGATTTCTTTATAATGTGTGTGTTCCTTATATTATCTTAGTGTCTAAACTCTTCTCCATTGGTGGACCCCCAAATAATATTCCTTTACGTGCTAAGGGGTATCTAGAGAGTGGGATATGTTTAATAACTACCCTAACCCTAACGCGTACCCTAACCCTAACCCCTACCCTAACCCTAACACGTACCCTAATCCTAACCCGTACCCTAAACCGAGCCCTAACCCTAACACTAACCCTAACCCTAACCCTAACCCATACCCTACGCTGTACCCGAAGCCCTCCCCGAACCCGTACCCTAAGCCGTACCCTAAGCCTAACCCTAAGCCTAACCCTAACCCTAGGCTACCCTTGACTTCTTCTGCCTCCAATAGATTTCCTAAGCACTAGTGTTTTAAGGAACAGCTTAAAAAGAGAATCCTAATGTGATTTCTTTATAATGGGTGTGTTCCTTATCTTATCTTAGTGTCTAAACTCTTCTCCATGGCTGGACCCCCAAATAATATTCCTTTACGTGCTAAGGGGTAACTAGAGAGTGGGATAGGTTTAATAACTACCCTAACCCTAACGCGTACCCTAACGCTAACCGCTACCCTAACCCTAACACGTACCCTAATCCTAACCCGTACCCTAAACCGAGCCCTAACCCTAACACTAACCCTAACCCTAACCCTAACCCATACCCTACGCCATACCCGAATCCCTCCCCGAACCCGTACCCTAAGCCGTACCCTAAGCCTAAACCTAAGCCTAATCCTAACCCTAGGCTACCCTTGACTGCTTCTGCCTCCTATAGATTTCCTAAGCACTAGTGTTGTAAGGAACAGCTTAAAAAGAGAATCCTAATGTGATTTCTTTATAATGGGTGTCTTCCTTATCTTATCCTAGTGTCTAAACTCTTCTCCATGGCTGGACCCCCAAATAATATTCTTTTATGTGCTAAGGGGTATCTAGAGAGTGGGATAGGTTTAATCACTACCCTAACCCTAACGTGTACCCTAACCCTAACCCCTACCCTAACCCTAACACGTACCCTAATCCTAACCCGTACCCTAAACCGAGCCCTAACCCTAACACTAACCCTAACCCTAACCCTAACCCATACCCTACGCCGTACCCGAAGCCCTGCCTGAACCCGTACCCTAAGCCGTACCCTAAGCCTACCCGTAAGCCTAACCCTAACCCTAGGCTACCCTTGACTGCTTCTGCCTCCAATAGATTTCCTAAGCACTAGTGTTTTAAGGAACAGCTTAAAAAGAGAATCCTAATGTGATTTCTTTATAATGTGTGTGTTCCTTATATTATCTTAGTGTCTAAACTCTTCTCCATGGCTGGACCCCCAAATAATATTCCTTTACGTGCTAAGGGGTATCTAGAGAGTGGGATAGTTTTAATAACTACCCTAACCGTAACACGTACCCTAACCCTAACCCCTACCCTAACCCTAACACGTACCCTAATCCTAACCCGTACCCTAAACCGAGCCCTAACCCTAACACTAACCCTAACCCTAACCCTAACCCATACCCTACGCCGTACCCGAAGCCCTCCCTGAACCCGTACCCTAAGCCGTACCCTAAGCCTAACCCTAAGCCTAACCCTAACCCTAGGCTACCCTTGACTGCTTCTGCCTCCAATAGATTTCCTAAGCACTAGTGTTTTAAGGAACAGCTTAAGAAGAGAATCCTAATGTGATTTCTTTATAATGGGTGTGTTCCTTATCTTATCCTAGTGTCTAAACTCTTCTCTATGGCTGGACCCCCAAATAATATTCCTTTACGTGCTAAGGGGTAACTAGAGAGTGGAATAGGTTTAATAACTACCCTAACCCTAACGCGTACCCTAACGCTAACCCCTACCCTAACCCTAACACGTACCCTAATCCTAACCCGTACCCTAAACCGAGCCCTAACCCTAACACTAACCCTAACCCTAACCCTAACCCATACCCTACGCCGTACCCGAAGCCCTCCCCGAACCTGTACCCTAAGCCGTACCCTAAGCCTAACCCTAAGCCTAACCCTAACCCTAGGCTACCCTTGACTGCTTCTGCCTCCAATAGATTTCCTAAGCACTAGTGTTTTAAGGAACAGCTTAAAAAGAGAATCATAATGTGATTTCTTTATAATGTGTGTGTTCCTTATATTATCTTAGTGTCTAAACTCTTCTCCATGGCTGGACCCCCAAATAATATTCCTTTACGTGCTAAGGGGTATCGAGAGAGAGGGATAGGTTTAATAACTACCCTAACTCTAACGCTTACCCTAACCCTAACCCCTACCGTAACCCTAACACGTACCCTAATCCTAACCCGTACCCTAAACCGAGCCCTAACCCTAACACTAACCCTAACCCTAACCCTAACCCATACCCTACGCCGTACACGAAGCCCTCCCTGAACCCGTACCCTAAGCCGTACCCTAAGACTAACCCTAAGCCTAACCCTAACCCTAGGCTACCCTTGACTGCTTCTGCCACCAATAGATTTCCTAAGCACTAGTGTTTTAAGGAACAGCTTAAAAAGAGAATCCTAATGTGATTTCTTTATAATGGGTGTGTTCCTTATCTAATCCTAGTGTCTAAACTCTTCTCCATGGCTGGACCCCCAAATAATATTCGTTTATGTGCTAAGGGGTAACTAGAGAGTGGGATAGGTTTAATCACTACCCTAACCCTAACGTGTACCCTAACCCTAACCCCTACCCTAACCCTAACACGTACCCTAATCCTAACCCGTACCCTAAACCGAGCCCAAACCCTAACACTAACCCTAACCCTAACCCTAACCCATACCCTACGCCGTATCCAAAGCCCTCCCCGAACCCGTACCCTAAGCCGTACCCTAAGCCTAACCCTAAGCCTAACCCTAACCCTAGGCTACCCTTGACTGCTTCTGCCTCCAATAGATTTCCTAAGCACTAGTGTTTTAAGGAACAGCTTAAAAAGAGAATCCTAATGTGATTTCTTTATAATGTGTGTGTTCCTTATATTATCTTAGTGTCTAAACTCTTCTCCATGGCTGGACCTCCAAATAATATTCCTTTACGTGATAAGGGGTATCTAGAGAGTGGGATAGGTTTAATAACTACCCTAACCCTAACGCGTACCCTAACCCTAACCCCTACCCTAACCCTAACACGTACCCTAATCCTAACCTGTACCCTTAACCGAGCCCTAACACTAACCCTAACCCATACCCTACGCCGTACCCGAAACCCTCCCCGAACCCGTACCCTAAGCCGTACCCTAAGCCTAACCCTAAGCCTAACCATAACCCTAGGCTACCCTTGACTGCTTCTGCCTCCAATATATTTCCTAAGCACTAGTGTTTTAAGGAACAGCTTAAAAAGAGAATACTAATGTGATTTCTTTATAATGTGTGTGTTCCTTATATTATCTTAGTGTCTAAACTCTTCTCCATTGGTGGACCCCCAAATAATATTCCTTTACGTGCTAAGGGGTATCTAGAGAGTGGGATATGTTTAATAACTACCCTAACCCTAACGCGTACCCTAACCCTAACCCCTACCCTAACCCTAACACGTACCCTAATCCTAACCCGTACCCTAAACCGAGCCCTAACCCTAACACTAACCCTAACCCTAACCCTAACCCATACCCTACGCTGTACCCGAAGCCCTCCCCGAACCCGTACCCTAAGCCGTACCCTAAGCCTAACCCTAAGCCTAACCCTAACCCTAGGCTACCCTTGACTTCTTCTGCCTCCAATAGATTTCCTAAGCACTAGTGTTTTAAGGAACAGCTTAAAAAGAGAATCCTAATGTGATTTCTTTATAATGGGTGTGTTCCTTATCTTATCTTAGTGTCTAAACTCTTCTCCATGGCTGGACCCCCAAATAATATTCCTTTACGTGCTAAGGGGTAACTAGAGAGTGGGATAGGTTTAATAACTACCCTAACCCTAACGCGTACCCTAACGCTAACCGCTACCCTAACCCTAACACGTACCCTAATCCTAACCCGTACCCTAAACCGAGCCCTAACCCTAACACTAACCCTAACCCTAACCCTAACCCATACCCTACGCCATACCCGAATCCCTCCCCGAACCCGTACCCTAAGCCGTACCCTAAGCCTAAACCTAAGCCTAACCCTAACCCTAGGCTACCCTTGACTGCTTCTGCCTCCAATAGATTTCCTAAGCACTAGTGTTGTAAGGAACAGCTTAAAAAGAGAATCCTAATGTGATTTCTTTATAATGGGTGTGTTCCTTATCTTATCCTAGTGTCTAAACTCTTCTCCATGGCTGGACCCCCAAATAATATTCTTTTATGTGCTAAGGGGTATCTAGAGAGTGGGATAGGTTTAATCACTACCCTAACCCTAACGAGTACCCTAACCCTAACCCCTACCCTAACCCTAACACGTACCCTAATCCTAACCCGTACCCTAAACCGAGCCCTAACCCTAACACTAACCCTAACCCTAACCCTAACCCATACCCTACGCCGTACCCGAAGCCCTGCCTGAACCCGTACCCTAAGCCGTACCCTAAGCCTACCCGTAAGCCTAACCCTAACCCTAGGCTACCCTTGACTGCTTCTGCCTCCAATAGATTTCCTAAGCACTAGTGTTTTAAGGAACAGCTTAAAAAGAGAATCCTAATGTGATTTCTTTATAATGGGTGTGTTCCTTATCTTATCCTAGTGTCTAAACTCTTCTCCATGGCTGGACCCCCAAATAATATTCCTTTATGTGCTTAGGGGTAACTAGAGAGTGGGATAGGTTTAATAACTACCCTAACCCTAACGCGTACCCTAACGCTAACCCCTACCCTAACCCTAACACGTACCCTAATCCTAACCCGTATCCTAAACCGAGCCCTAACCCTAACACTAACCCTAACCCTCACTCTAACCCATACCCTACGCCGTACCCGAAGCCCTCACCAAACCCGTACCCTAAAACGTACCCTAAGCCTAACCCTAAGCCTAACCCTAACCCTAGGCTACCCTTGACTGCTTCTGCCTCCAATAGATTTCCTAAGCACTAGTGTTTTAAGGAACAGCTTAAAAAGAGAATCCTAATGTGATTTCTTTATAATGGGTGTGTTCCTTATCTAATCCTAGTGTCTAAACTCTTCTCCATGGCTGGACCCCCAAATAATATTCTTTTATGTGCTAAGGGGTATCTAGAGAATGGGATAGGTTTAATCACTACCCTAACCCTAACGAGTACACTAACCCTAACCCCTACCCTAACCCTAACACGTACCCTAATCCTAACCCGTACCCTAAACCGAGCCCTAACCCTAACACTAACCCTAACCCTAACCCTAACCCATACCCTACGCCGTACCCGAAGCCCTCCCTGAACCCGTACCCTAAGCCGTACCCTAAGCCTACCCGTAAGCCTAACCCTAACCCTAGGCTACCCTTGACTGCTTCTGCCTCCAATAGATTTCCTAAGCACTAGTGTTTTAAGGAACAGCTTAAAAAGAGAATCCTAATGTGATTTCTTTATAATGTGTGTGTTCCTTATATTATCTTAGTGTCTAAACTCTTCTCCATGGCTGGACCCCCAAATAATATTCCTTTACGTGCTAAGGGGTATCTAGAGAGTGGGATAGTTTTAATAACTACCCTAACCGTAACACGTACCCTAACCCTAACCCCTACCCTAACCCTAACACGTACCCTAATCCTAACCCGTACCCTAAACCGAGCCCTAACCCTAACACTAACCCTAAACCTAACCCTAACCCATACCCTACGCCGTACCCGAAGCCCTCCCTGAACCCGTACCCTAAGCCGTACCCTAAGCCTAAACCTAAGCCTAACCCTAACCGTAGGCTACCCTTGACTGCTTCTGCCTCCAATAGATTTCCTAAGCACTAGTGTTTTAAGGAACAGCTTAAGAAGAGAATCCTAATGTGATTTCTTTATAATGGGTGTGTTCCTTATCTTATCCTAGTGTCTAAACTCTTCTCTATGGCTGGACCCCCAAATAATATTCCTTTACGTGCTAAGGGGTATCGAGAGAGAGGGATAGGTTTAATAACTACCCAAACTCTAACGCTTACCCTAACCCTAACCCCTACCGTAACCCTAACACGTACCCTAATCCTAACCCGTACCCTAAACCGAGCCCTAACCCTAACACTAACCCTAACCCTAACCCTAACCCATACCCTACGCCGTACCCGAAGCCCTCCCTGAACCCGTACCCTAAGCCGTACCCTAAGCCTAACCCTAAGCCTAACCCTAACCCTAGGCTACCCTTGACTGCTTCTGCCACAAATAGATTTCCTAAGCACTAGTGTTTTAAGGAACAGCTTAAAAAGAGAATCCTAATGTGATTTCTTTATAATGGGTGTGTTCCTTATCTAATCCTAGTGTCTAAACTCTTCTCCATGGCTGGACCCCCAAATAATATTCGTTTATGTGCTAAGGGGTAACTAGAGAGTGGGATAGGTTTAATCACTACCCTAACCCTAACGTGTACCCTAACCCTAACCCCTACCCTAACCCTAACACGTACCCTAATCCTAACCCGTACCCTAAACCGAGCCCAAACCCTAACACTAACCCTAACCCTAACCCTAACCCATACCCTACGCCGTATCCAAAGCCCTCCCCGAACCCGTACCCTAAGCCGTACCCTAAGCCTAACCCTAAGCCTAACCCTAACCCTAGGCTACCCTTGACTGCTTCTGCCTCCAATAGATTTCCTAAGCACTAGTGTTTTAAGGAACAGCTTAAAAAGAGAATCCTAATGTGATTTCTTTATAATGTGTGTGTTCCTTATATTATCTTAGTGTCTAAACTCTTCTCCATGGCTGGACCTCCAAATAATATTCCTTTACGTGATAAGGGGTATCTAGAGAGTGGGATAGGTTTAATAACTACCCTAACCCTAACGCGTACCCTAACCCTAACCCCTACCCTAACCCTAACACGTACCCTAATCCTAACCCGTACCCTAAACCGAGCCCTAACCCTAACACTAACCCTAACCCTAACCCTAACCCATACCCTACGCTGTACCCGAAGCCCTCCCCGAACCCGTACCCTAAGCCGTACCCTAAGCCTAACCCTAAGCCTAACCCTAACCCTAGGCTACCCTTGACTTCTTCTGCCTCCAATAGATTTCCTAAGCACTAGTGTTTTAAGGAACAGCTTAAAAAGAGAATCCTAATGTGATTTCTTTATAATGGGTGTGTTCCTTATCTTATCTTAGTGTCTAAACTCTTCTCCATGGCTGGACCCCCAAATAATATTCCTTTACGTGCTAAGGGGTAACTAGAGAGTGGGATAGGTTTAATAACTACCCTAACCCTAACGCGTACCCTAACGCTAACCGCTACCCTAACCCTAACACGTACCCTAATCCTAACCCGTACCCTAAACCGAGCCCTAACCCTAACACTAACCCTAACCCTAACCCTAACCCATACCCTACGCCATACCCGAATCCCTCCCCGAACCCGTACCCTAAGCCGTACCCTAAGCCTAAACCTAAGCCTAACCCTAACCCTAGGCTACCCTTGACTGCTTCTGCCTCCAATAGATTTCCTAAGCACTAGTGTTGTAAGGAACAGCTTAAAAAGAGAATCCTAATGTGATTTCTTTATAATGGGTGTGTTCCTTATCTAATCCTAGTGTCTAAACTCTTCTCCATGGCTGGACCCCCAAATAATATTCCTTTATGTGCTAAGGGGTATCTAGAGAGTGGGATAGGTTTAATAACTACCCTAACCCTAACGCGTACCCTAACCCTAACCCCTACCCTAACCCTAACACGTACCCTAATCCTAACCCGTACCCTAAACCGAGCCCTAACCCTGACACTAACCCTAACCCTAACCCTAACCCATACCCTACGCCGTACCCGAAACCCTCCCCGAACCCGTACCCTAAGCCGTACCCTAAGCCTAACCCTAAGCCTAACCCTAACCCTAGGCTACCCTTGACTGCTTCTGCCGCCAATATATTTCCTAAGCACTAGAGTTTTAAGGAACAGCTTAAAAAGAGAATCCTAATGTGATTTCTTTATAATGGGTGTGTTCCTAATCTGATCCTAGTGTCTAAACTCTTCTCCATGGCTGGACCACCAAATAATATTCCTTTACGTGCTAAGGGGTATCTAGAGAGTGGGATATGTTTAATAACTACCCTAACCTAACGCGTACCCTAACCCTAACCCCTACCCTAACCCTAACACGTACCCTAATCCTAACCCGTACCCTAAACCGAGCCCTAACCCTAACACTAACCCTAACCCTAACCCTAACCCATACCCTACGCCGTATCCGAAGCCCTCCCCAAACCTGTACCCTAAGCCGTACCCTAAGCCTAACCCTAAGCCTAACCCTAACCCTAGGCTACCCTTGACTGCTTCTGCCTCCAATATATTTCCTAAGCACTAGTGTTTTAAGGAACAGCTTAAAAAGAGAATCCTAATGTGATTTCTTTATAATGGGTGTGTTCCTTATCTAATCCTAGTGTCTAAACTCTTCTCCATGGCTGGACCCCCAAATAATATTCTTTTATGTGCTAAGGGGTATCTAGAGAGTGGGATAGGTTTAATCACTACCCTAACCCTAACGAGTACCCTAACCCTAACCCCTACCCTAACCCTAACACGTACCCTAATCCTAACCCGTACCCTAAACTGAGCCCTAACCCTAACACTAACCCTAACCCTAACCCTAACCCATACCCTACGCCGTACCCGAAGCCCTGCCTGAACCCGTACCCTAAGCCGTACCCTAAGCCTACCCGTAAGCCTAACCCTAACCCTAGGCTACCCTTGACTGCTTCTGCCTCCAATAGATTTCCTAAGCACTAGTGTTTTAAGGAACAGCTTAAAAAGAGAATCCTAATGTGATTTCTTTATAATGGGTGTGTTCCTTATCTTATCCTAGTGTCTAAACTCTTCTCCATGGCTGGACCCCCAAATAATATTCCTTTATGTGCTAAGGGGTAACTAGAGAGTGGGATAGGTTTAATAACTACCCTAACCCTAACGCGTACCCTAACGCTAACACCTACCCTAACCCTAACACGTACCCTAATCCTAACCCGTACCCTAAACCGAGCCCTAACCCTAACACTAACCCTAACCCTCACTCTAACCCATACCCTACGCCGTACCCGAAGCCCTCACCAAACCCGTACCCTAAACCGTACCCTAAGCCTAACCCTAAGCCTAACCCTAACCCTAGGCTACCCTTGACTGCTTCTGCCTCCAATAGATTTCCTAAGCACTAGTGTTTTAAGGAACAGCTTAAAAAGAGAATCCTAATGTGATTTCTTTATAATGGGTGTGTTCCTTATCTTATCCTAGTGTCTAAACTCTTCTCTATGGCTGGACCCCCAAATAATATTCCTTTACGTGCTAAGGGGTAACTAGAGAGTGGAATAGGTTTAATAACTACCCTAACCCTAACGCGTACCCTAACGCTAACCCCTACCCTAACCCTAACACGTACCCTAATCCTAACCCGTACCCTAAACCGAGCCCTAACCCTAACACTAACCCTAACCCTAACCCTAACCCATACCCTACGCCGTACCCGAAGCCCTCCCCGAACCTGTACCCTAAGCCGTACCCTAAGCCTAACCCTAAGCCTAACCCTAACCCTAGGCTACCCTTGACTGCTTCTGCCTCCAATAGATTTCCTAAGCACTAGTGTTTTAAGGAACAGCTTAAAAAGAGAATCATAATGTGATTTCTTTATAATGTGTGTGTTCCTTATATTATCTTAGTGTCTAAACTCTTCTCCATGGCTGGACCCCCAAATAATATTCCTTTACGTGCTAAGGGGTATCGAGAGAGAGGGATAGGTTTAATAACTACCCTAACTCTAACGCTTACCCTAACCCTAACCCCTACCGTAACCCTAACACGTACCCTAATCCTAACCCGTACCCTAAACCGAGCCCTAACCCTAACACTAACCCTAACCCTAACCCTAACCCATACCCTACGCCGTACCCGAAGCCCTCCCTGAACCCGTACCCTAAGCCGTACCCTAAGCCTAACCCTAAGCCTAACCCTAACCCTAGGCTACCCTTGACTGCTTCTGCCACCAATAGATTTCCTAAGCACTAGTGTTTTAAGGAACAGCTTAAAAAGAGAATCCTAATGTGATTTCTTTATTATGGGTGTGTTCCTTATCTAATCCTAGTGTCTAAACTCTTCTCCATGGCTGGACCCCCAAATAATATTCGTTTATGTGCTAAGGGGTAACTAGAGAGTGGGATAGGTTTAATCACTACCCTAACCCTAACGTGTACCCTAACCCTAACCCCTACCCTAACCCTAACACGTACCCTAATCCTAACCCGTACCCTAAACCGAGCCCAAACCCTAACACTAACCCTAACCCTAACCCTAACCCATACCCTACGCCGTATCCAAAGCCCTCCCCGAACCCGTACCCTAAGCCGTACCCTAAGCCTAACCCTAAGCCTAACCCTAACCCTAGGCTACCCTTGACTGCTTCTGCCTCCAATAGATTTCCTAAGCACTAGTGTTTTAAGGAACAGCTTAAAAAGAGAATCCTAATGTGATTTCTTTATAATGTGTGTGTTCCTTATATTATCTTAGTGTCTAAACTCTTCTCCATGGCTGGACCTCCAAATAATATTCCTTTACGTGATAAGGGGTATCTAGAGAGTGGGATAGGTTTAATAACTACCCTAACCCTAACGCGTACCCTAACCCTAACCCCTACCCTAACCCTAACACGTACCCTAATCCTAACCTGTACCCTAAACCGAGCCCTAACACTAACCCTAACCCATACCCTACGCCGTACCCGAAACCCTCCCCGAACCCGTACCCTAAGCCGTACCCTAAGCCTAACCCTAAGCCTAACCATAACCCTAGGCTACCCTTGACTGCTTCTGCCTCCAATAGATTTCCTAAGCACTAGTGTTTTAAGGAACAGCTTAAAAAGAGAATCCTAATGTGATTTCTTTATAATGTGTGTGTTCCTTATATTATCTTAGTGTCTAAACTCTTCTCCATGGCTGGACCCCCAAATAATATTCCTTTACGTGCTAAGGGGTATCTAGAGAGTGGGATAGTTTTAATAACTACCCTAACCGTAACACGTACCCTAACCCTAACCCCTACCCTAACCCTAACACGTACCCTAATCCTAACCCGTACCCTAAACCGAGCCCTAACCCTAACACTAACCCTAACCCTAACCCTAACCCATACCCTACGCCGTACCCGAAGCCCTCCCTGAACCCGTACCCTAAGCCGTACCCTAAGCCTAACCCTAAGCCTAACCCTAACCGTAGGCTACCCTTGACTGCTTCTGCCTCCAATAGATTTCCTAAGCACTAGTGTTTTAAGGAACAGCTTAAGAAGAGAATCCTAATGTGATTTCTTTATAATGGGTGTGTTCCTTATCTTATCCTAGTGTCTAAACTCTTCTCTATGGCTGGACCCCCAAATAATATTCCTTTACGTGCTAAGGGGTAACTAGAGAGTGGAATAGGTTTAATAACTACCCTAACCCTAACGCGTACCCTAACGCTAACCCCTACCCTAACCCTAACACGTACCCTAATCCTAACCCGTACCCTAAACCGAGCCCTAACCCTAACACTAACCCTAACCCTAACCCTAACCCATACCCTACGCCGTACCCGAAGCCCTCCCCGAACCTGTACCCTAAGCCGTACCCTAAGCCTAACCCTAAGCCTAACCCTAACCCTAGGCTACCCTTCACTGCTTCTGCCTCCAATAGATTTCCTAAGCACTAGTGTTTTAAGGAACAGCTTAAAAAGAGAATCATAATGTGATTTCTTTATAATGTGTGTGTTCATTATATTATCTTAGTGTCTAAACTCTTCTCCATGGCTGGACCCCCAAATAATATTCCTTTACGTGCTAAGGGGTATCGAGAGAGAGGGATAGGTTTAATAACTACCCTAACTCTAACGCTTACCCTAACCCTAACCCCTACCGTAACCCTAACACGTACCCTAATCCTAACCCGTACCCTAAACCGAGCCCTAACCCTAACACTAACCCTAACCCTAACCCTAACCCATACCCTACGCCGTACCCGAAGCCCTCCCTGAACCCGTACCCTAAGCCGTACCCTAAGCCTAACCCTAAGCCTAACCCTAACCCTAGGCTACCCTTGACTGCTTCTGCCACAAATAGATTTCCTAAGCACTAGTGTTTTAAGGAACAGCTTAAAAAGAGAATCCTAATGTGATTTCTTTATAATGGGTGTGTTCCTTATCTAATCCTAGTGTCTAAACTCTTCTCCATGGCTGGACCCCCAAATAATATTCGTTTATGTGCTAAGGGGTAACTAGAGAGTGGGATAGGTTTAATCACTACCCTAACCCTAACGTGTACCCTAACCCTAACCCCTACCCTAACCCTAACACGTACCCTAATCCTAACCCGTACCCTAAACCGAGCCCAAACCCTAACACTAACCCTAACCCTAACCCTAACCCATACCCTACGCCGTATCCAAAGCCCTCCCCGAACCCGTACCCTAAGCCGTACCCTAAGCCTAACCCTACGCCTAACCCTAACCCTAGGCTACCCTTGACTGCTTCTGCCTCCAATAGATTTCCTAAGCACTAGTGTTTTAAGGAACAGCTTAAAAAGAGAATCCTAATGTGATTTCTTTATAATGTGTGTGTTCCTTATATTATCTTAGTGTCTAAACTCTTCTCCATGGCTGGACCTCCAAATAATATTCCTTTACGTGATAAGGGGTATCTAGAGAGTGGGATAGGTTTAATAACTACCCTAACCCTAACGCGTACCCTAACCCTAACCCCTACCCTAACCCTAACACGTACCCTAATCCTAACCTGTACCCTAAACCGAGCCCTAAAACTAACCCTAACCCATACCCTACGCCGTACCCGAAACCCTCCCCGAACCCGTACCCTAAGCCGTACCCTAAGCCTAACCCTAAGCCTAACCATAACCCTAGGCTACCCTTGACTGCTTCTGCCTCCAATATATTTCCTAAGCACTAGTGTTTTAAGGAACAGCTTAAAAAGAGAATACTAATGTGATTTCTTTATAATGTGTGTGTTCCTTATATTATCTTAGTGTCTAAACTCTTCTCCATTGGTGGACCCCCAAATAATATTCCTTTACGTGCTAAGGGGTATCTAGAGAGTGGGATATGTTTAATAACTACCCTAACCCTAACGCGTACCCTAACCCTAACCCCTACCCTAACCCTAACACGTACCCTAATCCTAACCCGTACCCTAAACCGAGCCCTAACCCTAACACTAACCCTAACCCTAACCCTAACCCATACCCTACGCTGTACCCGAAGCCCTCCCCGAACCCGTACCCTAAGCCGTACCCTAAGCCTAACCCTAAGCCTAACCCTAACCCTAGGCTACCCTTGACTTCTTCTGCCTCCAATAGATTTCCTAAGCACTAGTGTTTTAAGGAACAGCTTAAAAAGAGAATCCTAATGTGATTTCTTTATAATGGGTGTGTTCCTTATCTTATCTTAGTGTCTAAACTCTTCTCCATGGCTGGACCCCCAAATAATATTCCTTTACGTGCTAAGGGGTAACTAGAGAGTGGGATAGGTTTAATAACTACCCTAACCCTAACGCGTACCCTAACGCTAACCGCTACCCTAACCCTAACACGTACCCTAATCCTAACCCGTACCCTAAACCGAGCCCTAACCCTAACACTAAGCCTAACCCTAACCCTAACCCATACCCTACGCCATACCCGAATCCCTCCCCGAACCCGTACCCTAAGCCGTACCCTAAGCCTAAACCTAAGCCTAACCCTAACCCTAGGCTACCCTTGACTGCTTCTGCCTCCAATAGATTTCCTAAGCACTAGTGTTGTAAGGAACAGCTTAAAAAGAGAATCCTAATGTGATTTCTTTATAATGGGTGTGTTCCTTATCTAATCCTAGTGTCTAAACTCTTCTCCATGGCTGGACCCCCAAATAATATTCCTTTATGTGCTAAGGGGTATCTAGAGAGTGGGATAGGTTTAATAACTACCCTAACCCTAACGCGTACCCTAACCCTAACCCCTACCCTAACCCTAACACGTACCCTAATCCTAACCCGTACCCTAAACCGAGCCCTAACCCTGACACTAACCCTAACCCTAACCCTAACCCATACCCTACGCCGTACCCGAAACCCTCCCCGAACCCGTACCCTAAGCCGTACCCTAAGCCTAACCCTAAGCCTAACCCTAACCCTAGGCTACCCTTGACTGCTTCTGCCGCCAATATATTTCCTAAGCACTAGAGTTTTAAGGAACAGCTTAAAAAGAGAATCCTAATGTGATTTCTTTATAATGGGTGTGTTCCTAATCTGATCCTAGTGTCTAAACTCTTCTCCATGGCTGGACCACCAAATAATATTCCTTTACGTGCTAAGGGGTATCTAGAGAGTGGGATATGTTTAATAACTACCCTAACCTAACGCGTACCCTAACCCTAACCCCTACCCTAACCCTAACACGTACCCTAATCCTAACCCGTACCCTAAACCGAGCCCTAACCCTAACACTAACCCTAACCCTAACCCTAACCCATACCCTACGCCGTATCCGAAGCCCTCCCCAAACCTGTACCCTAAGCCGTACCCTAAGCCTAACCCTAAGCCTAACCCTAACCCTAGGCTACCCTTGACTGCTTCTGCCTCCAATATATTTCCTAAGCACTAGTGTTTTAAGGAACAGCTTAAAAAGAGAATCCTAATGTGATTTCTTTATAATGGGTGTGTTCCTTATCTAATCCTAGTGTCTAAACTCTTCTCCATGGCTGGACCCCCAAATAATATTCTTTTATGTGCTAAGGGGTATCTAGAGAGTGGGATAGGTTTAATCACTACCCTAACCCTAACGAGTACCCTAACCCTAACCCCTACCCTAACCCTAACACGTACCCTAATCCTAACCCGTACCCTAAACTGAGCCCTAACCCTAACACTAACCCTAACCCTAACCCTAACCCATACCCTACGCCGTACCCGAAGCCCTGCCTGAACCCGTACCCTAAGCCGTACCCTAAGCCTACCCGTAAGCCTAACCCTAACCCTAGGCTACCCTTGACTGCTTCTGCCTCCAATAGATTTCCTAAGCACTAGTGTTTTAAGGAACAGCTTAAAAAGAGAATCCTAATGTGATTTCTTTATAATGGGTGTGTTCCTTATCTTATCCTAGTGTCTAAACTCTTCTCCATGGCTGGACCCCCAAATAATATTCCTTTATGTGCTAAGGGGTAACTAGAGAGTGGGATAGGTTTAATAACTACCCTAACCCTAACGCGTACCCTAACGCTAACCCCTACCCTAACCCTAACACGTACCCTAATCCTAACCCGTACCCTAAACCGAGCCCTAACCCTAACACTAACCCTAACCCTCACTCTAACCCATACCCTATGCCGTACCCGAAGCCCTCACCAAACCCGTACCCTAAACCGTACCCTAAGCCTAACCCTAAGCCTAACCCTAACCCTAGGCTACCCTTGACTGCTTCTGCCTCCAATAGATTTCCTAAGCACTAGTGTTTTAAGGAACAGCTTAAAAAGAGAATCCTAATGTGATTTCTTTATAATGGGTGTGTTCCTTATCTAATCCTAGTGTCTAAACTCTTCTCCATGGCTGGACCCCCAAATAATATTCTTTTATATGCTAAGGGGTATCTAGAGAATGGGATAGGTTTAATCACTACCCTAACCCTAACGAGTACACTAACCCTAACCCCTACCCTAACCCTAACACGTACCCTAATCCTAACCCGTACCCTAAACCGAGCCCTAACCCTAACACTAACCCTAACCCTAACCCTAACCCATACCCTACGCCGTACCCGAAGCCCTCCCTGAACCCGTACCCTAAGCCGTACCCTAAGCCTACCCGTAAGCCTAAGCCTAACCCTAGGCTACCCTTGACTGCTTCTGCCTCCAATAGATTTCCTAAGCACTAGTGTTTTAAGGAACAGCTTAAAAAGAGAATCCTAATGTGATTTCTTTATAATGGGTGTGTTCCTTATCTAATCCTAGTGTCTAAACTCTTCTCCATGGCTGGACCCCCAAATAATATTCGTTTATGTGCTAAGGGGTAACTAGAGAGTGGGATAGGTTTAATAACTACCCTAACCCTAACGCGTACCCTAACCCTAACCCCTACCCTAACCCTAACACGTACCCTAATCCTAACCTGTACCCTAAACCGAGCCCTAACACTAACCCTAACCCATACCCTACGCCGTACCCGAAACCCTCCCCGAACCCGTACCCTAAGCCGTACCCTAAGCCTAACCCTAAGCCTAACCATAACCCTAGGCTACCCTTGACTGCTTCTGCCTCCAATATATTTCCTAAGCACTAGTGTTTTAAGGAACAGCTTAAAAAGAGAATACTAATGTGATTTCTTTATAATGTGTGTGTTCCTTATATTATCTTAGTGTCTAAACTCTTCTCCATTGGTGGACCCCCAAATAATATTCCTTTACGTGCTAAGGGGTATCTAGAGAGTGGGATATGTTTAATAACTACCCTAACCCTAACGCGTACCCTAACCCTAACCCCTACCCTAACCCTAACACGTACCCTAATCCTAACCCGTACCCTAAACCGAGCCCTAACCCTAACACTAACCCTAACCCTAACCCTAACCCATACCCTACGCCGTACCCGAAGCCCTCCCTGAACCCGTACCCTAAGCCGTACCCTAAGCCTAACCCTAAGCCTAACCCTAACCCTAGGCTACCCTTGACTGCTTCTGCCACCAATAGATTTCCTAAGCACTAGTGTTTTAAGGAACAGCTTAAAAAGAGAATCCTAATGTGATGTCTTTATAATGTGTGTGTTCCTTATATTATCTTAGTGTCTAAACTCTTCTCCATGGCTGGACCCCCAAATAATATTCCTTTACGTGCTAAGGGGTATCTAGAGAGTGGGATAGGTTTAATAACTACCCTAACCGTAACGCATACCCTAACCCTAACCCCTACCCTAACCCTAACACGTACCCTAATCCTAACCCGTACCCTAAACCGAGCCCTAACCCTAACACTAACCCTAACCCTAACCCTAACCCATACCCTACGCCGTACCCGAAGCCCTTCCCGAACCCGTACCCTAAGCCGTACCCTAAGCCTAACCCTAAGCCTAACCCTAACCGTAGGCTACCCTTGACTGCTTCTGCCTCCAATAGATTTCCTAAGCACTAGTGTTTTAAGGAACAGCTTAAGAAGAGAATCCTAATGTGATTTCTTTATAATGGGTGTGTTCCTTATCTTATCCTAGTGTCTAAACTCTTCTCCATGGCTGGACCCCCAAATAATATTCCTTTACGTGCTAAGGGGTAACTAGAGAGTGGAATAGGTTTAATAACTACCCTAACCCTAATGCGTACCCTAACGCTAACCCCTACCCTAACCCTAACACGTACCCTAATCCTAACCCGTACCCTAAACCGAGCCCTAACCCTAACACTAACCCTAACCCTAACCCTAACCCATACCCTACGCCGTATCCGAAGCCCTCCCCAAACCTGTACCCTAAGCCGTACCCCAAGCCTAACCCTAAGCCTAACCCTAACCCTAGGCTACCCTTGACTGCTTCTGCCACCAATAGATTTCCTAAGCACTAGTGTTTTAAGGAACAGCTTAAAAAGAGAATCCTAATGTGATTTCTTTATAATGTGTGTGTTCCTTATATTATCTTAGTGTCTAAACTCTTCTCCATGGCTGGACTCCCAAATAATATTCCTTTACGTGCTAAGGGGTATCTAGAGAGTGGGATAGGTTTAATAACTACCCTAACCGTAACGCGTACCCTAACCCTAACCCCTACCCTAACCCTAACACGTACCCTAATCCTAACCCGTACCCTAAACCGAGCCCTAACCCTAACACTAACCCTAACCCTAACCCTAACCCATACCCTACGCCGTACCCGAAGCCCTCCCCGAACCCGTACCCTAAGCCGTACCCTAAGCCTAAACCTAAGCCTAACCCTAACCCTAGGCTACCCTTGACTGCTTCTGCCTCCAATAGATTTCCTAAGCACTAGTGTTGTAAGGAACAGCTTAAAAAGAGAATCCTAATGTGATTTCTTTATAATGGGTGTGTTCCTTATCTAATCCTAGTGTCTAAACTCTTCTCCATGGCTGGACCCCCAAATAATATTCCTTTATGTGCTAAGGGGTATCTAGAGAGTGGGATAGGTTTAATAACTACCCTAACCCTAACGCGTACCCTAACCCTAACCCCTACCCTAACCCTAACACGTACCCTAATCCTAACCCGTACCCTAAACCGAGCCCTAACCCTGACACTAACCCTAACCCTAACCCTAACCCATACCCTACGCCGTACCCGAAACCCTCCCCGAACCCGTACCCTAAGCCGTACCCTAAGCCTAACCCTAAGCCTAACCCTAACCCTAGGCTACCCTTGACTGCTTCTGCCGCCAATATATTTCCTAAGCACTAGTGTTTTAAGGAACAGCTTAAAAAGAGAATCCTAATGTGATTTCTTTATAATGGGTGTGTTCCTAATCTGATCCTAGTGTCTAAACTCTTCTCCATGGCTGGACCACCAAATAATATTCCTTTACGTGCTAAGGGGTATCTAGAGAGTGGGATATGTTTAATAACTACCCTAACCTAACGCGTACCCTAACCCTAACCCCTACCCTAACCCTAACACGTACCCTAATCCTAACCCGTACCCTAAACCGAGCCCTAACCCTAACACTAACCCTAACCCTCACCCTAACCCATACCCTACCCCGTACCCGAAGCCCTCCCCGAACCCGTACCCTAAGCCGTACCCTAAGCCTAACCCTAAGCCTAACCCTAACCGTAGGCTACCCTTGACTGTTTCTGCCTCCAATAGATTTCCTAAGCACTAGTGTTTTAAGAAACAGCTTAAAAAGAGAATCCTAATGTGATTTCTTTATAATGGGTGTGTTCCTTATCTTATCCTAGTGTCTAAACTCTTCTCCATGGCTGGACCCCCAAATAATATTCCTTTACGTGCTAAGGGGTAACTAGAGAGTGGGATAGGTTTAATAACTACCCTAACCCTAACGCATACCCTAACGCTAACCGCTACCCTAACCCTAACACGTACCCTAATCCTAACCCGTACCCTAAACCGAGCCCTAACCCTAACACTAACCCTAACCCTAACCCTAACCCATACCCTACGCCATACCCGAATCCCTCCCCGAACCCGTACCCTAAGCCGTACCCTAAGCCTAACCCTATGCCTAACCCTAACCCTAGGCTACCCTTGACTGCTTCTGCCGCCAATATATTTCCTAAGCACTAGAGTTTTAAGGAACAGCTTAAAAAGAGAATCCTAATGTGATTTCTTTATAATGGGTGTGTTCCTAATCTGATCCTAGTGTCTAAACTCTTCTCCATGGCTGGACCACCAAATAATATTCCTTTACGTGCTAAGGGGTATCTAGAGAGTGGGATATGTTTAATAACTACCCTAACCTAACGCGTACCCTAACCCTAACCCCTACCCTAACCCTAACACGTACCCTAATCCTAACCCGTACCCTAAACCGAGCCCTAACCCTAACACTAACCCTAACCCTAACCCTAACCCATACCCTACCCCGTACCCGAAGCCCTCCCCGAACCCGTACCCTAAGCCGTACCCTAAGCCTAACCCTAAGCCTAACCCTAACCGTAGGCTACCCTTGACTGCTTCTGCCTCCAATAGATTTCCTAAGCACTAGTGTTTTAAGAAACAGCTTAAAAAGAGAATCCTAATGTGATTTCTTTATAATGGGTGTGTTCCTTATCTTATCCTAGTGTCTAAACTCTTCTCCATGCCTGGACCCCCAAATAATATTCCTTTACGTGCTAAGGGGTATCTAGAGAGTGGGATAGGTTTAATAACTACCCTAACCGTAACGCGTACCCTAACCCTAACCCTAACACGTACCCTAATCCTAACCCGTACCCTAAACCGAGCCCTAACCCTAACACTAACCCTAACCCTAACCCTAACCCATACCCTACGCCGTATCCGAAGCCCTCCCCAAACCTGTACCCTAAGCCGTACCCTAAGCCTAACCCTAAGCCTAACCCTAACCCTAGGCTACCCTTGACTGCTTCTGCCTCCAATAGATTTCCTAAGCACTAGTGTTTTAAGGAACAGCTTAAAAAGAGAATCATAATGTGATTTCTTTATAATGTGTGTGTTCCTTATGTTATCTTAGTGTCTAAACTCTTCTCCATGGCTGGACCCCCAAATAATATTCCTTTACGTGCTAAGGGGTATCGAGAGAGAGGGATAGGTTTAATAACTACCCTAACCCTAACGCGTACCCTAACCCTAACCCCTACCGTAACCCTAACACGTACCCTAATCCTAACCCGTACCCTAAACCGAGCCCTAACCCTAACACTAACCCTAACCCTAACCCTAACCCATACCCTACGCTGTACCCGAAGCCCTCCCCGATCCCGTACCCTAAGCCGTACCCTAAGCCTACCCCTAAGCCTAACCCTAACCCTAGGCTACCCTTGACTGCTTCTGCCTCCAATAGATTTCCTAAGCACTAGTGTTTTAAGGAACAGCTTAAAAAGAGAATCCTAATGTGATTTCTTTATAATGGGTGTGTTCCTTATATTATCTTAGTGTCTAAACTCTTCTCCATGGCTGGACCCCCAAATAATATTCCTTTACGTGCTAAGGGGTATCTAGAGAGTGGGATAGGTTTAATCACTACCCTAACCCTAACGCGTACCCTAACCCTAACCCCTACCCTAACCCTAACACGTACCCTAATCCTAACCCGTACCCTAAACCGAGCCCTAACCCTAACACTAACCCTAACTCTAATCCTAACTCATACCCTACACCGTACCCGAAGCCCTCCCCGAACCCGTACCCTAAGCCGTACCCTAAGCCTAACCCTAAGCCTAACCCTAACCATAGGCTACCCTTGACTGCTTCTGCCTCCAATAGACTTCCTAAGCACTAGTGTTTTAAGGAACAGCTTAAGAAGAGAATCCTAATGTGATTTCTTTATAATGGGTGTGTTCCTTATCTTATCCTAGTGTCTAAACTCTTCTCCATGGCTGGACCCCCAAATAATATTCCTTTACGTGCTAAGGGGTAACTAGAGAGTGGGATAGTTTTAATAACTACCCTAACCCTAACGCGTACCCTAACGCTAACCCCTACCCTAACCCTAACACGTACCCTAATCCTAACCCGTACCCTAAACCGAGCCCTAACCCTAACACTAACCCTAACCCTAACTCTAACCCATACCCTACGCCGTACCCGAAGCCCTCCCCAAACCCGAACCCTAAACCGTACCCTAAGCCTAACCCTAAGCCTAACCCTAACCCTAGGCTACCCTTGACTGCTTCTGCCTCCAATAGATTTCCTAAGCACTAGTGTTTTAAGGAACAGCTTAAAAAGGGAATCCTAATGTGATTTCTTTATAATGGGTGTGTTCCTTATCTAATCCTAGTGTCTAAACTCTTCTCGATGGCTGGACCCCCAAATAATATTCTTTTATGTGCTAAGGGGTATCTAGAGAGTGGGATAGGTTTAATCACTACCCTAACCCTAACGCGTACCCTAACCCTAACCCCTACCCTAACCCTAACACGTACCCTAATCCTAACCCGTACCCTAAACCGAGCCCTAACCCTAACACTAACCCTAACCCTAACCTTAACCCATACCCTACACCGTACCCGAAGCCCTCCCCGAACCCGTACCCTAAGCCGTACCCTAAGCCTAACCCTAAGCCTAACCATAACCGTAGGCTACCCTTGACTGCTTCTGCCTCCAATATATTTCCTAAGCACTAGTGTTTTAAGGAACAGCTTAAAAAGGGAATCCTAATGTGATTTCTTTATAATGGGTGTGTTCCTTATCTAATCCTAGTGTCTAAACTCTTCTCCATGGCTGGACCTCCAAATAATATTCCTTTACGTGATAAGGGGTATCTAGAGAGTGGGATAGGTTTAATAACTACCCTAACCCTAACGCGTACCCTAACCCTAACCCCTACCCTAACCCTAACACGTACCCTAATCCTAACCTGTACCCTAAACCGAGCCCTAACCCTAACCCTAACCCATACCCTACGCCGTACCCGAAACCCTCCCCGAACCCGTACCCTAAGCCGAACCCTAAGCCTAACCCTAAGCCTAACCATAACCCTAGGCTACCCTTGACTGCTTCTGCCTCCAATATATTTCCTAAGCACTAGTGTTTTAAGGAACAGCTTAAAGAGAGAATACTAATGTGATTTCTTTATAATGTGTGTTTTCCTTATATTATCTTAGTGTCTAAACTCTTCTCCATTGCTGGACCCCCAAATAATATTCCTTTACGTGCTAAGGGGTATCTAGAGAGTGGGATAGGTTTAATAACTACCCTAACCCTAACGCGTACCCTAACCCTAACCCCTACCTTAACCCTAACACGTACCCTAATCCTAACCCGTACCCTAAACCGAGCCCTAACCCTAACACTAACCCTAACCCTAACCCTAACCCATACCCTACGCCGTACCCGAAGCCCTCCCCAAACCCGTACCCTAAGCCGTACCCTAAGCCTAACCCTAAGCCTAACCCTAACCCAAGTCTACCCTTGACTGCTTCTGCCTCCAATAGATTTCCTAAGCACTAGTGTTTTAAGGAACAGCTTAAAAAGAGAATCCTAATGTGATTTCTTTATTATGGGTGTGTTCCTTATCTTATCCTAGTGTCTAAACTCTTCTCCATGGCTGGACCCCCAAATAATATTCCTTTACGTGCTAAGGGGTAACTAGAGAGTGGGATAGGTTTAATAACTACCCTAACCCTAACGCGTACCCTAACGCTAACCCCTACCCTAACCCTAACACGTACCCTAATCCTAACCCGTACACTAAACCGAGCCCTAACCTTAACACTAACCGTAACCCTAACCCTAACCCATACCCTACGCCGTACCCGAAGCCCTCCCCGAACCCGTACCCTAAGCCGTACCCTAAGCCTAACCCTAAGCCTAACCCTAACCCTAGGCTACCCTTGACTGCTTCTGCCTCCAATAGATTTCCTAAGCACTAGTGTTTTAAGGAACAGCTTAAAAAGAGAATCCTAATGTGATTTCTTTATAATGGGTGTGTTCCTTATCTTATCCTAGTGTCTAAACTCTTCTCCATGGCTGGACCCCCAAATAATATTCCTTTACGTGCTAAGGGGTATCTAGAGAGTGGGATAGGTTTAATAACTACCCTAACCGTAACGCGTACCCTAACCCTAACCCCTACCCTAACCCTAACATGTACCCTAATCCTAACCCGTACCCTAAACCGAGCCCTAACCCTAACACTAACCCTAACCCTAACCCTAACCCATACCCTACGCCGTACCCGAAGCCCTCCCCGAACCCGTACCCTAAGCCGTACCCTAAGCCAAACCCTAAGCCTAACCCTAACCCTAGGCTACCCTTGACTGCTTCTGCCTCCAATAGATTTCCTAAGCACTAGTGTTTTAAGGAACAGCTTAAGAAGAGAATCCTAATGTGATTTCTTTATAATGGGTGTGTTCCTTATCTTATCCTAGTGTCTAAACTCTTCTCCATGGCTGGACCCCCAAATAATATTCCTTTACGTGCTAAGGGGTACCTAGAGAGTGGGATAGGTTTAATAACTACCCTAACCCTAACGCGTACCCTAACGCTAACCCCTACCCTAACCCTAACACGTACCCTAATCCTAACCCGTACCCTAAACCGAGCCCTAACCCTAACACCAACCCTAACCCTAACCCTAACCCATACCCTACGCCGTACCCGAAGCTCTCCCCGAACCCGTAACCTAAGCCGTACCCTAAGCCTAACCCTAAGCCTAACCCTAACCCTAGGCTACCCTTGACTGCTTCTGCCTCCAGTAGATTTCCTAAGCACTAGTGTTTTAAGGAACAGCTTAAGAAGAGAATCCTAATGTGATTTCTTTATAATGGGTGTGTTCTTTATCTTATCCTAGTTTCTAAACTCTTCTCCATGGCTGGACCCCCAAATAATATTCCTTTACGTGCTAAGGGGTAACTAGAGAGTGGGAAAGGTTTAATAACTACCCTAACCCTAACGCGTACCCTAACGCTAACCCCTACCCTAACCCTAACACGTACCCTAATCCTAACCCGTACCCTAAACCGAGCCCTAACCCTAACACTAACCCTAACCCTAACCCTAACCCATACCCTACGCCGTACCCGAAGCCCTCCCCGAACACATACCCTAAGCCGTACCCTAAGCCTAACCCTAAGCCTAACCTTAACCCTAGGCTACCCTTGACTGCTTCTGCCTCCAATAGATTTCCTAAGCACTAGTGTTTTAAGGAACAGCTTAAAAAGAGAATCCTAATGTGATTTCTTTATAATGGGTGTGTTCCTTATCTTATCTTAGTGTCTAAACTCTTCTCCATGGCTGGACCCCCAAATAATATTCCTTTACGTGCTAAGGGGTAACTAGAGAGTGGGATAGGTTTAATAACTACCCTAACCCTAACGCGTACCCTAACGCTAACCGCTACCCTAACCCTAACACGTACCCTAATCCTAACCCGTACCCTAAACCGAGCCCTAACCCTAACACTAACCCTAACCCTAACCCTAACCCATACCCTACGCCATACCCGAATCCCTCCCCGAACCCGTACCCTAAGCCGTACCCTAAGCCTAAACCTAAGCCTAACCCTAACCCTAGGCTACCCTTGACTGCTTCTGCCTCCAATAGATTTCCTAAGCACTAGTGTTGTAAGGAACAGCTTAAAAAGAGAATCCTAATGTGATTTCTTTATAATGGGTGTGTTCCTTATCTTATCCTAGTGTCTAAACTCTTCTCCATGGCTGGACCCCCAAATAATATTCTTTTATGTGCTAAGGGGTATCTAGAGAGTGGGATAGGTTTAATCACTACCCTAACCCTAACGAGTACCCTAACCCTAACCCCTACCCTAACCCTAACACGTACCCTAATCCTAACCCGTACCCTAAACCGAGCCCTAACCCTAACACTAACCCTAACCCTAACCCTAACCCATACCCTACGCCGTACCCGAAGCCCTGCCTGAACCCGTACCCTAAGCCGTACCCTAAGCCTACCCGTAAGCCTAACCCTAACCCTAGGCTACCCTTGACTGCTTCTGCCTCCAATAGATTTCCTAAGCACTAGTGTTTTAAGGAACAGCTTAAAAAGAGAATCCTAATGTGATTTCTTTATAATGGGTGTGTTCCTTATCTAATCCTAGTGTCTAAACTCTTCTCCATGGCTGGACCCCCAAATAATATTCGTTTATGTGCTAAGGGGTAACTAGAGAGTGGGATAGGTTTAATCACTACCCTAACCCTAACGTGTACCCTAACCCTAACCCCTACCCTAACACTAACACGTACCCTAATCCTAACCCGTACCCTAAACCGAGCCCAAACCCTAACACTAACCCTAACCCTAACCCTAACCCATACCCTACGCCGTATCCAAAGCCCTCCCCGAACCCGTACCCTAAGCCGTACCCTAAGCCTAACCCTAAGCCTAACCCTAACCCTAGGCTACCCTTGACTGCTTCTGCCTCCAATAGATTTCCTAAGCACTAGTGTTTTAAGGAACAGCTTAAAAAGAGAATCCTAATGTGATTTCTTTATAATGTGTGTGTTCCTTATATTATCTTAGTGTCTAAACTCTTCTCCATGGCTGGACCTCCAAATAATATTCCTTTACGTGATAAGGGGTATCTAGAGAGTGGGATAGGTTTAATAACTACCCTAACCCTAACGCGTACCCTAACCCTAACCCCTACCCTAACCCTAACACGTACCCTAATCCTAACCTGTACCCTAAACCGAGCCCTAACACTAACCCTAACCCATACCCTACGCCGTACCCGAAACCCTCCCCGAACCCGTACCCTAAGCCGTACCCTAAGCCTAACCCTAAGCCTAACCATAACCCTAGGCTACCCTTGACTGCTTCTGCCTCCAATATATTTCCTAAGCACTAGTGTTTTAAGGAACAGCTTAAAAAGAGAATACTAATGTGATTTCTTTATAATGTGTGTGTTCCTTATATTATCTTAGTGTCTAAACTCTTCTCCATTGGTGGACCCCCAAATAATATTCCTTTACGTGCTAAGGGGTATCTAGAGAGTGGGATATGTTTAATAACTACCCTAACCCTAACGCGTACCCTAACCCTAACCCCTACCCTAACCCTAACACGTACCCTAATCCTAACCCGTACCCTAAACCGAGCCCTAACCCTAACACTAACCCTAACCCTAACCCTAACCCATACCCTACGCTGTACCCGAAGCCCTCCCCGAACCCGTACCCTAAGCCGTACCCTAAGCCTAACCCTAAGCCTAACCCTAACCCTAGGCTACCCTTGACTTCTTCTGCCTCCAATAGATTTCCTAAGCACTAGTGTTTTAAGGAACAGCTTAAAAAGAGAATCCTAATGTGATTTCTTTATAATGGGTGTGTTCCTTATCTTATCTTAGTGTCTAAACTCTTCTCCATGGCTGGACCCCCAAATAATATTCCTTTACGTGCTAAGGGGTAACTAGAGAGTGGGATAGGTTTAATAACTACCCTAACCCTAACGCGTACCCTAACGCTAACCGCTACCCTAACCCTAACACGTACCCTAATCCTAACCCGTACCCTAAACCGAGCCCTAACCCTAACACTAACCCTAACCCTAACCCTAACCCATACCCTACGCCATACCCGAATCCCTCCCCGAACCCGTACCCTAAGCCGTACCCTAAGCCTAAACCTAAGCCTAATCCTAACCCTAGGCTACCCTTGACTGCTTCTGCCTCCTATAGATTTCCTAAGCACTAGTGTTGTAAGGAACAGCTTAAAAAGAGAATCCTAATGTGATTTCTTTATAATGGGTGTCTTCCTTATCTTATCCTAGTGTCTAAACTCTTCTCCATGGCTGGACCCCCAAATAATATTCTTTTATGTGCTAAGGGGTATCTAGAGAGTGGGATAGGTTTAATCACTACCCTAACCCTAACGTGTACCCTAACCCTAACCCCTACCCTAACCCTAACACGTACCCTAATCCTAACCCGTACCCTAAACCGAGCCCTAACCCTAACACTAACCCTAACCCTAACCCTAACCCATACCCTACGCCGTACCCGAAGCCCTGCCTGAACCCGTACCCTAAGCCGTACCCTAAGCCTACCCGTAAGCCTAACCCTAACCCTAGGCTACCCTTGACTGCTTCTGCCTCCAATAGATTTCCTAAGCACTAGTGTTTTAAGGAACAGCTTAAAAAGAGAATCCTAATGTGATTTCTTTATAATGTGTGTGTTCCTTATATTATCTTAGTGTCTAAACTCTTCTCCATGGCTGGACCCCCAAATAATATTCCTTTACGTGCTAAGGGGTATCTAGAGAGAGGGATAGTTTTAATAACTACCCTAACCGTAACACGTACCCTAACCCTAACCCCTACCCTAACCCTAACACGTACCCTAATCCTAACCCGTACCCTAAACCGAGCCCTAACCCTAACACTAACCCTAACCCTAACCCTAACCCATACCCTACGCCGTACCCGAAGCCCTCCCTGAACCCGTACCCTAAGCCGTACCCTAAGCCTAACCCTAAGCCTAACCCTAACCCTAGGCTACCCTTGACTGCTTCTGCCTCCAATAGATTTCCTAAGCACTAGTGTTTTAAGGAACAGCTTAAGAAGAGAATCCTAATGTGATTTCTTTATAATGGGTGTGTTCCTTATCTTATCCTAGTGTCTAAACTCTTCTCTATGGCTGGACCCCCAAATAATATTCCTTTACGTGCTAAGGGGTAACTAGAGAGTGGAATAGGTTTAATAACTACCCTAACCCTAACGCGTACCCTAACGCTAACCCCTACCCTAACCCTAACACGTACCCTAATCCTAACCCGTACCCTAAACCGAGCCCTAACCCTAACACTAACCCTAACCCTAACCCTAACCCATACCCTACGCCGTACCCGAAGCCCTCCCCGAACCTGTACCCTAAGCCGTACCCTAAGCCTAACCCTAAGCCTAACCCTAACCCTAGGCTACCCTTGACTGCTTCTGCCTCCAATAGATTTCCTAAGCACTAGTGTTTTAAGGAACAGCTTAAAAAGAGAATCATAATGTGATTTCTTTATAATGTGTGTGTTCCTTATATTATCTTAGTGTCTAAACTCTTCTCCATGGCTGGACCCCCAAATAATATTCCTTTACGTGCTAAGGGGTATCGAGAGAGAGGGATAGGTTTAATAACTACCCTAACTCTAACGCTTACCCTAACCCTAACCCCTACCGTAACCCTAACACGTACCCTAATCCTAACCCGTACCCTAAACCGAGCCCTAACCCTAACACTAACCCTAACCCTAACCCTAACCCATACCCTACGCCGTACACGAAGCCCTCCCTGAACCCGTACCCTAAGCCGTACCCTAAGCCTAACCCTAAGCCTAACCCTAACCCTAGGCTACCCTTGACTGCTTCTGCCACCAATAGATTTCCTAAGCACTAGTGTTTTAAGGAACAGCTTAAAAAGAGAATCCTAATGTGATTTCTTTATAATGGGTGTGTTCCTTATCTAATCCTAGTGTCTAAACTCTTCTCCATGGCTGGACCCCCAAATAATATTCGTTTATGTGCTAAGGGGTAACTAGAGAGTGGGATAGGTTTAATCACTACCCTAACCCTAACGTGTACCCTAACCCTAACCCCTACCCTAACCCTAACACGTACCCTAATCCTAACCCGTACCCTAAACCGAGCCCAAACCCTAACACTAACCCTAACCCTAACCCTAACCCATACCCTACGCCGTATCCAAAGCCCTCCCCGAACCCGTACCCTAAGCCGTACCCTAAGCCTAACCCTAAGCCTAACCCTAACCCTAGGCTACCCTTGACTGCTTCTGCCTCCAATAGATTTCCTAAGCACTAGTGTTTTAAGGAACAGCTTAAAAAGAGAATCCTAATGTGATTTCTTTATAATGTGTGTGTTCCTTATATTATCTTAGTGTCTAAACTCTTCTCCATGGCTGGACCTCCAAATAATATTCCTTTACGTGATAAGGGGTATCTAGAGAGTGGGATAGGTTTAATAACTACCCTAACCCTAACGCGTACCCTAACCCTAACCCCTACCCTAACCCTAACACGTACCCTAATCCTAACCTGTACCCTTAACCGAGCCCTAACACTAACCCTAACCCATACCCTACGCCGTACCCGAAACCCTCCCCGAACCCGTACCCTAAGCCGTACCCTAAGCCTAACCCTAAGCCTAACCATAACCCTAGGCTACCCTTGACTGCTTCTGCCTCCAATATATTTCCTAAGCACTAGTGTTTTAAGGAACAGCTTAAAAAGAGAATACTAATGTGATTTCTTTATAATGTGTGTGTTCCTTATATTATCTTAGTGTCTAAACTCTTCTCCATTGGTGGACCCCCAAATAATATTCCTTTACGTGCTAAGGGGTATCTAGAGAGTGGGATATGTTTAATAACTACCCTAACCCTAACGCGTACCCTAACCCTAACCCCTACCCTAACCCTAACACGTACCCTAATCCTAACCCGTACCCTAAACCGAGCCCTAACCCTAACACTAACCCTAACCCTAACCCTAACCCATACCCTACGCTGTACCCGAAGCCCTCCCCGAACCCGTACCCTAAGCCGTACCCTAAGCCTAACCCTAAGCCTAACCCTAACCCTAGGCTACCCTTGACTTCTTCTGCCTCCAATAGATTTCCTAAGCACTAGTGTTTTAAGGAACAGCTTAAAAAGAGAATCCTAATGTGATTTCTTTATAATGGGTGTGTTCCTTATCTTATCTTAGTGTCTAAACTCTTCTCCATGGCTGGACCCCCAAATAATATTCCTTTACGTGCTAAGGGGTAACTAGAGAGTGGGATAGGTTTAATAACTACCCTAACCCTAACGCGTACCCTAACGCTAACCGCTACCCTAACCCTAACACGTACCCTAATCCTAACCCGTACCCTAAACCGAGCCCTAACCCTAACACTAACCCTAACCCTAACCCTAACCCATACCCTACGCCATACCCGAATCCCTCCCCGAACCCGTACCCTAAGCCGTACCCTAAGCCTAAACCTAAGCCTAACCCTAACCCTAGGCTACCCTTGACTGCTTCTGCCTCCAATAGATTTCCTAAGCACTAGTGTTGTAAGGAACAGCTTAAAAAGAGAATCCTAATGTGATTTCTTTATAATGGGTGTGTTCCTTATCTTATCCTAGTGTCTAAACTCTTCTCCATGGCTGGACCCCCAAATAATATTCTTTTATGTGCTAAGGGGTATCTAGAGAGTGGGATAGGTTTAATCACTACCCTAACCCTAACGAGTACCCTAACCCTAACCCCTACCCTAACCCTAACACGTACCCTAATCCTAACCCGTACCCTAAACCGAGCCCTAACCCTAACACTAACCCTAACCCTAACCCTAACCCATACCCTACGCCGTACCCGAAGCCCTGCCTGAACCCGTACCCTAAGCCGTACCCTAAGCCTACCCGTAAGCCTAACCCTAACCCTAGGCTACCCTTGACTGCTTCTGCCTCCAATAGATTTCCTAAGCACTAGTGTTTTAAGGAACAGCTTAAAAAGAGAATCCTAATGTGATTTCTTTATAATGGGTGTGTTCCTTATCTTATCCTAGTGTCTAAACTCTTCTCCATGGCTGGACCCCCAAATAATATTCCTTTATGTGCTAAGGGGTAACTAGAGAGTGGGATAGGTTTAATAACTACCCTAACCCTAACGCGTACCCTAACGCTAACCCCTACCCTAACCCTAACACGTACCCTAATCCTAACCCGTATCCTAAACCGAGCCCTAACCCTAACACTAACCCTAACCCTCACTCTAACCCATACCCTACGCCGTACCCGAAGCCCTCACCAAACCCGTACCCTAAACCGTACCCTAAGCCTAACCCTAAGCCTAACCCTAACCCTAGGCTACCCTTGACTGCTTCTGCCTCCAATAGATTTCCTAAGCACTAGTGTTTTAAGGAACAGCTTAAAAAGAGAATCCTAATGTGATTTCTTTATAATGGGTGTGTTCCTTATCTAATCCTAGTGTCTAAACTCTTCTCCATGGCTGGACCCCCAAATAATATTCTTTTATGTGCTAAGGGGTATCTAGAGAATGGGATAGGTTTAATCACTACCCTAACCCTAACGAGTACACTAACCCTAACCCCTACCCTAACCCTAACACGTACCCTAATCCTAACCCGTACCCTAAACCGAGCCCTAACCCTAACACTAACCCTAACCCTAACCCTAACCCATACCCTACGCCGTACCCGAAGCCCTCCCTGAACCCGTACCCTAAGCCGTACCCTAAGCCTACCCGTAAGCCTAACCCTAACCCTAGGCTACCCTTGACTGCTTCTGCCTCCAATAGATTTCCTAAGCACTAGTGTTTTAAGGAACAGCTTAAAAAGAGAATCCTAATGTGATTTCTTTATAATGTGTGTGTTCCTTATATTATCTTAGTGTCTAAACTCTTCTCCATGGCTGGACCCCCAAATAATATTCCTTTACGTGCTAAGGGGTATCTAGAGAGTGGGATAGTTTTAATAACTACCCTAACCGTAACACGTACCCTAACCCTAACCCCTACCCTAACCCTAACACGTACCCTAATCCTAACCCGTACCCTAAACCGAGCCCTAACCCTAACACTAACCCTAAACCTAACCCTAACCCATACCCTACGCCGTACCCGAAGCCCTCCCTGAACCCGTACCCTAAGCCGTACCCTAAGCCTAAACCTAAGCCTAACCCTAACCGTAGGCTACCCTTGACTGCTTCTGCCTCCAATAGATTTCCTAAGCACTAGTGTTTTAAGGAACAGCTTAAGAAGAGAATCCTAATGTGATTTCTTTATAATGGGTGTGTTCCTTATCTTATCCTAGTGTCTAAACTCTTCTCTATGGCTGGACCCCCAAATAATATTCCTTTACGTGCTAAGGGGTATCGAGAGAGAGGGATAGGTTTAATAACTACCCAAACTCTAACGCTTACCCTAACCCTAACCCCTACCGTAACCCTAACACGTACCCTAATCCTAACCCGTACCCTAAACCGAGCCCTAACCCTAACACTAACCCTAACCCTAACCCTAACCCATACCCTACGCCGTACCCGAAGCCCTCCCTGAACCCGTACCCTAAGCCGTACCCTAAGCCTAACCCTAAGCCTAACCCTAACCCTAGGCTACCCTTGACTGCTTCTGCCACAAATAGATTTCCTAAGCACTAGTGTTTTAAGGAACAGCTTAAAAAGAGAATCCTAATGTGATTTCTTTATAATGGGTGTGTTCCTTATCTAATCCTAGTGTCTAAACTCTTCTCCATGGCTGGACCCCCAAATAATATTCGTTTATGTGCTAAGGGGTAACTAGAGAGTGGGATAGGTTTAATCACTACCCTAACCCTAACGTGTACCCTAACCCTAACCCCTACCCTAACCCTAACACGTACCCTAATCCTAACCCGTACCCTAAACCGAGCCCAAACCCTAACACTAACCCTAACCCTAACCCTAACCCATACCCTACGCCGTATCCAAAGCCCTCCCCGAACCCGTACCCTAAGCCGTACCCTAAGCCTAACCCTAAGCCTAACCCTAACCCTAGGCTACCCTTGACTGCTTCTGCCTCCAATAGATTTCCTAAGCACTAGTGTTTTAAGGAACAGCTTAAAAAGAGAATCCTAATGTGATTTCTTTATAATGTGTGTGTTCCTTATATTATCTTAGTGTCTAAACTCTTCTCCATGGCTGGACCTCCAAATAATATTCCTTTACGTGATAAGGGGTATCTAGAGAGTGGGATAGGTTTAATAACTACCCTAACCCTAACGCGTACCCTAACCCTAACCCCTACCCTAACCCTAACACGTACCCTAATCCTAACCCGTACCCTAAACCGAGCCCTAACCCTAACACTAACCCTAACCCTAACCCTAACCCATACCCTACGCTGTACCCGAAGCCCTCCCCGAACCCGTACCCTAAGCCGTACCCTAAGCCTAACCCTAAGCCTAACCCTAACCCTAGGCTACCCTTGACTTCTTCTGCCTCCAATAGATTTCCTAAGCACTAGTGTTTTAAGGAACAGCTTAAAAAGAGAATCCTAATGTGATTTCTTTATAATGGGTGTGTTCCTTATCTTATCTTAGTGTCTAAACTCTTCTCCATGGCTGGACCCCCAAATAATATTCCTTTACGTGCTAAGGGGTAACTAGAGAGTGGGATAGGTTTAATAACTACCCTAACCCTAACGCGTACCCTAACGCTAACCGCTACCCTAACCCTAACACGTACCCTAATCCTAACCCGTACCCTAAACCGAGCCCTAACCCTAACACTAACCCTAACCCTAACCCTAACCCATACCCTACGCCATACCCGAATCCCTCCCCGAACCCGTACCCTAAGCCGTACCCTAAGCCTAAACCTAAGCCTAACCCTAACCCTAGGCTACCCTTGACTGCTTCTGCCTCCAATAGATTTCCTAAGCACTAGTGTTGTAAGGAACAGCTTAAAAAGAGAATCCTAATGTGATTTCTTTATAATGGGTGTGTTCCTTATCTAATCCTAGTGTCTAAACTCTTCTCCATGGCTGGACCCCCAAATAATATTCCTTTATGTGCTAAGGGGTATCTAGAGAGTGGGATAGGTTTAATAACTACCCTAACCCTAACGCGTACCCTAACCCTAACCCCTACCCTAACCCTAACACGTACCCTAATCCTAACCCGTACCCTAAACCGAGCCCTAACCCTGACACTAACCCTAACCCTAACCCTAACCCATACCCTACGCCGTACCCGAAACCCTCCCCGAACCCGTACCCTAAGCCGTACCCTAAGCCTAACCCTAAGCCTAACCCTAACCCTAGGCTACCCTTGACTGCTTCTGCCGCCAATATATTTCCTAAGCACTAGAGTTTTAAGGAACAGCTTAAAAAGAGAATCCTAATGTGATTTCTTTATAATGGGTGTGTTCCTAATCTGATCCTAGTGTCTAAACTCTTCTCCATGGCTGGACCACCAAATAATATTCCTTTACGTGCTAAGGGGTATCTAGAGAGTGGGATATGTTTAATAACTACCCTAACCTAACGCGTACCCTAACCCTAACCCCTACCCTAACCCTAACACGTACCCTAATCCTAACCCGTACCCTAAACCGAGCCCTAACCCTAACACTAACCCTAACCCTAACCCTAACCCATACCCTACGCCGTATCCGAAGCCCTCCCCAAACCTGTACCCTAAGCCGTACCCTAAGCCTAACCCTAAGCCTAACCCTAACCCTAGGCTACCCTTGACTGCTTCTGCCTCCAATATATTTCCTAAGCACTAGTGTTTTAAGGAACAGCTTAAAAAGAGAATCCTAATGTGATTTCTTTATAATGGGTGTGTTCCTTATCTAATCCTAGTGTCTAAACTCTTCTCCATGGCTGGACCCCCAAATAATATTCTTTTATGTGCTAAGGGGTATCTAGAGAGTGGGATAGGTTTAATCACTACCCTAACCCTAACGAGTACCCTAACCCTAACCCCTACCCTAACCCTAACACGTACCCTAATCCTAACCCGTACCCTAAACTGAGCCCTAACCCTAACACTAACCCTAACCCTAACCCTAACCCATACCCTACGCCGTACCCGAAGCCCTGCCTGAACCCGTACCCTAAGCCGTACCCTAAGCCTACCCGTAAGCCTAACCCTAACCCTAGGCTACCCTTGACTGCTTCTGCCTCCAATAGATTTCCTAAGCACTAGTGTTTTAAGGAACAGCTTAAAAAGAGAATCCTAATGTGATTTCTTTATAATGGGTGTGTTCCTTATCTTATCCTAGTGTCTAAACTCTTCTCCATGGCTGGACCCCCAAATAATATTCCTTTATGTGCTAAGGGGTAACTAGAGAGTGGGATAGGTTTAATAACTACCCTAACCCTAACGCGTACCCTAACGCTAACCCCTACCCTAACCCTAACACGTACCCTAATCCTAACCCGTACCCTAAACCGAGCCCTAACCCTAACACTAACCCTAACCCTCACTCTAACCCATACCCTACGCCGTACCCGAAGCCCTCACCAAACCCGTACCCTAAACCGTACCCTAAGCCTAACCCTAAGCCTAACCCTAACCCTAGGCTACCCTTGACTGCTTCTGCCTCCAATAGATTTCCTAAGCACTAGTGTTTTAAGGAACAGCTTAAAAAGAGAATCCTAATGTGATTTCTTTATAATGGGTGTGTTCCTTATCTTATCCTAGTGTCTAAACTCTTCTCTATGGCTGGACCCCCAAATAATATTCCTTTACGTGCTAAGGGGTAACTAGAGAGTGGAATAGGTTTAATAACTACCCTAACCCTAACGCGTACCCTAACGCTAACCCCTACCCTAACCCTAACACGTACCCTAATCCTAACCCGTACCCTAAACCGAGCCCTAACCCTAACACTAACCCTAACCCTAACCCTAACCCATACCCTACGCCGTACCCGAAGCCCTCCCCGAACCTGTACCCTAAGCCGTACCCTAAGCCTAACCCTAAGCCTAACCCTAACCCTAGGCTACCCTTGACTGCTTCTGCCTCCAATAGATTTCCTAAGCACTAGTGTTTTAAGGAACAGCTTAAAAAGAGAATCATAATGTGATTTCTTTATAATGTGTGTGTTCCTTATATTATCTTAGTGTCTAAACTCTTCTCCATGGCTGGACCCCCAAATAATATTCCTTTACGTGCTAAGGGGTATCGAGAGAGAGGGATAGGTTTAATAACTACCCTAACTCTAACGCTTACCCTAACCCTAACCCCTACCGTAACCCTAACACGTACCCTAATCCTAACCCGTACCCTAAACCGAGCCCTAACCCTAACACTAACCCTAACCCTAACCCTAACCCATACCCTACGCCGTACCCGAAGCCCTCCCTGAACCCGTACCCTAAGCCGTACCCTAAGCCTAACCCTAAGCCTAACCCTAACCCTAGGCTACCCTTGACTGCTTCTGCCACCAATAGATTTCCTAAGCACTAGTGTTTTAAGGAACAGCTTAAAAAGAGAATCCTAATGTGATTTCTTTATAATGGGTGTGTTCCTTATCTAATCCTAGTGTCTAAACTCTTCTCCATGGCTGGACCCCCAAATAATATTCGTTTATGTGCTAAGGGGTAACTAGAGAGTGGGATAGGTTTAATCACTACCCTAACCCTAACGTGTACCCTAACCCTAACCCCTACCCTAACCCTAACACGTACCCTAATCCTAACCCGTACCCTAAACCGAGCCCAAACCCTAACACTAACCCTAACCCTAACCCTAACCCATACCCTACGCCGTATCCAAAGCCCTCCCCGAACCCGTACCCTAAGCCGTACCCTAAGCCTAACCCTAAGCCTAACCCTAACCCTAGGCTACCCTTGACTGCTTCTGCCTCCAATAGATTTCCTAAGCACTAGTGTTTTAAGGAACAGCTTAAAAAGAGAATCCTAATGTGATTTCTTTATAATGTGTGTGTTCCTCATATTATCTTAGTGTCTAAACTCTTCTCCATGGCTGGACCTCCAAATAATATTCCTTTACGTGATAAGGGGTATCTAGAGAGTGGGATAGGTTTAATAACTACCCTAACCCTAACGCGTACCCTAACCCTAACCCCTACCCTAACCCTAACACGTACCCTAATCCTAACCTGTACCCTAAACCGAGCCCTAACACTAACCCTAACCCATACCCTACGCCGTACCCGAAACCCTCCCCGAACCCGTACCCTAAGCCGTACCCTAAGCCTAACCCTAAGCCTAACCATAACCCTAGGCTACCCTTGACTGCTTCTGCCTCCAATAGATTTCCTAAGCACTAGTGTTTTAAGGAACAGCTTAAAAAGAGAATCCTAATGTGATTTCTTTATAATGTGTGTGTTCCTTATATTATCTTAGTGTCTAAACTCTTCTCCATGGCTGGACCCCCAAATAATATTCCTTTACGTGCTAAGGGGTATCTAGAGAGTGGGATAGTTTTAATAACTACCCTAACCGTAACACGTACCCTAACCCTAACCCCTACCCTAACCCTAACACGTACCCTAATCCTAACCCGTACCCTAAACCGAGCCCTAACCCTAACACTAACCCTAACCCTAACCCTAACCCATACCCTACGCCGTACCCGAAGCCCTCCCTGAACCCGTACCCTAAGCCGTACCCTAAGCCTAACCCTAAGCCTAACCCTAACCGTAGGCTACCCTTGACTGCTTCTGCCTCCAATAGATTTCCTAAGCACTAGTGTTTTAAGGAACAGCTTAAGAAGAGAATCCTAATGTGATTTCTTTATAATGGGTGTGTTCCTTATCTTATCCTAGTGTCTAAACTCTTCTCTATGGCTGGACCCCCAAATAATATTCCTTTACGTGCTAAGGGGTAACTAGAGAGTGGAATAGGTTTAATAACTACCCTAACCCTAACGCGTACCCTAACGCTAACCCCTACCCTAACCCTAACACGTACCCTAATCCTAACCCGTACCCTAAACCGAGCCCTAACCCTAACACTAACCCTAACCCTAACCCTAACCCATACCCTACGCCGTACCCGAAGCCCTCCCCGAACCTGTACCCTAAGCCGTACCCTAAGCCTAACCCTAAGCCTAACCCTAACCCTAGGCTACCCTTGACTGCTTCTGCCTCCAATAGATTTCCTAAGCACTAGTGTTTTAAGGAACAGCTTAAAAAGAGAATCATAATGTGATTTCTTTATAATGTGTGTGTTCATTATATTATCTTAGTGTCTAAACTCTTCTCCATGGCTGGACCCCCAAATAATATTCCTTTACGTGCTAAGGGGTATCGAGAGAGAGGGATAGGTTTAATAACTACCCTAACTCTAACGCTTACCCTAACCCTAACCCCTACCGTAACCCTAACACGTACCCTAATCCTAACCCGTACCCTAAACCGAGCCCTAACCCTAACACTAACCCTAACCCTAACCCTAACCCATACCCTACGCCGTACCCGAAGCCCTCCCTGAACCCGTACCCTAAGCCGTACCCTAAGCCTAACCCTAAGCCTAACCCTAACCCTAGGCTACCCTTGACTGCTTCTGCCACAAATAGATTTCCTAAGCACTAGTGTTTTAAGGAACAGCTTAAAAAGAGAATCCTAATGTGATTTCTTTATAATGGGTGTGTTCCTTATCTAATCCTAGTGTCTAAACTCTTCTCCATGGCTGGACCCCCAAATAATATTCGTTTATGTGCTAAGGGGTAACTAGAGAGTGGGATAGGTTTAATCACTACCCTAACCCTAACGTGTACCCTAACCCTAACCCCTACCCTAACCCTAACACGTACCCTAATCCTAACCCGTACCCTAAACCGAGCCCAAACCCTAACACTAACCCTAACCCTAACCCTAACCCATACCCTACGCCGTATCCAAAGCCCTCCCCGAACCCGTACCCTAAGCCGTACCCTAAGCCTAACCCTAAGCCTAACCCTAACCCTAGGCTACCCTTGACTGCTTCTGCCTCCAATAGATTTCCTAAGCACTAGTGTTTTAAGGAACAGCTTAAAAAGAGAATCCTAATGTGATTTCTTTATAATGTGTGTGTTCCTTATATTATCTTAGTGTCTAAACTCTTCTCCATGGCTGGACCTCCAAATAATATTCCTTTACGTGATAAGGGGTATCTAGAGAGTGGGATAGGTTTAATAACTACCCTAACCCTAACGCGTACCCTAACCCTAACACCTACCCTAACCCTAACACGTACCCTAATCCTAACCTGTACCCTAAACCGAGCCCTAAAACTAACCCTAACCCATACCCTACGCCGTACCCGAAACCCTCCCCGAACCCGTACCCTAAGCCGTACCCTAAGCCTAACCCTAAGCCTAACCATAACCCTAGGCTACCCTTGACTGCTTCTGCCTCCAATATATTTCCTAAGCACTAGTGTTTTAAGGAACAGCTTAAAAAGAGAATACTAATGTGATTTCTTTATAATGTGTGTGTTCCTTATATTATCTTAGTGTCTAAACTCTTCTCCATTGGTGGACCCCCAAATAATATTCCTTTACGTGCTAAGGGGTATCTAGAGAGTGGGATATGTTTAATAACTACCCTAACCCTAACGCGTACCCTAACCCTAACCCCTACCCTAACCCTAACACGTACCCTAATCCTAACCCGTACCCTAAACCGAGCCCTAACCCTAACACTAACCCTAACCCTAACCCTAACCCATACCCTACGCTGTACCCGAAGCCCTCCCCGAACCCGTACCCTAAGCCGTACCCTAAGCCTAACCCTAAGCCTAACCCTAACCCTAGGCTACCCTTGACTTCTTCTGCCTCCAATAGATTTCCTAAGCACTAGTGTTTTAAGGAACAGCTTAAAAAGAGAATCCTAATGTGATTTCTTTATAATGGGTGTGTTCCTTATCTTATCTTAGTGTCTAAACTCTTCTCCATGGCTGGACCCCCAAATAATATTCCTTTACGTGCTAAGGGGTAACTAGAGAGTGGGATAGGTTTAATAACTACCCTAACCCTAACGCGTACCCTAACGCTAACCGCTACCCTAACCCTAACACGTACCCTAATCCTAACCCGTACCCTAAACCGAGCCCTAACCCTAACACTAACCCTAACCCTAACCCTAACCCATACCCTACGCCATACCCGAATCCCTCCCCGAACCCGTACCCTAAGCCGTACCCTAAGCCTAAACCTAAGCCTAACCCTAACCCTAGGCTACCCTTGACTGCTTCTGCCTCCAATAGATTTCCTAAGCACTAGTGTTGTAAGGAACAGCTTAAAAAGAGAATCCTAATGTGATTTCTTTATAATGGGTGTGTTCCTTATCTAATCCTAGTGTCTAAACTCTTCTCCATGGCTGGACCCCCAAATAATATTCCTTTATGTGCTAAGGGGTATCTAGAGAGTGGGATAGGTTTAATAACTACCCTAACCCTAACGCGTACCCTAACCCTAACCCCTACCCTAACCCTAACACGTACCCTAATCCTAACCCGTACCCTAAACCGAGCCCTAACCCTGACACTAACCCTAACCCTAACCCTAACCCATACCCTACGCCGTACCCGAAACCCTCCCCGAACCCATACCCTAAGCCGTACCCTAAGCCTAACCCTAAGCCTAACCCTAACCCTAGGCTACCCTTGACTGCTTCTGCCGCCAATATATTTCCTAAGCACTAGAGTTTTAAGGAACAGCTTAAAAAGAGAATCCTAATGTGATTTCTTTATAATGGGTGTGTTCCTAATCTGATCCTAGTGTCTAAACTCTTCTCCATGGCTGGACCACCAAATAATATTCCTTTACGTGCTAAGGGGTATCTAGAGAGTGGGATATGTTTAATAACTACCCTAACCTAACGCGTACCCTAACCCTAACCCCTACCCTAACCCTAACACGTACCCTAATCCTAACCCGTACCCTAAACCGAGCCCTAACCCTAACACTAACCCTAACCCTAACCCTAACCCATACCCTACGCCGTATCCGAAGCCCTCCCCAAACCTGTACCCTAAGCCGTACCCTAAGCCTAACCCTAAGCCTAACCCTAACCCTAGGCTACCCTTGACTGCTTCTGCCTCCAATATATTTCCTAAGCACTAGTGTTTTAAGGAACAGCTTAAAAAGAGAATCCTAATGTGATTTCTTTATAATGGGTGTGTTCCTTATCTAATCCTAGTGTCTAAACTCTTCTCCATGGCTGGACCCCCAAATAATATTCTTTTATGTGCTAAGGGGTATCTAGAGAGTGGGATAGGTTTAATCACTACCCTAACCCTAACGAGTACCCTAACCCTAACCCCTACCCTAACCCTAACACGTACCCTAATCCTAACCCGTACCCTAAACTGAGCCCTAACCCTAACACTAACCCTAACCCTAACCCTAACCCATACCCTACGCCGTACCCGAAGCCCTGCCTGAACCCGTACCCTAAGCCGTACCCTAAGCCTACCCGTAAGCCTAACCCTAACCCTAGGCTACCCTTGACTGCTTCTGCCTCCAATAGATTTCCTAAGCACTAGTGTTTTAAGGAACAGCTTAAAAAGAGAATCCTAATGTGATTTCTTTATAATGGGTGTGTTCCTTATCTTATCCTAGTGTCTAAACTCTTCTCCATGGCTGGACCCCCAAATAATATTCCTTTATGTGCTAAGGGGTAACTAGAGAGTGGGATAGGTTTAATAACTACCCTAACCCTAACGCGTACCCTAACGCTAACCCCTACCCTAACCCTAACACGTACCCTAATCCTAACCCGTACCCTAAACCGAGCCCTAACCCTAACACTAACCCTAACCCTCACTCTAACCCATACCCTATGCCGTACCCGAAGCCCTCACCAAACCCGTACCCTAAACCGTACCCTAAGCCTAACCCTAAGCCTAACCCTAACCCTAGGCTACCCTTTACTGCTTCTGCCTCCAATAGATTTCCTAAGCACTAGTGTTTTAAGGAACAGCTTAAAAAGAGAATCCTAATGTGATTTCTTTATAATGGGTGTGTTCCTTATCTAATCCTAGTGTCTAAACTCTTCTCCATGGCTGGACCCCCAAATAATATTCTTTTATATGCTAAGGGGTATCTAGAGAATGGGATAGGTTTAATCACTACCCTAACCCTAACGAGTACACTAACCCTAACCCCTACCCTAACCCTAACACGTACCCTAATCCTAACCCGTACCCTAAACCGAGCCCTAACCCTAACACTAACCCTAACCCTAACCCTAACCCATACCCTACGCCGTACCCGAAGCCCTCCCTGAACCCGTACCCTAAGCCGTACCCTAAGCCTACCCGTAAGCCTAAGCCTAACCCTAGGCTACCCTTGACTGCTTCTGCCTCCAATAGATTTCCTAAGCACTAGTGTTTTAAGGAACAGCTTAAAAAGAGAATCCTAATGTGATTTCTTTATAATGGGTGTGTTCCTTATCTAATCCTAGTGTCTAAACTCTTCTCCATGGCTGGACCCCCAAATAATATTCGTTTATGTGCTAAGGGGTAACTAGAGAGTGGGATAGGTTTAATAACTACCCTAACCCTAACGCGTACCCTAACCCTAACCCCTACCCTAACCCTAACACGTACCCTAATCCTAACCTGTACCCTAAACCGAGCCCTAACACTAACCCTAACCCATACCCTACGCCGTACCCGAAACCCTCCCCGAACCCGTACCCTAAGCCGTACCCTAAGCCTAACCCTAAGCCTAACCATAACCCTAGGCTACCCTTGACTGCTTCTGCCTCCAATATATTTCCTAAGCACTAGTGTTTTAAGGAACAGCTTAAAAAGAGAATACTAATGTGATTTCTTTATAATGTGTGTGTTCCTTATATTATCTTAGTGTCTAAACTCTTCTCCATTGGTGGACCCCCAAATAATATTCCTTTACGTGCTAAGGGGTATCTAGAGAGTGGGATATGTTTAATAACTACCCTAACCCTAACGCGTACCCTAACCCTAACCCCTACCCTAACCCTAACACGTACCCTAATCCTAACCCGTACCCTAAACCGAGCCCTAACCCTAACACTAACCCTAACCCTAACCCTAACCCATACCCTACGCCGTACCCGAAGCCCTCCCTGAACCCGTACCCTAAGCCGTACCCTAAGCCTAACCCTAAGCCTAACCCTAACCCTAGGCTACCCTTGACTGCTTCTGCCACCAATAGATTTCCTAAGCACTAGTGTTTTAAGGAACAGCTTAAAAAGAGAATCCTAATGTGATGTCTTTATAATGTGTGTGTTCCTTATATTATCTTAGTGTCTAAACTCTTCTCCATGGCTGGACCCCCAAATAATATTCCTTTACGTGCTAAGGGGTATCTAGAGAGTGGGATAGGTTTAATAACTACCCTAACCGTAACGCATACCCTAACCCTAACCCCTACCCTAACCCTAACACGTACCCTAATCCTAACCCGTACCCTAAACCGAGCCCTAACCCTAACACTAACCCTAACCCTAACCCTAACCCATACCCTACGCCGTACCCGAAGCCCTTCCCGAACCCGTACCCTAAGCCGTACCCTAAGCCTAACCCTAAGCCTAACCCTAACCGTAGGCTACCCTTGACTGCTTCTGCCTCCAATAGATTTCCTAAGCACTAGTGTTTTAAGGAACAGCTTAAGAAGAGAATCCTAATGTGATTTCTTTATAATGGGTGTGTTCCTTATCTTATCCTAGTGTCTAAACTCTTCTCCATGGCTGGACCCCCAAATAATATTCCTTTACGTGCTAAGGGGTAACTAGAGAGTGGAATAGGTTTAATAACTACCCTAACCCTAATGCGTACCCTAACGCTAACCCCTACCCTAACCCTAACACGTACCCTAATCCTAACCCGTACCCTAAACCGAGCCCTAACCCTAACACTAACCCTAACCCTAACCCTAACCCATACCCTACGCCGTATCCGAAGCCCTCCCCAAACCTGTACCCTAAGCCGTACCCCAAGCCTAACCCTAAGCCTAACCCTAACCCTAGGCTACCCTTGACTGCTTCTGCCACCAATAGATTTCCTAAGCACTAGTGTTTTAAGGAACAGCTTAAAAAGAGAATCCTAATGTGATTTCTTTATAATGTGTGTGTTCCTTATATTATCTTAGTGTCTAAACTCTTCTCCATGGCTGGACTCCCAAATAATATTCCTTTACGTGCTAAGGGGTATCTAGAGAGTGGGATAGGTTTAATAACTACCCTAACCGTAACGCGTACCCTAACCCTAACCCCTACCCTAACCCTAACACGTACCCTAATCCTAACCCGTACCCTAAACCGAGCCCTAACCCTAACACTAACCCTAACCCTAACCCTAACCCATACCCTACGCCGTACCCGAAGCCCTCCCCGAACCCGTACCCTAAGCCGTACCCTAAGCCTAAACCTAAGCCTAACCCTAACCCTAGGCTACCCTTGACTGCTTCTGCCTCCAATAGATTTCCTAAGCACTAGTGTTGTAAGGAACAGCTTAAAAAGAGAATCCTAATGTGATTTCTTTATAATGGGTGTGTTCCTTATCTAATCCTAGTGTCTAAACTCTTCTCCATGGCTGGACCCCTAAATAATATTCCTTTATGTGCTAAGGGGTATCTAGAGAGTGGGATAGGTTTAATAACTACCCTAACCCTAACGCGTACCCTAACCCTAACCCCTACCCTAACCCTAACACGTACCCTAATCCTAACCCGTACCCTAAACCGAGCCCTAACCCTGACACTAACCCTAACCCTAACCCTAACCCATACCCTACGCCGTACCCGAAACCCTCCCCGAACCCGTACCCTAAGCCGTACCCTAAGCCTAACCCTAAGCCTAACCCTAACCCTAGGCTACCCTTGACTGCTTCTGCCGCCAATATATTTCCTAAGCACTAGTGTTTTAAGGAACAGCTTAAAAAGAGAATCCTAATGTGATTTCTTTATAATGGGTGTGTTCCTAATCTGATCCTAGTGTCTAAACTCTTCTCCATGGCTGGACCACCAAATAATATTCCTTTACGTGCTAAGGGGTATCTAGAGAGTGGGATATGTTTAATAACTACCCTAACCTAACGCGTACCCTAACCCTAACCCCTACCCTAACCCTAACACGTACCCTAATCCTAACCCGTACCCTAAACCGAGCCCTAACCCTAACACTAACCCTAACCCTCACCCTAACCCATACCCTACCCCGTACCCGAAGCCCTCCCCGAACCCGTACCCTAAGCCGTACCCTAAGCCTAACCCTAAGCCTAACCCTAACCGTAGGCTACCCTTGACTGTTTCTGCCTCCAATAGATTTCCTAAGCACTAGTGTTTTAAGAAACAGCTTAAAAAGAGAATCCTAATGTGATTTCTTTATAATGGGTGTGTTCCTTATCTTATCCTAGTGTCTAAACTCTTCTCCATGGCTGGACCCCCAAATAATATTCCTTTACGTGCTAAGGGGTAACTAGAGAGTGGGATAGGTTTAATAACTACCCTAACCCTAACGCATACCCTAACGCTAACCGCTACCCTAACCCTAACACGTACCCTAATCCTAACCCGTACCCTAAACCGAGCCCTAACCCTAACACTAACCCTAACCCTAACCCTAACCCATACCCTACGCCATACCCGAATCCCTCCCCGAACCCGTACCCTAAGCCGTACCCTAAGCCTAACCCTAAGCCTAACCCTAACCCTAGGCTACCCTTGACTGCTTCTGCCGCCAATATATTTCCTAAGCACTAGAGTTTTAAGGAACAGCTTAAAAAGAGAATCCTAATGTGATTTCTTTATAATGGGTGTGTTCCTAATCTGATCCTAGTGTCTAAACTCTTCTCCATGGCTGGACCACCAAATAATATTCCTTTACGTGCTAAGGGGTATCTAGAGAGTGGGATATGTTTAATAACTACCCTAACCTAACGCGTACCCTAACCCTAACCCCTACCCTAACCCTAACACGTACCCTAATCCTAACCCGTACCCTAAACCGAGCCCTAACCCTAACACTAACCCTAACCCTAACCCTAACCCATACCCTACCCCGTACCCGAAGCCCTCCCCGAACCCGTACCCTAAGCCGTACCCTAAGCCTAACCCTAAGCCTAACCCTAACCGTAGGCTACCCTTGACTGCTTCTGCCTCCAATAGATTTCCTAAGCACTAGTGTTTTAAGAAACAGCTTAAAAAGAGAATCCTAATGTGATTTCTTTATAATGGGTGTGTTCCTTATCTTATCCTAGTGTCTAAACTCTTCTCCATGCCTGGACCCCCAAATAATATTCCTTTACGTGCTAAGGGGTATCTAGAGAGTGGGATAGGTTTAATAACTACCCTAACCGTAACGCGTACCCTAACCCTAACCCTAACACGTACCCTAATCCTAACCCGTACCCTAAACCGAGCCCTAACCCTAACACTAACCCTAACCCTAACCCTAACCCATACCCTACGCCGTATCCGAAGCCCTCCCCAAACCTGTACCCTAAGCCGTACCCTAAGCCTAACCCTAAGCCTAACCCTAACCCTAGGCTACCCTTGACTGCTTCTGCCTCCAATAGATTTCCTAAGCACTAGTGTTTTAAGGAACAGCTTAAAAAGAGAATCATAATGTGATTTCTTTATAATGTGTGTGTTCCTTATGTTATCTTAGTGTCTAAACTCTTCTCCATGGCTGGACCCCCAAATAATATTCCTTTACGTGCTAAGGGGTATCGAGAGAGAGGGATAGGTTTAATAACTACCCTAACCCTAACGCGTACCCTAACCCTAACCCCTACCGTAACCCTAACACGTACCCTAATCCTAACCCGTACCCTAAACCGAGCCCTAACCCTAACACTAACCCTAACCCTAACCCTAACCCATACCCTACGCTGTACCCGAAGCCCTCCCCGATCCCGTACCCTAAGCCGTACCCTAAGCCTACCCCTAAGCCTAACCCTAACCCTAGGCTACCCTTGACTGCTTCTGCCTCCAATAGATTTCCTAAGCACTAGTGTTTTAAGGAACAGCTTAAAAAGAGAATCCTAATGTGATTTCTTTATAATGGGTGTGTTCCTTATATTATCTTAGTGTCTAAACTCTTCTCCATGGCTGGACCCCCAAATAATATTCCTTTACGTGCTAAGGGGTATCTAGAGAGTGGGATAGGTTTAATCACTACCCTAACCCTAACGCGTACCCTAACCCTAACCCCTACCCTAACCCTAACACGTACCCTAATCCTAACCCGTACCCTAAACCGAGCCCTAACCCTAACACTAACCCTAACTCTAATCCTAACCCATACCCTACACCGTACCCGAAGCCCTCCCCGAACCCGTACCCTAAGCCGTACCCTAAGCCTAACCCTAAGCCTAACCCTAACCATAGGCTACCCTTGACTGCTTCTGCCTCCAATAGACTTCCTAAGCACTAGTGTTTTAAGGAACAGCTTAAGAAGAGAATCCTAATGTGATTTCTTTATAATGGGTGTGTTCCTTATCTTATCCTAGTGTCTAAACTCTTCTCCATGGCTGGACCCCCAAATAATATTCCTTTACGTGCTAAGGGGTAACTAGAGAGTGGGATAGTTTTAATAACTACCCTAACCCTAACGCGTACCCTAACGCTAACCCCTACCCTAACCCTAACACGTACCCTAATCCTAACCCGTACCCTAAACCGAGCCCTAACCCTAACACTAACCCTAACCCTAACTCTAACCCATACCCTACGCCGTACCCGAAGCCCTCCCCAAACCCGAACCCTAAACCGTACCCTAAGCCTAACCCTAAGCCTAACCCTAACCCTAGGCTACCCTTGACTGCTTCTGCCTCCAATAGATTTCCTAAGCACTAGTGTTTTAAGGAACAGCTTAAAAAGGGAATCCTAATGTGATTTCTTTATAATGGGTGTGTTCCTTATCTAATCCTAGTGTCTAAACTCTTCTCGATGGCTGGACCCCCAAATAATATTCTTTTATGTGCTAAGGGGTATCTAGAGAGTGGGATAGGTTTAATCACTACCCTAACCCTAACGCGTACCCTAACCCTAACCCCTACCCTAACCCTAACACGTACCCTAATCCTAACCCGTACCCTAAACCGAGCCCTAACCCTAACACTAACCCTAACCCTAACCTTAACCCATACCCTACACCGTACCCGAAGCCCTCCCCGAACCCGTACCCTAAGCCGTACCCTAAGCCTAACCCTAAGCCTAACCATAACCGTAGGCTACCCTTGACTGCTTCTGCCTCCAATATATTTCCTAAGCACTAGTGTTTTAAGGAACAGCTTAAAAAGGGAATCCTAATGTGATTTCTTTATAATGGGTGTGTTCCTTATCTAATCCTAGTGTCTAAACTCTTCTCCATGGCTGGACCTCCAAATAATATTCCTTTACGTGATAAGGGGTATCTAGAGAGTGGGATAGGTTTAATAACTACCCTAACCCTAACGCGTACCCTAACCCTAACCCCTACCCTAACCCTAACACGTACCCTAATCCTAACCTGTACCCTAAACCGAGCCCTAACCCTAACCCTAACCCATACCCTACGCCATACCCGAATCCCTCCCCGAACCCGTACCCTAAGCCGTACCCTAAGCCTAAACCTAAGCCTAACCCTAACCCTAGGCTACCCTTGACTGCTTCTGCCTCCAATAGATTTCCTAAGCACTAGTGTTGTAAGGAACAGCTTAAAAAGAGAATCCTAATGTGATTTCTTTATAATGGGTGTGTTCCTTATCTAATCCTAGTGTCTAAACTCTTCTCCATGGCTGGACCCCCAAATAATATTCCTTTATGTGCTAAGGGGTATCTAGAGAGTGGGATAGGTTTAATAACTACCCTAACCCTAACGCGTACCCTAACCCTAACCCCTACCCTAACCCTAACACGTACCCTAATCCTAACCCGTACCCTAAACCGAGCCCTAACCCTGACACTAACCCTAACCCTAACCCTAACCCATACCCTACGCCGTACCCGAAACCCTCCCCGAACCCATACCCTAAGCCGTACCCTAAGCCTAACCCTAAGCCTAACCCTAACCCTAGGCTACCCTTGACTGCTTCTGCCGCCAATATATTTCCTAAGCACTAGAGTTTTAAGGAACAGCTTAAAAAGAGAATCCTAATGTGATTTCTTTATAATGGGTGTGTTCCTAATCTGATCCTAGTGTCTAAACTCTTCTCCATGGCTGGACCACCAAATAATATTCCTTTACGTGCTAAGGGGTATCTAGAGAGTGGGATATGTTTAATAACTACCCTAACCTAACGCGTACCCTAACCCTAACCCCTACCCTAACCCTAACACGTACCCTAATCCTAACCCGTACCCTAAACCGAGCCCTAACCCTAACACTAACCCTAACCCTAACCCTAACCCATACCCTACGCCGTATCCGAAGCCCTCCCCAAACCTGTACCCTAAGCCGTACCCTAAGCCTAACCCTAAGCCTAACCCTAACCCTAGGCTACCCTTGACTGCTTCTGCCTCCAATATATTTCCTAAGCACTAGTGATTTAAGGAACAGCTTAAAAAGAGAATCCTAATGTGATTTCTTTATAATGGGTGTGTTCCTTATCTAATCCTAGTGTCTAAACTCTTCTCCATGGCTGGACCCCCAAATAATATTCTTTTATGTGCTAAGGGGTATCTAGAGAGTGGGATAGGTTTAATCACTACCCTAACCCTAACGAGTACCCTAACCCTAACCCCTACCCTAACCCTAACACGTACCCTAATCCTAACCCGTACCCTAAACTGAGCCCTAACCCTAACACTAACCCTAACCCTAACCCTAACCCATACCCTACGCCGTACCCGAAGCCCTGCCTGAACCCGTACCCTAAGCCGTACCCTAAGCCTACCCGTAAGCCTAACCCTAACCCTAGGCTACCCTTGACTGCTTCTGCCTCCAATAGATTTCCTAAGCACTAGTGTTTTAAGGAACAGCTTAAAAAGAGAATCCTAATGTGATTTCTTTATAATGGGTGTGTTCCTTATCTTATCCTAGTGTCTAAACTCTTCTCCATGGCTGGACCCCCAAATAATATTCCTTTATGTGCTAAGGGGTAACTAGAGAGTGGGATAGGTTTAATAACTACCCTAACCCTAACGCGTACCCTAACGCTAACCCCTACCCTAACCCTAACACGTACCCTAATCCTAACCCGTACCCTAAACCGAGCCCTAACCCTAACACTAACCCTAACCCTCACTCTAACCCATACCCTATGCCGTACCCGAAGCCCTCACCAAACCCGTACCCTAAACCGTACCCTAAGCCTAACCCTAAGCCTAACCCTAACCCTAGGCTACCCTTGACTGCTTCTGCCTCCAATAGATTTCCTAAGCACTAGTGTTTTAAGGAACAGCTTAAAAAGAGAATCCTAATGTGATTTCTTTATAATGGGTGTGTTCCTTATCTAATCCTAGTGTCTAAACTCTTCTCCATGGCTGGACCCCCAAATAATATTCTTTTATATGCTAAGGGGTATCTAGAGAATGGGATAGGTTTAATCACTACCCTAACCCTAACGAGTACACTAACCCTAACCCCTACCCTAACCCTAACACGTACCCTAATCCTAACCCGTACCCTAAACCGAGCCCTAACCCTAACACTAACCCTAACCCTAACCCTAACCCATACCCTACGCCGTACCCGAAGCCCTCCCTGAACCCGTACCCTAAGCCGTACCCTAAGCCTACCCGTAAGCCTAAGCCTAACCCTAGGCTACCCTTGACTGCTTCTGCCTCCAATAGATTTCCTAAGCACTAGTGTTTTAAGGAACAGCTTAAAAAGAGAATCCTAATGTGATTTCTTTATAATGGGTGTGTTCCTTATCTAATCCTAGTGTCTAAACTCTTCTCCATGGCTGGACCCCCAAATAATATTCGTTTATGTGCTAAGGGGTAACTAGAGAGTGGGATAGGTTTAATAACTACCCTAACCCTAACGCGTACCCTAACCCTAACCCCTACCCTAACCCTAACACGTACCCTAATCCTAACCTGTACCCTAAACCGAGCCCTAACACTAACCCTAACCCATACCCTACGCCGTACCCGAAACCCTCCCCGAACCCGTACCCTAAGCCGTACCCTAAGCCTAACCCTAAGCCTAACCATAACCCTAGGCTACCCTTGACTGCTTCTGCCTCCAATATATTTCCTAAGCACTAGTGTTTTAAGGAACAGCTTAAAAAGAGAATCCTAATGTGATGTCTTTATAATGTGTGTGTTCCTTATATTATCTTAGTGTCTAAACTCTTCTCCATGGCTGGACCCCCAAATAATATTCCTTTACGTGCTAAGGGGTATCTAGAGAGTGGGATAGGTTTAATAACTACCCTAACCGTAACGCATACCCTAACCCTAACCCCTACCCTAACCCTAACACGTACCCTAATCCTAACCCGTACCCTAAACCGAGCCCTAACCCTAACACTAACCCTAACCCTAACCCTAACCCATACCCTACGCCGTACCCGAAGCCCTTCCCGAACCCGTACCCTAAGCCGTACCCTAAGCCTAACCCTAAGCCTAACCCTAACCGTAGGCTACCCTTGACTGCTTCTGCCTCCAATAGATTTCCTAAGCACTAGTGTTTTAAGGAACAGCTTAAGAAGAGAATCCTAATGTGATTTCTTTATAATGGGTGTGTTCCTTATCTTATCCTAGTGTCTAAACTCTTCTCCATGGCTGGACCCCCAAATAATATTCCTTTACGTGCTAAGGGGTAACTAGAGAGTGGAATAGGTTTAATAACTACCCTAACCCTAATGCGTACCCTAACGCTAACCCCTACCCTAACCCTAACACGTACCCTAATCCTAACCCGTACCCTAAACCGAGCCCTAACCCTAACACTAACCCTAACCCTAACCCTAACCCATACCCTACGCCGTATCCGAAGCCCTCCCCAAACCTGTACCCTAAGCCGTACCCCAAGCCTAACCCTAAGCCTAACCCTAACCCTAGGCTACCCTTGACTGCTTCTGCCACCAATAGATTTCCTAAGCACTAGTGTTTTAAGGAACAGCTTAAAAAGAGAATCCTAATGTGATTTCTTTATAATGTGTGTGTTCCTTATATTATCTTAGTGTCTAAACTCTTCTCCATGGCTGGACTCCCAAATAATATTCCTTTACGTGCTAAGGGGTATCTAGAGAGTGGGATAGGTTTAATAACTACCCTAACCGTAACGCGTACCCTAACCCTAACCCCTACCCTAACCCTAACACGTACCCTAATCCTAACCCGTACCCTAAACCGAGCCCTAACCCTAACACTAACCCTAACCCTAACCCTAACCCATACCCTACGCCGTACCCGAAGCCCTCCCCGAACCCGTACCCTAAGCCGTACCCTAAGCCTAAACCTAAGCCTAACCCTAACCCTAGGCTACCCTTGACTGCTTCTGCCTCCAATAGATTTCCTAAGCACTAGTGTTGTAAGGAACAGCTTAAAAAGAGAATCCTAATGTGATTTCTTTATAATGGGTGTGTTCCTTATCTAATCCTAGTGTCTAAACTCTTCTCCATGGCTGGACCCCCAAATAATATTCCTTTATGTGCTAAGGGGTATCTAGAGAGTGGGATAGGTTTAATAACTACCCTAACCCTAACGCGTACCCTAACCCTAACCCCTACCCTAACCCTAACACGTACCCTAATCCTAACCCGTACCCTAAACCGAGCCCTAACCCTGACACTAACCCTAACCCTAACCCTAACCCATACCCTACGCCGTACCCGAAACCCTCCCCGAACCCGTACCCTAAGCCGTACCCTAAGCCTAACCCTAAGCCTAACCCTAACCCTAGGCTACCCTTGACTGCTTCTGCCGCCAATATATTTCCTAAGCACTAGTGTTTTAAGGAACAGCTTAAAAAGAGAATCCTAATGTGATTTCTTTATAATGGGTGTGTTCCTAATCTGATCCTAGTGTCTAAACTCTTCTCCATGGCTGGACCACCAAATAATATTCCTTTACGTGCTAAGGGGTATCTAGAGAGTGGGATATGTTTAATAACTACCCTAACCTAACGCGTACCCTAACCCTAACCCCTACCCTAACCCTAACACGTACCCTAATCCTAACCCGTACCCTAAACCGAGCCCTAACCCTAACACTAACCCTAACCCTCACCCTAACCCATACCCTACCCCGTACCCGAAGCCCTCCCCGAACCCGTACCCTAAGCCGTACCCTAAGCCTAACCCTAAGCCTAACCCTAACCGTAGGCTACCCTTGACTGTTTCTGCCTCCAATAGATTTCCTAAGCACTAGTGTTTTAAGAAACAGCTTAAAAAGAGAATCCTAATGTGATTTCTTTATAATGGGTGTGTTCCTTATCTTATCCTAGTGTCTAAACTCTTCTCCATGGCTGGACCCCCAAATAATATTCCTTTACGTGCTAAGGGGTAACTAGAGAGTGGGATAGGTTTAATAACTACCCTAACCCTAACGCATACCCTAACGCTAACCGCTACCCTAACCCTAACACGTACCCTAATCCTAACCCGTACCCTAAACCGAGCCCTAACCCTAACACTAACCCTAACCCTAACCCTAACCCATACCCTACGCCATACCCGAATCCCTCCCCGAACCCGTACCCTAAGCCGTACCCTAAGCCTAACCCTAAGCCTAACCCTAACCCTAGGCTACCCTTGACTGCTTCTGCCGCCAATATATTTCCTAAGCACTAGAGTTTTAAGGAACAGCTTAAAAAGAGAATCCTAATGTGATTTCTTTATAATGGGTGTGTTCCTAATCTGATCCTAGTGTCTAAACTCTTCTCCATGGCTGGACCACCAAATAATATTCCTTTACGTGCTAAGGGGTATCTAGAGAGTGGGATATGTTTAATAACTACCCTAACCTAACGCGTACCCTAACCCTAACCCCTACCCTAACCCTAACACGTACCCTAATCCTAACCCGTACCCTAAACCGAGCCCTAACCCTAACACTAACCCTAACCCTAACCCTAACCCATACCCTACCCCGTACCCGAAGCCCTCCCCGAACCCGTACCCTAAGCCGTACCCTAAGCCTAACCCTAAGCCTAACCCTAACCGTAGGCTACCCTTGACTGCTTCTGCCTCCAATAGATTTCCTAAGCACTAGTGTTTTAAGAAACAGCTTAAAAAGAGAATCCTAATGTGATTTCTTTATAATGGGTGTGTTCCTTATCTTATCCTAGTGTCTAAACTCTTCTCCATGCCTGGACCCCCAAATAATATTCCTTTACGTGCTAAGGGGTATCTAGAGAGTGGGATAGGTTTAATAACTACCCTAACCGTAACGCGTACCCTAACCCTAACCCTAACACGTACCCTAATCCTAACCCGTACCCTAAACCGAGCCCTAACCCTAACACTAACCCTAACCCTAACCCTAACCCATACCCTACGCCGTATCCGAAGCCCTCCCCAAACCTGTACCCTAAGCCGTACCCTAAGCCTAACCCTAAGCCTAACCCTAACCCTAGGCTACCCTTGACTGCTTCTGCCTCCAATAGATTTCCTAAGCACTAGTGTTTTAAGGAACAGCTTAAAAAGAGAATCATAATGTGATTTCTTTATAATGTGTGTGTTCCTTATGTTATCTTAGTGTCTAAACTCTTCTCCATGGCTGGACCCCCAAATAATATTCCTTTACGTGCTAAGGGGTATCGAGAGAGAGGGATAGGTTTAATAACTACCCTAACCCTAACGCGTACCCTAACCCTAACCCCTACCGTAACCCTAACACGTACCCTAATCCTAACCCGTACCCTAAACCGAGCCCTAACCCTAACACTAACCCTAACCCTAACCCTAACCCATACCCTACGCTGTACCCGAAGCCCTCCCCGATCCCGTACCCTAAGCCGTACCCTAAGCCTACCCCTAAGCCTAACCCTAACCCTAGGCTACCCTTGACTGCTTCTGCCTCCAATAGATTTCCTAAGCACTAGTGTTTTAAGGAACAGCTTAAAAAGAGAATCCTAATGTGATTTCTTTATAATGGGTGTGTTCCTTATCTTATCCTAGTGTCTAAACTCTTCTCCATGGCTGGACCCCCAAATAATATTCCTTTACGTGCTAAGGGGTAACTAGAGAGTGGGATAGTTTTAATAACTACCCTAACCCTAACGCGTACCCTAACGCTAACCCCTACCCTAACCCTAACACGTACCCTAATCCTAACCCGTACCCTAAACCGAGCCCTAACCCTAACACTAACCCTAACCCTAACTCTAACCCATACCCTACGCCGTACCCGAAGCCCTCCCCAAACCCGAACCCTAAACCGTACCCTAAGCCTAACCCTAAGCCTAACCCTAACCCTAGGCTACCCTTGACTGCTTCTGCCTCCAATAGATTTCCTAAGCACTAGTGTTTTAAGGAACAGCTTAAAAAGGGAATCCTAATGTGATTTCTTTATAATGGGTGTGTTCCTTATCTAATCCTAGTGTCTAAACTCTTCTCGATGGCTGGACCCCCAAATAATATTCTTTTATGTGCTAAGGGGTATCTAGAGAGTGGGATAGGTTTAATCACTACCCTAACCCTAACGCGTACCCTAACCCTAACCCCTACCCTAACCCTAACACGTACCCTAATCCTAACCCGTACCCTAAACCGAGCCCTAACCCTAACACTAACCCTAACCCTAACCTTAACCCATACCCTACACCGTACCCGAAGCCCTCCCCGAACCCGTACCCTAAGCCGTACCCTAAGCCTAACCCTAAGCCTAACCATAACCGTAGGCTACCCTTGACTGCTTCTGCCTCCAATATATTTCCTAAGCACTAGTGTTTTAAGGAACAGCTTAAAAAGGGAATCCTAATGTGATTTCTTTATAATGGGTGTGTTCCTTATCTAATCCTAGTGTCTAAACTCTTCTCCATGGCTGGACCTCCAAATAATATTCCTTTACGTGATAAGGGGTATCTAGAGAGTGGGATAGGTTTAATAACTACCCTAACCCTAACGCGTACCCTAACCCTAACCCCTACCCTAACCCTAACACGTACCCTAATCCTAACCTGTACCCTAAACCGAGCCCTAACCCTAACCCTAACCCATACCCTACGCCGTACCCGAAACCCTCCCCGAACCCGTACCCTAAGCCGAACCCTAAGCCTAACCCTAAGCCTAACCATAACCCTAGGCTACCCTTGACTGCTTCTGCCTCCAATATATTTCCTAAGCACTAGTGTTTTAAGGAACAGCTTAAAGAGAGAATACTAATGTGATTTCTTTATAATGTGTGTTTTCCTTATATTATCTTAGTGTCTAAACTCTTCTCCATTGCTGGACCCCCAAATAATATTCCTTTACGTGCTAAGGGGTATCTAGAGAGTGGGATAGGTTTAATAACTACCCTAACCGTAACGCGTAACCTAACCCTAACCCCTACACTAACCCTAACACGTACCCTAATCCTAACCCGTACCCTAAACCGAGCCCTAACCCTAACACTAACCCTAACCCTAATCATAACCCATACCCTACACCGTACCCGAAGCCCTCCCCGAACCCGTACCCTAAGCCGTACCCTAAGCCTAACCCTAAGCCTAACCCTAACCCTAGGCTACCCTTGACTGCTTCTGCCTCCAATATATTTCCTAAGCACTAGTGTTTTAAGGAACAGTTTAAAAAGGGAATCCTAATGTGATTTCTTTATAATGGGTGTGTTCCTTATCTAATCCTAGTGTCTAAACTCTTCTCCATGGCTGGACCTCCAAATAATATTCCTTTACGTGATAAGGGGTATCTAGAGAGTGGGATAGGTTTAATAACTACCCTAACCCTAACGCGTACCCTAACCCTAACCCCTACCCTAACCCTAACACGTACCCTAATCCTAACCTGTACCCTAAACCGAGCCCTAACCCTAACCCTAACCCATACCCTACGCCGTACCCGAAACCCTCCCCGAACCCGTACCCTAAGCCGTACCCTAAGCCTAACCCTAAGCCTAACCATAACCCTAGGCTACCCTTGACTGCTTCTGCCTCCAATATATTTCCTAAGCACTAGTGTTTTAAGGAACAGCTTAAAAAGAGAATACTAATGTGATTTCTTTATAATGTGTGTTTTCCTTATATTATCTTAGTGTCTAAACTCTTCTCCATTGCTGGACCCCCAAATAATATTCCTTTACGTGCTAAGGGGTATCTAGAGAGTGGGATAGGTTTAATAACTACCCTAACCGTAACGCGTAACCTAACCCTAACCCCTACACTAACCCTAACACGTACCCTAATCCTAACCCGTACCCTAAACCGAGCCCTAACCATAACACTAACCCTAACCCTAACCCTAACCCATACCCTACGCTGTACCCGAAGCCCTCCCCGAACCCGTACCCTAAGCCGTACCCTAAGCCTAACCCTAAGCCTAACCCTAACCCTAGGCTACCCTTGACTGCTTCTGCCTCCAATAGATTTCCTAAGCACTAGTGTTTTAAGGAACAGCTTAAGAAGAGAATCCTAATGTGATTTCTTTATAATGGGTGTGATCCTTATTTTATCCTAGTGTCTAAACTCTTCTCCATGGCTGGACCCCCAAATAATATTCCTTTACGTGCTAAGGGGTATCGAGAGAGAGGGATAGGTTTAATAACTACCCTAACCCTAACGCGTACCCTAACCCTAACCCCTACCGTAACCCTAACACGTACCCTAATCCTAACCCGTACCCTAAACCGAGCCCTAACCCTAACACTAACCCTAACCCTAACCCTAACCCATACCCTACGCCGTACCCGAAGCCCTCCCTGAACCCGTACCCTAAGCCGTACCCTAAGCCTAACCCTAAGCCTAACCCTAACCCTAGGCTACCCTTGACTGCTTCTGCCACCAATAGATTTCCTAAGCACTAGTGTTTTAAGGAACAGCTTAAAAAGAGAATCCTAATGTGATGTCTTTATAATGTGTGTGTTCCTTATATTATCTTAGTGTCTAAACTCTTCTCCATGGCTGGACCCCCAAATAATATTCCTTTACGTGCTAAGGGGTATCTAGAGAGTGGGATAGGTTTAATAACTACCCTAACCGTAACGCGTACCCTAACCCTAACCCCTACCCTAACCCTAACACGTACCCTAATCCTAACCCGTACCCTAAACCGAGCCCTAACCCTAACACTAACCCTAACCCTAACCCTAACCCATACCCTACGCCGTACCCGAAGCCCTCCCCGAACTCGTACCCTAAGCCGTACCCTAAGCCTAACCCTAAGCCTAACCCTAACCGTAGGCTACCCTTGACTGCTTCTGCCTCCAATAGATTTCCTAAGCACTAGTGTTTTAAGGAACAGCTTAAGAAGAGAATCCTAATGTGATTTCTTTATAATGGGTGTGTTCCTTATCTTATCCTAGTGTCTAAACTCTTCTCCATGGCTGGACCCCCAAATAATATTCCTTTACGTGCTAAGGGGTAACTAGAGAGTGGAATAGGTTTAATAACTACCCTAACCCTAATGCGTACCCTAACGCTAACCCCTACCCTAACCCTAACACGTACCCTAATCCTAACCCGTACCCTAAACCGAGCCCTAACCCTAACACTAACCCTAACCCATACCCTACGCCGTATCCGAAGCCCTCCCCAAACCTGTACCCTAAGCCGTACCCCAAGCCTAACCCTAAGCCTAACCCTAACCCTAGGCTACCCTTGACTGCTTCTGCCACCAATAGATTTCCTAAGCACTAGTGTTTTAAGGAACAGCTTAAAAAGAGAATCCTAATGTGATTTCTTTATAATGTGTGTGTTCCTTATATTATCTTAGTGTCTAAACTCTTCTCCATGGCTGGACTCCCAAATAATATTCCTTTACGTGCTAAGGGGTATCTAGAGAGTGGGATAGGTTTAATAACTACCCTAACCGTAACGCGTACCCTAACCCTAACCCCTACCCTAACCCTAACACGTACCCTAATCCTAACCCGTACCCTAAACCGAGCCCTAACCCTAACACTAACCCTAACCCTCACCCTAACCCATACCCTACCCCGTACCCGAAGCCCTCCCCGAACCCGTACCCTAAGCCGTACCCTAAGCCTAACCCTAAGCCTAACCCTAACCGTAGGCTACCCTTGACTGTTTCTGCCTCCAATAGATTTCCTAAGCACTAGTGTTTTAAGAAACAGCTTAAAAAGAGAATCCTAATGTGATTTCTTTATAATGGGTGTGTTCCTTATCTTATCCTAGTGTCTAAACTCTTCTCCATGGCTGGACCCCCAAATAATATTCCTTTACGTGCTAAGGGGTAACTAGAGAGTGGGATAGGTTTAATAACTACCCTAACCCTAACGCGTACCCTAACGCTAACCGCTACCCTAACCCTAACACGTACCCTAATCCTAACCCGTACCCTAAACCGAGCCCTAACCCTAACACTAACCCTAACCCTAACCCTAACCCATACCCTACGCCATACCCGAATCCCTCCCCGAACCCGTACCCTAAGCCGTACCCTAAGCCTAAACCTAAGCCTAACCCTAACCCTAGGCTACCCTTGACTGCTTCTGCCTCCAATAGATTTCCTAAGCACTAGTGTTGTAAGGAACAGCTTAAAAAGAGAATCCTAATGTGATTTCTTTATAATGGGTGTTTTCCTTATCTAATCCTAGTGTCTAAACTCTTCTCCATGGCTGGACCCCCAAATAATATTCCTTTATGTGCTAAGGGGTATCTAGAGAGTGGGATAGGTTTAATAACTACCCTAACCCTAACGCGTACCCTAACCCTAACCCCTACCCTAACCCTAACACGTACCGTAATCCTAATCCGTACCCTAAACCGAGCCCTAACCCTAACACTAACCTTAACCCTAACCCTAACCCATACCCTACGCCGTACCCGAAACCCTCCCCGAACCCGTACCCTAAGCCGTACCCTAAGCCTAACCCTAAGCCTAACCCTAACCCTAGGCTACCCTTGACTGCTTCTGCCGCCAATATATTTCCTAAGCACTAGAGTTTTAAGGAACAGCTTAAAAAGAGAATCCTAATGTGATTTCTTTATAATGGGTGTGTTCCTAATCTGATCCTAGTGTCTAAACTCTTCTCCATGGCTGGACCACCAAATAATATTCCTTTACGTGCTAAGGGGTATCTAGAGAGTGGGATATGTTTAATAACTACCCTAACCTAACGCGTACCCTAACCCTAACCCCTACCCTAACCCTAACACGTACCCTAATCCTAACCCGTACCCTAAACCGAGCCCTAACCCTAACACTAACCCTAACCCTAACCCTAACCCATACCCTACCCCGTACCCGAAGCCCTCCCCGAACCCGTACCCTAAGCCGTACCCTAAGCCTAACCCTAAGCCTAACCCTAACCGTAGGCTACCCTTGACTGCTTCTGCCTCCAATAGATTTCCTAAGCACTAGTGTTTTAAGAAACAGCTTAAAAAGAGAATCCTAATGTGATTTCTTTATAATGGGTGTGTTCCTTATCTTATCCTAGTGTCTAAACTCTTCTCCATGCCTGGACCCCCAAATAATATTCCTTTACGTGCTAAGGGGTATCTAGAGAGTGGGATAGGTTTAATAACTACCCTAACCGTAACGCGTACCCTAACCCTAACCCTAACACGTACCCTAATCCTAACCCGTACCCTAAACCGAGCCCTAACCCTAACACTAACCCTAACCCTAACCCTAACCCATACCCTACGCCGTATGCGAAGCCCTCCCCAAACCTGTACCCTAAGCCGTACCCTAAGCCTAACCCTAAGCCTAACCCTAACCCTAGGCTACCCTTGACTGCTTCTGCCTCCAATAGATTTCCTAAGCACTAGTGTTTTAAGGAACAGCTTAAAAAGAGAATCATAATGTGATTTCTTTATAATGTGTGTGTTCCTTATGTTATCTTAGTGTCTAAACTCTTCTCCATGGCTGGACCCCCAAATAATATTCCTTTACGTGCTAAGGGGTATCGAGAGAGAGGGATAGGTTTAATAACTACCCTAACCCTAACGCGTACCCTAACCCTAACCCCTACCGTAACCCTAACACGTACCCTAATCCTAACCCGTACCCTAAACCGAGCCCTAACCCTAACACTAACCCTAACCCTAACCCTAACCCATACCCTACGCCGTACCCGAAGCCCTCCCTGAACCCGTACCCTAAGCCGTACCCTAAGCCTAACCCTAAGCCTAACCCTAACCCTAGGCTACCCTTGACTGCTTCTGCCACCAATAGATTTCCTAAGCACTAGTGTTTTAAGGAACAGCTTAAAAAGAGAATCCTAATGTGATGTCTTTATAATGTGTGTGTTCCTTATATTATCTTAGTGTCTAAACTCTTCTCCATGGCTGGACCCCCAAATAATATTCCTTTACGTGCTAAGGGGTATCTAGAGAGTGGGATAGGTTTAATAACTACCCTAACCGTAACGCGTACCCTAACCCTAACCCCTACCCTAACCCTAACACGTACCCTAATCCTAACCCGTACCCTAAACCGAGCCCTAACCCTAACACTAACCCTAACCCTAACCCTAACCCATACCCTACGCCGTACCCGAAGCCCTCCCCGAACCCGTACCCTAAGCCGTACCCTAAGCCTAACCCTAAGCCTAACCCTAACCGTAGGCTACCCTTGACTGCTTCTGCCTCCAATAGATTTCCTAAGCACTAGTGTTTTAAGGAACAGCTTAAGAAGAGAATCCTAATGTGATTTCTTTATAATGGGTGTGTTCCTTATCTTATCCTAGTGTCTAAACTCTTCTCCATGGCTGGACCCCCAAATAATATTCCTTTACGTGCTAAGGGGTAACTAGAGAGTGGAATAGGTTTAATAACTACCCTAACCCTAATGCGTACCCTAACGCTAACCCCTACCCTAACCCTAACACGTACCCTAATCCTAACCCGTACCCTAAACCGAGCCCTAACCCTAACACTAACCCTAACCCTAACCCTAACCCATACCCTACGCCGTATCCGAAGCCCTCCCCAAACCTGTACCCTAAGCCGTACCCCAAGCCTAACCCTAAGCCTAACCCTAACCCTAGGCTACCCTTGACTGCTTCTGCCACCAATAGATTTCCCAAGCACTAGTGTTTTAAGGAACAGCTTAAAAAGAGAATCCTAATGTGATTTCTTTATAATGTGTGTGTTCCTTATATTATCTTAGTGTCTAAACTCTTCTCCATGGCTGGACTCCCAAATAATATTCCTTTACGTGCTAAGGGGTATCTAGAGAGTGGGATAGGTTTAATAACTACCCTAACCGTAACGCGTACCCTAACCCTAACCCCTACCCTAACCCTAACACGTACCCTAATCCTAACCCGTACCCTAAACCGAGCCCTAACCCTAACACTAACCCTAACCCTAACCCTAACCCATACCCTACGCCGTACCCGAAGCCCTCCCCGAACCCGTACCCTAAGCCGTACCCTAAGCCTAACCCTAAGCCTAACCCTAACCCTAGGCTACCCTTGACTGCTTCTGCCTCCAATAGACTTCCTAAGCACTAGTGTTTTAAGGAACAGCTTAAGAAGAGAATCCTAATGTGATTTCTTTATAATGGGTGTGTTCCTTATCTTATCCTAGTGTCTAAACTCTTCTCCATGGCTGGACCCCCAAATAATATTCCTTTACGTGCCAAGGGGTAACTAGAGAGTGGGATAGGTTTAATAACTACCCTAACCCTAACGCGTACCCTAACGCTAACCCCTACCCTAACCCTAACACGTACCCTAATCCTAACCCGTACCCTAAACCGAGCCCTAACCCTAACACTAACCCTAACCCTAACTCTAACCCATACCCTACGCCGTACCCGAAGCCCTCCCCAAACCCGTACCCTAAACCGTACCCTAAGCCTAACCCTAAGCCTAACCCTAACCCTAGGCTACCCTTGACTGCTTCTGCCTCCAATAGATTTCCTAAGCACTAGTGTTTTAAGGAACAGCTTAAAAAGGGAATCCTAATGTGATTTCTTTATAATGGGTGTGTTCCTTATCTAATCCTAGTGTCTAAACTCTTCTCCATGGCTGGACCCCCAAATAATATTCCTTTACGTGCTAAGGGGTATCTAGAGAGTGGGATAGGTTTAATCACTACCCTAACCCTAACGTGTACCCTAACCCTAACCCCTACCCTAACCCTAACACGTACCCTAATCCTAACCCGTACCCTAAACCGAGCCCAAACCCTAACACTAACCCTAACCCTAACCCTAACCCATACCCTACGCCGTATCCAAAGCCCTCCCCGAACCCGTACCCTAAGCCGTACCCTAAGCCTAACCCTAAGCCTAACCCTAACCCTAGGCTACCCTTGACTGCTTCTGCCTCCAATAGATTTCCTAAGCACTAGTGTTTTAAGGAACAGCTTAAAAAGAGAATCCTAATGTGATTTCTTTATAATGTGTGTGTTCCTTATATTATCTTAGTGTCTAAACTCTTCTCCATGGCTGGACCTCCAAATAATATTCCTTTACGTGATAAGGGGTATCTAGAGAGTGGGATAGGTTTAATAACTACCCTAACCCTAACGCGTACCCTAACCCTAACCCCTACCCTAACCCTAACACGTACCCTAATCCTAACCTGTACCCTAAACCGAGCCCTAACACTAACCCTAACCCATACCCTACGCCGTACCCGAAACCCTCCCCGAACCCGTACCCTAAGCCGTACCCTAAGCCTAACCCTAAGCCTAACCATAACCCTAGGCTACCCTTGACTGCTTCTACCTCCAATATATTTCCTAAGCACTAGTGTTTTAAGGAACAGCTTAAAAAGAGAATACTAATGTGATTTCTTTATAATGTGTGTGTTCCTTATATTATCTTAGTGTCTAAACTCTTCTCCATTGGTGGACCCCCAAATAATATTCCTTTACGTGCTAAGGGGTATCTAGAGAGTGGGATATGTTTAATAACTACCCTAACCCTAACGCGTACCCTAACCCTAACCCCTACCCTAACCCTAACACGTACCCTAATCCTAACCCGTACCCTAAACCGAGCCCTAACCCTAACACTAACCCTAACCCTAACCCTAACACATACCCTACGCTGTACCCGAAGCCCTCCCCGAACCCGTACCCTAAGCCGTACCCTAAGCCTAACCCTAAGCCTAACCCTAACCCTAGGCTACCCTTGACTTCTTCTGCCTCCAATAGATTTCCTAAGCACTAGTGTTTTAAGGAACAGCTTAAAAAGAGAATCCTAATGTGATTTCTTTATAATGGGTGTGTTCCTTATCTTATCTTAGTGTCTAAACTCTTCTCCATGGCTGGACCCCCAAATAATATTCCTTTACGTGCTAAGGGGTAACTAGAGAGTGGGATAGGTTTAATAACTACCCTAACCCTAACGCGTACCCTAACGCTAACCGCTACCCTAACCCTAACACGTACCCTAATCCTAACCCGTACCCTAAACCGAGCCCTAACCCTAACACTAACCCTAACCCTAACCCTAACCCATACCCTACGCCATACCCGAATCCCTCCCCGAACCCGTACCCTAAGCCGTACCCTAAGCCTAAACCTAAGCCTAACCCTAACCCTAGGCTACCCTTGACTGCTTCTGCCTCCAATAGATTTCCTAAGCACTAGTGTTGTAAGGAACAGCTTAAAAAGAGAATCCTAATGTGATTTCTTTATAATGGGTGTGTTCCTTATCTAATCCTAGTGTCTAAACTCTTCTCCATGGCTGGACCTCCAAATAATATTCCTTTATGTGCTAAGGGGTATCTAGAGAGTGGGATAGGTTTAATAACTACCCTAACCCTAACGCGTACCCTAACCCTAACCCCTACCCTAACCCTAACACGTACCCTAATCCTAACCCGTACCCTAAACCGAGCCCTAACCCTGACACTAACCCTAACCCTAACCCTAACCCATACCCTACGCCGTACCCGAAACCCTCCCCGAACCCGTACCCTAAGCCGTACCCTAAGCCTAACCCTAAGCCTAACCCTAACCCTAGGCTACCCTTGACTGCTTCTGCCGCCAATATATTTCCTAAGCACTAGAGTTTTAAGGAACAGCTTAAAAAGAGAATCCTAATGTGATTTCTTTATAATGGGTGTGTTCCTAATCTGATCCTAGTGTCTAAACTCTTCTCCATGGCTGGACCACCAAATAATATTCCTTTACGTGCTAAGGGGTATCTAGAGAGTGGGATATGTTTAATAACTACCCTAACCTAACGCGTACCCTAACCCTAACCCCTACCCTAACCCTAACACGTACCCTAATCCTAACCCGTACCCTAAACCGAGCCCTAACCCTAACACTAACCCTAACCCTAACCCTAACCCATACCCTACCCCGTACCCGAAGCCCTCCCCGAACCCGTACCCTAAGCCGTACCCTAAGCCTAACCCTAAGCCTAACCCTAACCGTAGGCTACCCTTGACTGTTTCTGCCTCCAATAGATTTCCTAAGCACTAGTGTTTTAAGAAACAGCTTAAAAAGAGAATCCTAATGTGATTTCTTTATAATGGGTGTGTTCCTTATCTTATCCTAGTGTCTAAACTCTTCTCCATGGCTGGACCCCCAAATAATATTCCTTTACGTGCTAAGGGGTAACTAGAGAGTGGGATAGGTTTAATAACTACCCTAACCCTAACGCGTACCCTAACGCTAACCGCTACCCTAACCCTAACACGTACCCTAATCCTAACCCGTACCCTAAACCGAGCCCTAACCCTAACACTAACCCTAACCCTAACCCTAACCCATACCCTACGCCATACCCGAATCCCTCCCCGAACCCGTACCCTAAGCCGTACCCTAAGCCTAAACCTAAGCCTAACCCTAACCCTAGGCTACCCTTGACTGCTTCTGCCTCCAATAGATTTCCTAAGCACTAGTGTTGTAAGGAACAGCTTAAAAAGAGAATCCTAATGTGATTTCTTTATAATGGGTGTGTTCCTTATCTAATCCTAGTGTCTAAACTCTTCTCCATGGCTGGACCCCCAAATAATATTCCTTTATGTGCTAAGGGGTATCTAGAGAGTGGGATAGGTTTAATAACTACCCTAACCCTAACGCGTACCCTAACCCTAACCCCTACCCTAACCCTAACACGTACCCTAATCCTAACCCGTACCCTAAACCGAGCCCTAACCCTGACATTAACCCTAACCCTAACCCTAACCCATACCCTACGCCGTACCCGAAACCCTCCCCGAACCCGTACCCTAAGCCGTACCCTAAGCCTAACCCTAAGCCTAACCCTAACCCTAGGCTACCCTTGACTGCTTCTGCCGCCAATATATTTCCTAAGCACTAGAGTTTTAAGGAACAGCTTAAAAAGAGAATCCTAATGTGATTTCTTTATAATGGGTGTGTTCCTAATCTGATCCTAGTGTCTAAACTCTTCTCCATGGCTGGACCACCAAATAATATTCCTTTACGTGCTAAGGGGTATCTAGAGAGTGGGATATGTTTAATAACTACCCTAACCTAACGCGTACCCTAACCCTAACCCCTACCCTAACCCTAACACGTACCCTAATCCTAACCCGTACCCTAAACCGAGCCCTAACCCTAACACTAACCCTAACCCTAACCCTAACCCATACCCTACCCCGTACCCGAAGCCCTCCCCGAACCCGTACCCTAAGCCGTACCCTAAGCCTAACCCTAAGCCTAACCCTAACCGTAGGCTACCCTTGACTGTTTCTGCCTCCAATAGATTTCCTAAGCACTAGTGTTTTAAGAAACAGCTTAAAAAGAGAATCCTAATGTGATTTCTTTATAATGGGTGTGTTCCTTATCTTATCCTAGTGTCTAAACTCTTCTCCATGGCTGGACCCCCAAATAATATTCCTTTACGTGCTAAGGGGTAACTAGAGAGTGGGATAGGTTTAATAACTACCCTAACCCTAACGCGTACCCTAACGCTAACCGCTACCCTAACCCTAACACGTACCCTAATCCTAACCCGTACCCTAAACCGAGCCCTAACCCTAACACTAACCCTAACCCTAACCCTAACCCATACCCTACGCCATACCCGAATCCCTCCCCGAACCCGTACCCTAAGCCGTACCCTAAGCCTAAACCTAAGCCTAACCCTAACCCTAGGCTACCCTTGACTGCTTCTGCCTCCAATAGATTTCCTAAGCACTAGTGTTGTAAGGAACAGCTTAAAAAGAGAATCCTAATGTGATTTCTTTATAATGGGTGTGTTCCTTATCTAATCCTAGTGTCTAAACTCTTCTCCATGGCTGGACCCCCAAATAATATTCCTTTATGTGCTAAGGGGTATCTAGAGAGTGGGATAGGTTTAATAACTACCCTAACCCTAACGCGTACCCTAACCCTAACCCCTACCCTAACCCTAACACGTACCCTAATCCTAACCCGTACCCTAAACCGAGCCCTAACCCTAACACTAACCCTAACCCTAACCCTAACCCATACCCTACGCCATACCCGAAACCCTCCCTGAACCCGTACCCTAAGCCGTACCCTAAGCCTAACCCTAAGCCTAACTCTAACCCTAGGCTACCCTTGACTGCTTCTGCCGCCAATATATTTCCTAAGCACTAGAGTTTTAAGGAACAGCTTAAAAAGAGAATCCTAATGTGATTTCTTTATAATGGGTGTGTTCCTAATCTGATCCTAGTGTCTAAACTCTTCTCCATGGCTGGACCACCAAATAATATTCCTTTACGTGCTAAGGGGTATCTAGAGAGTGGGATATGTTTAATAACTACCCTAACCTAACGCGTACCCTAACCCTAACCCCTACCCTAACCCTAACACGTACCCTAATCCTAACCCGTACCCTAAACCGAGCCCTAACCCTAACACTAACCCTAACCCTAACCCTAACCCATACCCTACCCCGTACCCGAAGCCCTCCCCGAACCCGTACCCTAAGCCGTACCCTAAGCCTAACCCTAAGCCTAACCCTAACCGTAGGCTACCCTTGACTGCTTCTGCCTCCAATAGATTTCCTAAGCACTAGTGTTTTAAGAAACAGCTTAAAAAGAGAATCCTAATGTGATTTCTTTATAATGGGTGTGTTCCTTATCTTATCCTAGTGTCTAAACTCTTCTCCATGGCTGGACCCCCAAATAATATTCCTTTACCTGCTCAGGGGTATCTAGAGAGTGGGATAGGTTTAATAACTACCCTAACCGTAACGCGTACCCTAACCCTAACCCTAACACGTACCCTAATCCTAACCCGTACCCTAAACCGAGCCCTAACCCTAACACTAACCCTAACCCTAACCCTAACCCATACCCTACGCCGTATCCGAAGCCCTCCCCAAACCTGTACCCTAAGCCTTACCCTAAGCCTAACCCTAAGCCTAACCCTAACCCTAGGCTACCCTTGACTGCTTCTGCCTCCAATAGATTTCCTAAGCACTAGTGTTTTAAGGAACAGCTTAAAAAGAGAATCATAATGTGATTTCTTTATAATGTGTGTGTTCCTTATGTTATCTTAGTGTCTAAACTCTTCTCCATGGCTGGACCCCCAAATAATATTCCTTTACGTGCTAAGGGGTATCGAGAGAGAGGGATAGGTTTAATAACTACCCTATCCCTAACGCGTACCCTAACCCTAACCCCTACCGTAACCCTAACACGTACCCTAATCCTAACCCGTACCCTAAACCGAGCCCTAACCCTAACACTAACCCTAACCCTAACCCTAACCCATACCCTACGCCGTACCCGAAGCCCTCCCTCAACCCGTACCCTAAGCCGTACCCTAAGCCTAACCCTAAGCCTAACCCTAACCCTAGGCTACCCTTGACTGCTTCTGCCACCAATAGATTTCCTAAGCACTAGTGTTTTAAGGAACAGCTTAAAAAGAGAATCCTAATGTGATTTCTTTATAATGTGTGTGTTCCTTATATTATCTTAGTGTCTAAACTCTTCTCCATGGCTGGACCCCCAAATAATATTCCTTTACGTGCTAAGGGGTATCTAGAGAGTGGGATAGGTTTAATAACTACCCTAACCGTAACGCGTACCCTAACCCTAACCCCTACCCTAACCCTAACACGTACCCTAATCCTAACCCGTACCCTAAACCGAGCCCTAACCCTAACACTAACCCTAACCCTAACCCTAACCCATACCCTACGCCGTACCCGAAGCCCTCCCCGAACCCGTACCCTAAGCCGTACCCTAAGCCTAACCCTAAGCCTAACCCTAACCCTAGGCTACCCTTGACTGCTTCTGCCTCCAATAGATTTCCTAAGCACTAGTGTTTTAAGGAACAGCTTAAAAAGGGAATCCTAATGTGATTTCTTTATAATGGGTGTGTTCCTTATCTAATCCTAGTGTCTAAACTCTTCTCCATGGCTGGACCCCCAAATAATATTCTTTTATGTGCTAAGGGGTATCTAGAGAGTGGAAAAGGTTTAATCACTACCCTAACCCTAACGAGTACACTAACCCTAACCCCTACCCTAACCCTAACACGTACCCTAATCCTAACCCATACCCTAAACCGAGCCCTAACCCTAACACTAACCCTAACCCTAACCCTAACCCATACACTACGCTGTACCCGAAGCCCTCCCCGAACCCGTACCCTAAGCCGTACCCTAAGCCTACCCCTAAGCCTAACCCTAACCCTAGGCTACCCTTGACTGCTTCTGCCGCCAATAGATTTCCTAAGCACTAGTGTTTTAAGGAACAGCTTAAAAAGGGAATCCTAATGTGATTTCTTTATAATGGGTGTGTTCCTTATCTAATCCTAGTGTCTAAACTCTTCTCCATGGCTGGACCCCCAAATAATATTCTTTTATGTGCTAAGGGGTATCTAGAGAGTGGGAAAGGTTTAATCACTACCCTAACCCTAACGAGTACACTAACCCTAACCCCTACCCTAACCCTAACACGTACCCTAATCCTAACCCGTACCCTAAACCGAGCCCTAACCCTAACACTAACCCTAACCCTAACCCTAACCCATACCCTACGCTGTACCCGAAGCCCTCCCCGATCCCGTACCCTAAGCCGTACCCTAAGCCTACCCCTAAGCCTAACCCTAACCCTAGGCTACCCTTGACTGCTTCTGCCTCCAATAGATTTCCTAAGCACTAGTGTTTTAAGGAACAGCTTAAAAAGAGAATCCTAATGTGATTTCTTTATAATGGGTGTGTTCCTTATATTATCTTAGTGTCTAAACTCTTCTCCATGGCTGGACCCCCAAATAATATTCCTTTACGTGCTAAGGGGTATCTAGAGAGTGGGATAGGTTTAATCACTACCCTAACCCTAACGCGTACCCTAACCCTAACCCCTACCCTAACCCTAACACGTACCCTAATCCTAACCCGTACCCTAAACCGAGCCCTAACCCTAACACTAACCCTAACTCTAATCCTAACCCATACCCTACACCGTACCCGAAGCCCTCCCCGAACCCGTACCCTAAGCCGTACCCTAAGCCTAACCCTAAGCCTAACCCTAACCGTAGGCTACCCTTGACTGCTTCTGCCTCCAATAGACTTCCTAAGCACTAGTGTTTTAAGGAACAGCTTAAGAAGAGAATCCTAATGTGATTTCTTTATAATGGGTGTGTTCCTTATCTTATCCTAGTGTCTAAACTCTTCTCCATGGCTGGACCCCCAAATAATATTCTTTTACGTGCTAAGGGGTAACTAGAGAGTGGGATAGTTTTAATAACTACCCTAACCCTAACGCGTACCCTAACGCTAACCCCTACCCTAACCCTAACACGTACCCTAATCCTAACCCGTACCCTAAACCGAGCCCTAACCCTAACACTAACCCTAACCCTAACTCTAACCCATACCCTACGCCGTACCCGAAGCCCTCCCCAAACCCGAACCCTAAACCGTACCCTAAGCCTAACCCTAAGCCTAACCCTAACCCTAGGCTACCCTTGACTGCTTCTGCCTCCAATAGATTTCCTAAGCACTAGTGTTTTAAGGAACAGCTTAAAAAGGGAATCCTAATGTGATTTCTTTATAATGGGTGTGTTCCTTATCTAATCCTAGTGTCTAAACTCTTCTCGATGGCTGGACCCCCAAATAATATTCTTTTATGTGCTAAGGGGTATCTAGAGAGTGGGATAGGTTTAATCACTACCCTAACCCTAACGCGTACCCTAACCCTAACCCGTAACCTAAACCGAGCCCTAACCCTAACACTAACCCTAACCCTAACCTTAACCCATACCCTACACCGTACCCGAAGCCCTCCCCGAACCCGTACCCTAAGCCGTACCGTAAGCCTAACCCTAAGCCTAACCATAACCCTAGGCTACCCTTGACTGCTTCTGCCTCCAATATATTTCCTAAGCACTAGTGTTTTAAGGAACAGCTTAAAAAGGGAATCCTAATGTGATTTCTTTATAATGGGTGTGTTCCTTATCTAATCCTAGTGTCTAAACTCTTCTCCATGGCTGGACCTCCAAATAATATTCCTTTACGTGATAAGGGGTATCTAGAGAGTGGGATAGGTTTAATAACTACCCTAACCCTAACGCGTACCCTAACCCTAACCCCTACCCTAACCCTAACACGTACCCTAATCCTAACCTGTACCCTAAACCGAGCCCTAACCCTAACCCTAACCCATACCCTACGCCGTACCCGAAACCCTCCCCGAACCCGTACCCTAAGCCGAACCCTAAGCCTAACCCTAAGCCTAACCATAACCCTAGGCTACCCTTGACTGCTTCTGCCTCCAATATATTTCCAAAGCACTAGTGTTTTAAGGAACAGCTTAAAGAGAGAATACTAATGTGATTTCTTTATAATGTGTGTTTTCCTTATATTATCTTAGTGTCTAAACTCTTCTCCATTGCTGGACCCCCAAATAATATTCCTTTACGTGCTAAGGGGTATCTAGAGAGTGGGATAGGTTTAATAACTACCCTAACCGTAACGTGTAACCTAACCCTAACCCCTACACTAACCCTAACACGTACCCTAATCCTAACCCGTACCCTAAACCGAGCCCTAACCCTAACACTAACCCTAACCCTAATCCTAACCCATACCCTACACCGTACCCGAAGCCCTCCCCGAACCCGTACCCTAAGCCGTACCCTAAGCCTAACCCTAAGCCTAACCCTAACCCTAGGCTACCCTTGACTGCTTCTGCCTCCAATATATTTCCTAAGCACTAGTGTTTTAAGGAACAGTTTAAAAAGGGAATCCTAATGTGATTTCTTTATAATGGGTGTGTTCCTTATCTAATCCTAGTGTCTAAACTCTTCTCCATGGCTGGACCCCCAAATAATATTCTTTTATATGCTAAGGGGTATCTAGAGAATGGGATAGGTTTAATCACTACCCTAACCCTAACGAGTACACTAACCCTAACCCCTACCCTAACCCTAACACGTACCCTAATCCTAACCCGTACCCTAAACCGAGCCCTAACCCTAACACTAACCCTAACCCTAACCCTAACCCATACCCTACGCCGTACCCGAAGCCCTCCCTGAACCCGTACCCTAAGCCGTACCCTAAGCCTACCCGTAAGCCTAAGCCTAACCCTAGGCTACCCTTGACTGCTTCTGCCTCCAATAGATTTCCTAAGCACTAGTGTTTTAAGGAACAGCTTAAAAAGAGAATCCTAATGTGATTTCTTTATAATGGGTGTGTTCCTTATCTAATCCTAGTGTCTAAACTCTTCTCCATGGCTGGACCCCCAAATAATATTCGTTTATGTGCTAAGGGGTAACTAGAGAGTGGGATAGGTTTAATAACTACCCTAACCCTAACGCGTACCCTAACCCTAACCCCTACCCTAACCCTAACACGTACCCTAATCCTAACCTGTACCCTAAACCGAGCCCTAACACTAACCCTAACCCATACCCTACGCCGTACCCGAAACCCTCCCCGAACCCGTACCCTAAGCCGTACCCTAAGCCTAACCCTAAGCCTAACCATAACCCTAGGCTACCCTTGACTGCTTCTGCCTCCAATATATTTCCTAAGCACTAGTGTTTTAAGGAACAGCTTAAAAAGAGAATACTAATGTGATTTCTTTATAATGTGTGTGTTCCTTATATTATCTTAGTGTCTAAACTCTTCTCCATTGGTGGACCCCCAAATAATATTCCTTTACGTGCTAAGGGGTATCTAGAGAGTGGGATATGTTTAATAACTACCCTAACCCTAACGCGTACCCTAACCCTAACCCCTACCCTAACCCTAACACGTACCCTAATCCTAACCCGTACCCTAAACCGAGCCCTAACCCTAACACTAACCCTAACCCTAACCCTAACCCATACCCTACGCCGTACCCGAAGCCCTCCCTGAACCCGTACCCTAAGCCGTACCCTAAGCCTAACCCTAAGCCTAACCCTAACCCTAGGCTACCCTTGACTGCTTCTGCCACCAATAGATTTCCTAAGCACTAGTGTTTTAAGGAACAGCTTAAAAAGAGAATCCTAATGTGATGTCTTTATAATGTGTGTGTTCCTTATATTATCTTAGTGTCTAAACTCTTCTCCATGGCTGGACCCCCAAATAATATTCCTTTACGTGCTAAGGGGTATCTAGAGAGTGGGATAGGTTTAATAACTACCCTAACCGTAACGCATACCCTAACCCTAACCCCTACCCTAACCCTAACACGTACCCTAATCCTAACCCGTACCCTAAACCGAGCCCTAACCCTAACACTAACCCTAACCCTAACCCTAACCCATACCCTACGCCGTACCCGAAGCCCTTCCCGAACCCGTACCCTAAGCCGTACCCTAAGCCTAAACCTAAGCCTAACCCTAACCGTAGGCTACCCTTGACTGCTTCTGCCTCCAATAGATTTCCTAAGCACTAGTGTTTTAAGGAACAGCTTAAGAAGAGAATCCTAATGTGATTTCTTTATAATGGGTGTGTTCCTTATCTTATCCTAGTGTCTAAACTCTTCTCCATGGCTGGACCCCCAAATAATATTCCTTTACGTGCTAAGGGGTAACTAGAGAGTGGAATAGGTTTAATAACTACCCTAACCCTAATGCGTACCCTAACGCTAACCCCTACCCTAACCCTAACACGTACCCTAATCCTAACCCGTACCCTAAACCGAGCCCTAACCCTAACACTAACCCTAACCCTAACCCTAACCCATACCCTACGCCGTATCCGAAGCCCTCCCCAAACCTGTACCCTAAGCCGTACCCCAAGCCTAACCCTAAGCCTAACCCTAACCCTAGGCTACCCTTGACTGCTTCTGCCACCAATAGATTTCCTAAGCACTAGTGTTTTAAGGAACAGCTTAAAAAGAGAATCCTAATGTGATTTCTTTATAATGTGTGTGTTCCTTATATTATCTTAGTGTCTAAACTCTTCTCCATGGCTGGACTCCCAAATAATATTCCTTTACGTGCTAAGGGGTATCTAGAGAGTGGGATAGGTTTAATAACTACCCTAACCGTAACGCGTACCCTAACCCTAACCCCTACCCTAACCCTAACACGTACCCTAATCCTAACCCGTACCCTAAACCGAGCCCTAACCCTAACACTAACCCTAACCCTAACCCTAACCCATACCCTACGCCGTACCCGAAGCCCTCCCCGAACCCGTACCCTAAGCCGTACCCTAAGCCTAAACCTAAGCCTAACCCTAACCCTAGGCTACCCTTGACTGCTTCTGCCTCCAATAGATTTCCTAAGCACTAGTGTTGTAAGGAACAGCTTAAAAAGAGAATCCTAATGTGATTTCTTTATAATGGGTGTGTTCCTTATCTAATCCTAGTGTCTAAACTCTTCTCCATGGCTGGACCCCCAAATAATATTCCTTTATGTGCTAAGGGGTATCTAGAGAGTGGGATAGGTTTAATAACTACCCTAACCCTAACGCGTACCCTAACCCTAACCCCTACCCTAACCCTAACACGTACCCTAATCCTAACCCGTACCCTAAACCGAGCCCTAACCCTGACACTAACCCTAACCCTAACCCTAACCCATACCCTACGCCGTACCCGAAACCCTCCCCGAACCCGTACCCTAAGCCGTACCCTAAGCCTAACCCTAAGCCTAACCCTAACCCTAGGCTACCCTTGACTGCTTCTGCCGCCAATATATTTCCTAAGCACTAGTGTTTTAAGGAACAGCTTAAAAAGAGAATCCTAATGTGATTTCTTTATAATGGGTGTGTTCCTAATCTGATCCTAGTGTCTAAACTCTTCTCCATGGCTGGACCACCAAATAATATTCCTTTACGTGCTAAGGGGTATCTAGAGAGTGGGATATGTTTAATAACTACCCTAACCTAACGCGTACCCTAACCCTAACCCCTACCCTAACCCTAACACGTACCCTAATCCTAACCCGTACCCTAAACCGAGCCCTAACCCTAACACTAACCCTAACCCTCACCCTAACCCATACCCTACCCCGTACCCGAAGCCCTCCCCGAACCCGTACCCTAAGCCGTACCCTAAGCCTAACCCTAAGCCTAACCCTAACCGTAGGCTACCCTTGACTGTTTCTGCCTCCAATAGATTTCCTAAGCACTAGTGTTTTAAGAAACAGCTTAAAAAGAGAATCCTAATGTGATTTCTTTATAATGGGTGTGTTCCTTATCTTATCCTAGTGTCTAAACTCTTCTCCATGGCTGGACCCCCAAATAATATTCCTTTACGTGCTAAGGGGTAACTAGAGAGTGGGATAGGTTTAATAACTACCCTAACCCTAACGCATACCCTAACGCTAACCGCTACCCTAACCCTAACACGTACCCTAATCCTAACCCGTACCCTAAACCGAGCCCTAACCCTAACACTAACCCTAACCCTAACCCTAACCCATACCCTACGCCATACCCGAATCCCTCCCCGAACCCGTACCCTAAGCCGTACCCTAAGCCTAACCCTAAGCCTAACCCTAACCCTAGGCTACCCTTGACTGCTTCTGCCGCCAATATATTTCCTAAGCACTAGAGTTTTAAGGAACAGCTTAAAAAGAGAATCCTAATGTGATTTCTTTATAATGGGTGTGTTCCTAATCTGATCCTAGTGTCTAAACTCTTCTCCATGGCTGGACCACCAAATAATATTCCTTTACGTGCTAAGGGGTATCTAGAGAGTGGGATATGTTTAATAACTACCCTAACCTAACGCGTACCCTAACCCTAACCCCTACCCTAACCCTAACACGTACCCTAATCCTAACCCGTACCCTAAACCGAGCCCTAACCCTAACACTAACCCTAACCCTAACCCTAACCCATACCCTACCCCGTACCCGAAGCCCTCCCTGAACCCGTACCCTAAGCCGTACCCTAAGCCTAACCCTAAGCCTAACCCTAACCGTAGGCTACCCTTGACTGCTTCTGCCTCCAATAGATTTCCTAAGCACTAGTGTTTTAAGAAACAGCTTAAAAAGAGAATCCTAATGTGATTTCTTTATAATGGGTGTGTTCCTTATCTTATCCTAGTGTCTAAACTCTTCTCCATGCCTGGACCCCCAAATAATATTCCTTTACGTGCTAAGGGGTATCTAGAGAGTGGGATAGGTTTAATAACTACCCTAACCGTAACGCGTACCCTAACCCTAACCCTAACACGTACCCTAATCCTAACCCGTACCCTAAACCGAGCCCTAACCCTAACACTAACCCTAACCCTAACCCTAACCCATACCCTACGCCGTATCCGAAGCCCTCCCCAAACCTGTACCCTAAGCCGTACCCTAAGCCTAACCCTAAGCCTAACCCTAACCCTAGGCTACCCTTGACTGCTTCTGCCTCCAATAGATTTCCTAAGCACTAGTGTTTTAAGGAACAGCTTAAAAAGAGAATCATAATGTGATTTCTTTATAATGTGTGTGTTCCTTATGTTATCTTAGTGTCTAAACTCTTCTCCATGGCTGGACCCCCAAATAATATTCCTTTACGTGCTAAGGGGTATCGAGAGAGAGGGATAGGTTTAATAACTACCCTAACCCTAACGCGTACCCTAACCCTAACCCCTACCGTAACCCTAACACGTACCCTAATCCTAACCCGTACCCTAAACCGAGCCCTAACCCTAACACTAACCCTAACCCTAACCCTAACCCATACCCTACGCTGTACCCGAAGCCCTCCCCGATCCCGTACCCTAAGCCGTACCCTAAGCCTACCCCTAAGCCTAACCCTAACCCTAGGCTACCCTTGACTGCTTCTGCCTCCAATAGATTTCCTAAGCACTAGTGTTTTAAGGAACAGCTTAAAAAGAGAATCCTAATGTGATTTCTTTATAATGGGTGTGTTCCTTATATTATCTTAGTGTCTAAACTCTTCTCCATGGCTGGACCCCCAAATAATATTCCTTTACGTGCTAAGGGGTATCTAGAGAGTGGGATAGGTTTAATCACTACCCTAACCCTAACGCGTACCCTAACCCTAACCCCTACCCTAACCCTAACACGTACCCTAATCCTAACCCGTACCCTAAACCGAGCCCTAACCCTAACACTAACCCTAACTCTAATCCTAACCCATACCCTACACCGTACCCGAAGCCCTCCCCGAACCCGTACCCTAAGCCGTACCCTAAGCCTAACCCTAAGCCTAACCCTAACCATAGGCTACCCTTGACTGCTTCTGCCTCCAATAGACTTCCTAAGCACTAGTGTTTTAAGGAACAGCTTAAGAAGAGAATCCTAATGTGATTTCTTTATAATGGGTGTGTTCCTTATCTTATCCTAGTGTCTAAACTCTTCTCCATGGCTGGACCCCCAAATAATATTCCTTTACGTGCTAAGGGGTAACTAGAGAGTGGGATAGTTTTAATAACTACCCTAACCCTAACGCGTACCCTAACGCTAACCCCTACCCTAACCCTAACACGTACCCTAATCCTAACCCGTACCCTAAACCGAGCCCTAACCCTAACACTAACCCTAACACTAACTCTAACCCATACCCTACGCCGTACCCGAAGCCCTCCCCAAACCCGAACCCTAAACCGTACCCTAAGCCTAACCCTAAGCCTAACCCTAACCCTAGGCTACCCTTGACTGCTTCTGCCTCCAATAGATTTCCTAAGCACTAGTGTTTTAAGGAACAGCTTAAAAAGGGAATCCTAATGTGATTTCTTTATAATGGGTGTGTTCCTTATCTAATCCTAGTGTCTAAACTCTTCTCGATGGCTGGACCCCCAAATAATATTCTTTTATGTGCTAAGGGGTATCTAGAGAGTGGGATAGGTTTAATCACTACCCTAACCCTAACGCGTACCCTAACCCTAACCCCTACCCTAACCCTAACACGTACCCTAATCCTAACCCGTACCCTAAACCGAGCCCTAACCCTAACACTAACCCTAACCCTAACCTTAACCCATACCCTACACCGTACCCGAAGCCCTCCCCGAACCCGTACCCTAAGCCGTACCCTAAGCCTAACCCTAAGCCTAACCATAACCGTAGGCTACCCTTGACTGCTTCTGCCTCCAATATATTTCCTAAGCACTAGTGTTTTAAGGAACAGCTTAAAAAGGGAATCCTAATGTGATTTCTTTATAATGGGTGTGTTCCTTATCTAATCCTAGTGTCTAAACTCTTCTCCATGGCTGGACCTCCAAATAATATTCCTTTACGTGATAAGGGGTATCTAGAGAGTGGGATAGGTTTAATAACTACCCTAACCCTAACGCGTACCCTAACCCTAACCCCTACCCTAACCCTAACACGTACCCTAATCCTAACCTGTACCCTAAACCGAGCCCTAACCCTAACCCTAACCCATACCCTACGCCGTACCCGAAACCCTCCCCGAACCCGTACCCTAAGCCGAACCCTAAGCCTAACCCTAAGCCTAACCATAACCCTAGGCTACCCTTGACTGCTTCTGCCTCCAATATATTTCCTAAGCACTAGTGTTTTAAGGAACAGCTTAAAGAGAGAATACTAATGTGATTTCTTTATAATGTGTGTTTTCCTTATATTATCTTAGTGTCTAAACTCTTCTCCATTGCTGGACCCCCAAATAATATTCCTTTACGTGCTAAGGGGTATCTAGAGAGTGGGATAGGTTTAATAACTACCCTAACCGTAACGCGTAACCTAACCCTAACCCCTACACTAACCCTAACACGTACCCTAATCCTAACCCGTACCCTAAACCGAGCCCTAACCCTAACACTAACCCTAACCCTAATCATAACCCATACCCTACACCGTACCCGAAGCCCTCCCCGAACCCGTACCCTAAGCCGTACCCTAAGCCTAACCCTAAGCCTAACCCTAACCCTAGGCTACCCTTGACTGCTTCTGCCTCCAATATATTTCCTAAGCACTAGTGTTTTAAGGAACAGTTTAAAAAGGGAATCCTAATGTGATTTCTTTATAATGGGTGTGTTCCTTATCTAATCCTAGTGTCTAAACTCTTCTCCATGGCTGGACCTCCAAATAATATTCCTTTACGTGATAAGGGGTATCTAGAGAGTGGGATAGGTTTAATAACTACCCTAACCCTAACGCGTACCCTAACCCTAACCCCTACCCTAACCCTAACACGTACCCTAATCCTAACCTGTACCCTAAACCGAGCCCTAACCCTAACCCTAACCCATACCCTACGCCGTACCCGAAACCCTCCCCGAACCCGTACCCTAAGCCGTACCCTAAGCCTAACCCTAAGCCTAACCATAACCCTAGGCTACCCTTGACTGCTTCTGCCTCCAATATATTTCCTAAGCACTAGTGTTTTAAGGAACAGCTTAAAAAGAGAATACTAATGTGATTTCTTTATAATGTGTGTTTTCCTTATATTATCTTAGTGTCTAAACTCTTCTCCATTGCTGGACCCCCAAATAATATTCCTTTACGTGCTAAGGGGTATCTAGAGAGTGGGATAGGTTTAATAACTACCCTAACCGTAACGCGTAACCTAACCCTAACCCCTACACTAACCCTAACACGTACCCTAATCCTAACCCGTACCCTAAACCGAGCCCTAACCATAACACTAACCCTAACCCTAACCCTAACCCATACCCTACGCTGTACCCGAAGCCCTCCCCGAACCCGTACCCTAAGCCGTACCCTAAGCCTAACCCTAAGCCTAACCCTAACCCTAGGCTACCCTTGACTGCTTCTGCCTCCAATAGATTTCCTAAGCACTAGTGTTTTAAGGAACAGCTTAAGAAGAGAATCCTAATGTGATTTCTTTATAATGGGTGTGATCCTTATTTTATCCTAGTGTCTAAACTCTTCTCCATGGCTGGACCCCCAAATAATATTCCTTTACGTGCTAAGGGGTATCGAGAGAGAGGGATAGGTTTAATAACTACCCTAACCCTAACGCGTACCCTAACCCTAACCCCTACCGTAACCCTAACACGTACCCTAATCCTAACCCGTACCCTAAACCGAGCCCTAACCCTAACACTAACCCTAACCCTAACCCTAACCCATACCCTACGCCGTACCCGAAGCCCTCCCTGAACCCGTACCCTAAGCCGTACCCTAAGCCTAACCCTAAGCCTAACCCTAACCCTAGGCTACCCTTGACTGCTTCTGCCACCAATAGATTTCCTAAGCACTAGTGTTTTAAGGAACAGCTTAAAAAGAGAATCCTAATGTGATGTCTTTATAATGTGTGTGTTCCTTATATTATCTTAGTGTCTAAACTCTTCTCCATGGCTGGACCCCCAAATAATATTCCTTTACGTGCTAAGGGGTATCTAGAGAGTGGGATAGGTTTAATAACTACCCTAACCGTAACGCGTACCCTAACCCTAACCCCTACCCTAACCCTAACACGTACCCTAATCCTAACCCGTACCCTAAACCGAGCCCTAACCCTAACACTAACCCTAACCCTAACCCTAACCCATACCCTACGCCGTACCCGAAGCCCTCCCCGAACCCGTACCCTAAGCCGTACCCTAAGCCTAACCCTAAGCCTAACCCTAACCGTAGGCTACCCTTGACTGCTTCTGCCTCCAATAGATTTCCTAAGCACTAGTGTTTTAAGGAACAGCTTAAGAAGAGAATCCTAATGTGATTTCTTTATAATGGGTGTGTTCCTTATCTTATCCTAGTGTCTAAACTCTTCTCCATGGCTGGACCCCCAAATAATATTCCTTTACGTGCTAAGGGGTAACTAGAGAGTGGAATAGGTTTAATAACTACCCTAACCCTAATGCGTACCCTAACGCTAACCCCTACCCTAACCCTAACACGTACCCTAATCCTAACCCGTACCCTAAACCGAGCCCTAACCCTAACACTAACCCTAACCCTAACCCTAACCCATACCCTACGCCGTATCCGAAGCCCTCCCCAAACCTGTACCCTAAGCCGTACCCCAAGCCTAACCCTAAGCCTAACCCTAACCCTAGGCTACCCTTGACTGCTTCTGCCACCAATAGATTTCCTAAGCACTAGTGTTTTAAGGAACAGCTTAAAAAGAGAATCCTAATGTGATTTCTTTATAATGTGTGTGTTCCTTATATTATCTTAGTGTCTAAACTCTTCTCCATGGCTGGACTCCCAAATAATATTCCTTTACGTGCTAAGGGGTATCTAGAGAGTGGGATAGGTTTAATAACTACCCTAACCGTAACGCGTACCCTAACCCTAACCCCTACCCTAACCCTAACACGTACCCTAAACCGAGCCCTAACCCTAACACTAACCCTAACCCTCACCCTAACCCATACCCTACCCCGTACCCGAAGCCCTCCCCGAACCCGTACCCTAAGCCGTACCCTAAGCCTAACCCTAAGCCTAACCCTAACCGTAGGCTACCCTTGACTGTTTCTGCCTCCAATAGATTTCCTAAGCACTAGTGTTTTAAGAAACAGCTTAAAAAGAGAATCCTAATGTGATTTCTTTATAATGGGTGTGTTCCTTATCTTATCCTAGTGTCTAAACTCTTCTCCATGGCTGGACCCCCAAATAATATTCCTTTACGTGCTAAGGGGTAACTAGAGAGTGGGATAGGTTTAATAACTACCCTAACCCTAACGCGTACCCTAACGCTAACCGCTACCCTAACCCTAACACGTACCCTAATCCTAACCCGTACCCTAAACCGAGCCCTAACCCTAACACTAACCCTAACCCTAACCCTAACCCATACCCTACGCCATACCCGAATCCCTCCCCGAACCCGTACCCTAAGCCGTACCCTAAGCCTAAACCTAAGCCTAACCCTAACCCTAGGCTACCCTTGACTGCTTCTGCCTCCAATAGATTTCCTAAGCACTAGTGTTGTAAGGAACAGCTTAAAAAGAGAATCCTAATGTGATTTCTTTATAATGGGTGTGTTCCTTATCTAATCCTAGTGTCTAAACTCTTCTCCATGGCTGGACCCCCAAATAATATTCCTTTATGTGCTAAGGGGTATCTAGAGAGTGGGATAGGTTTAATAACTACCCTAACCCTAACGCGTACCCTAACCCTAACCCCTACCCTAACCCTAACACGTACCGTAATCCTAATCCGTACCCTAAACCGAGCCCTAACTCTAACACTAACCTTAACCCTAACCCTAACCCATACCCTACGCCGTACCCGAAACCCTCCCCGAACCCGTACCCTAAGCCGTACCCTAAGCCTAACCCTAAGCCTAACCCTAACCCTAGGCTACCCTTGACTGCTTCTGCCGCCAATATATTTCCTAAGCACTAGAGTTTTAAGGAACAGCTTAAAAAGAGAATCCTAATGTGATTTCTTTATAATGGGTGTGTTCCTAATCTGATCCTAGTGTCTAAACTCTTCTCCATGGCTGGACCACCAAATAATATTCCTTTACGTGCTAAGGGGTATCTAGAGAGTGGGATATGTTTAATAACTACCCTAACCTAACGCGTACCCTAACCCTAACCCCTACCCTAACCCTAACACGTACCCTAATCCTAACCCGTACCCTAAACCGAGCCCTAACCCTAACACTAACCCTAACCCTAACCCTAACCCATACCCTACCCCGTACCCGAAGCCCTCCCCGAACCCGTACCCTAAGCCGTACCCTAAGCCTAACCCTAAGCCTAACCCTAACCGTAGGCTACCCTTGACTGCTTCTGCCTCCAATAGATTTCCTAAGCACTAGTGTTTTAAGAAACAGCTTAAAAAGAGAATCCTAATGTGATTTCTTTATAATGGGTGTGTTCCTTATCTTATCCTAGTGTCTAAACTCTTCTCCATGCCTGGACCCCCAAATAATATTCCTTTACGTGCTAAGGGGTATCTAGAGAGTGGGATAGGTTTAATAACTACCCTAACCGTAACGCGTACCCTAACCCTAACCCTAACACGTACCCTAATCCTAACCCGTACCCTAAACCGAGCCCTAACCCTAACACTAACCCTAACCCTAACCCTAACCCATACCCTACGCCGTATGCGAAGCCCTCCCCAAACCTGTACCCTAAGCCGTACCCTAAGCCTAACCCTAAGCCTAACCCTAACCCTAGGCTACCCTTGACTGCTTCTGCCTCCAATAGATTTCCTAAGCACTAGTGTTTTAAGGAACAGCTTAAAAAGAGAATCATAATGTGATTTCTTTATAATGTGTGTGTTCCTTATGTTATCTTAGTGTCTAAACTCTTCTCCATGGCTGGACCCCCAAATAATATTCCTTTACGTGCTAAGGGGTATCGAGAGAGAGGGATAGGTTTAATAACTACCCTAACCCTAACGCGTACCCTAACCCTAACCCCTACCGTAACCCTAACACGTACCCTAATCCTAACCCGTACCCTAAACCGAGCCCTAACCCTAACACTAACCCTAACCCTAACCCTAACCCATACCCTACGCCGTACCCGAAGCCCTCCCTGAACCCGTACCCTAAGCCGTACCCTAAGCCTAACCCTAAGCCTAACCCTAACCCTAGGCTACCCTTGACTGCTTCTGCCACCAATAGATTTCCTAAGCACTAGTGTTTTAAGGAACAGCTTAAAAAGAGAATCCTAATGTGATGTCTTTATAATGTGTGTGTTCCTTATATTATCTTAGTGTCTAAACTCTTCTCCATGGCTGGACCCCCAAATAATATTCCTTTACGTGCTAAGGGGTATCTAGAGAGTGGGATAGGTTTAATAACTACCCTAACCGTAACGCGTACCCTAACCCTAACCCCTACCCTAACCCTAACACGTACCCTAATCCTAACCCGTACCCTAAACCGAGCCCTAACCCTAACACTAACCCTAACCCTAACCCTAACCCATACCCTACGCCGTACCCGAAGCCCTCCCCGAACCCGTACCCTAAGCCGTACCCTAAGCCTAACCCTAAGCCTAACCCTAACCGTAGGCTACCCTTGACTGCTTCTGCCTCCAATAGATTTCCTAAGCACTAGTGTTTTAAGGAACAGCTTAAGAAGAGAATCCTAATGTGATTTCTTTATAATGGGTGTGTTCCTTATCTTATCCTAGTGTCTAAACTCTTCTCCATGGCTGGACCCCCAAATAATATTCCTTTACGTGCTAAGGGGTAACTAGAGAGTGGAATAGGTTTAATAACTACCCTAACCCTAATGCGTACCCTAACGCTAACCCCTACCCTAACCCTAACACGTACCCTAATCCTAACCCGTACCCTAAACCGAGCCCTAACCCTAACACTAACCCTAACCCTAACCCTAACCCATACCCTACGCCGTATCCGAAGCCCTCCCCAAACCTGTACCCTAAGCCGTACCCCAAGCCTAACCCTAAGCCTAACCCTAACCCTAGGCTACCCTTGACTGCTTCTGCCACCAATAGATTTCCCAAGCACTAGTGTTTTAAGGAACAGCTTAAAAAGAGAATCCTAATGTGATTTCTTTATAATGTGTGTGTTCCTTATATTATCTTAGTGTCTAAACTCTTCTCCATGGCTGGACTCCCAAATAATATTCCTTTACGTGCTAAGGGGTATCTAGAGAGTGGGATAGGTTTAATAACTACCCTAACCGTAACGCGTACCCTAACCCTAACCCCTACCCTAACCCTAACACGTACCCTAATCCTAACCCGTACCCTAAACCGAGCCCTAACCCTAACACTAACCCTAACCCTAACCCTAACCCATACCCTACGCCGTACCCGAAGCCCTCCCCGAACCCGTACCCTAAGCCGTACCCTAAGCCTAACCCTAAGCCTAACCCTAACCCTAGGCTACCCTTGACTGCTTCTGCCTCCAATAGACTTCCTAAGCACTAGTGTTTTAAGGAACAGCTTAAGAAGAGAATCCTAATGTGATTTCTTTATAATGGGTGTGTTCCTTATCTTATCCTAGTGTCTAAACTCTTCTCCATGGCTGGACCCCCAAATAATATTCCTTTACGTGCCAAGGGGTAACTAGAGAGTGGGATAGGTTTAATAACTACCCTAACCCTAACGCGTACCCTAACGCTAACCCCTACCCTAACCCTAACACGTACCCTAATCCTAACCCGTACCCTAAACCGAGCCCTAACCCTAACACTAACCCTAACCCTAACTCTAACCCATACCCTACGCCGTACCCGAAGCCCTCCCCAAACCCGTACCCTAAACCGTACCCTAAGCCTAACCCTAAGCCTAACCCTAACCCTAGGCTACCCTTGACTGCTTCTGCCTCCAATAGATTTCCTAAGCACTAGTGTTTTAAGGAACAGCTTAAAAAGGGAATCCTAATGTGATTTCTTTATAATGGGTGTGTTCCTTATCTAATCCTAGTGTCTAAACTCTTCTCCATGGCTGGACCCCCAAATAATATTCCTTTACGTGCTAAGGGGTATCTAGAGAGTGGGATAGGTTTAATCACTACCCTAACCCTAACGTGTACCCTAACCCTAACCCCTACCCTAACCCTAACACGTACCCTAATCCTAACCCGTACCCTAAACCGAGCCCAAACCCTAACACTAACCCTAACCCTAACCCTAACCCATACCCTACGCCGTATCCAAAGCCCTCCCCGAACCCGTACCCTAAGCCGTACCCTAAGCCTAACCCTAAGCCTAACCCTAACCCTAGGCTACCCTTGACTGCTTCTGCCTCCAATAGATTTCCTAAGCACTAGTGTTTTAAGGAACAGCTTAAAAAGAGAATCCTAATGTGATTTCTTTATAATGTGTGTGTTCCTTATATTATCTTAGTGTCTAAACTCTTCTCCATGGCTGGACCTCCAAATAATATTCCTTTACGTGATAAGGGGTATCTAGAGAGTGGGATAGGTTTAATAACTACCCTAACCCTAACGCGTACCCTAACCCTAACCCCTACCCTAACCCTAACACGTACCCTAATCCTAACCTGTACCCTAAACCGAGCCCTAACACTAACCCTAACCCATACCCTACGCCGTACCCGAAACCCTCCCCGAACCCGTACCCTAAGCCGTACCCTAAGCCTAACCCTAAGCCTAACCATAACCCTAGGCTACCCTTGACTGCTTCTACCTCCAATATATTTCCTAAGCACTAGTGTTTTAAGGAACAGCTTAAAAATAGAATACTAATGTGATTTCTTTATAATGTGTGTGTTCCTTATATTATCTTAGTGTCTAAACTCTTCTCCATTGGTGGACCCCCAAATAATATTCCTTTACGTGCTAAGGGGTATCTAGAGAGTGGGATATGTTTAATAACTACCCTAACCCTAACGCGTACCCTAACCCTAACCCCTACCCTAACCCTAACACGTACCCTAATCCTAACCCGTACCCTAAACCGAGCCCTAACCCTAACTCTAACCCTAACCCTAACCCTAACACATACCCTACGCTGTACCCGAAGCCCTCCCCGAACCCGTACCCTAAGCCGTACCCTAAGCCTAACCCTAAGCCTAACCCTAACCCTAGGCTACCCTTGACTTCTTCTGCCTCCAATAGATTTCCTAAGCACTAGTGTTTTAAGGAACAGCTTAAAAAGAGAATCCTAATGTGATTTCTTTATAATGGGTGTGTTCCTTATCTTATCTTAGTGTCTAAACTCTTCTCCATGGCTGGACCCCCAAATAATATTCCTTTACGTGCTAAGGGGTAACTAGAGAGTGGGATAGGTTTAATAACTACCCTAACCCTAACGCGTACCCTAACGCTAACCGCTACCCTAACCCTAACACGTACCCTAATCCTAACCCGTACCCTAAACCGAGCCCTAACCCTAACACTAACCCTAACCCTAACCCTAACCCATACCCTACGCCATACCCGAATCCCTCCCCGAACCCGTACCCTAAGCCGTACCCTAAGCCTAAACCTAAGCCTAACCCTAACCCTAGGCTACCCTTGACTGCTTCTGCCTCCAATAGATTTCCTAAGCACTAGTGTTGTAAGGAACAGCTTAAAAAGAGAATCCTAATGTGATTTCTTTATAATGGGTGTGTTCCTTATCTAATCCTAGTGTCTAAACTCTTCTCCATGGCTGGACCTCCAAATAATATTCCTTTATGTGCTAAGGGGTATCTAGAGAGTGGGATAGGTTTAATAACTACCCTAACCCTAACGCGTACCCTAACCCTAACCCCTACCCTAACCCTAACACGTACCCTAATCCTAACCCGTACCCTAAACCGAGCCCTAACCCTGACACTAACCCTAACCCTAACCCTAACCCATACCCTACGCCGTACCCGAAACCCTCCCCGAACCCGTACCCTAAGCCGTACCCTAAGCCTAACCCTAAGCCTAACCCTAACCCTAGGCTACCCTTGACTGCTTCTGCCGCCAATATATTTCCTAAGCACTAGAGTTTTAAGGAACAGCTTAAAAAGAGAATCCTAATGTGATTTCTTTATAATGGGTGTGTTCCTAATCTGATCCTAGTGTCTAAACTCTTCTCCATGGCTGGACCACCAAATAATATTCCTTTACGTGTTAAGGGGTATCTAGAGAGTGGGATATGTTTAATAACTACCCTAACCTAACGCGTACCCTAACCCTAACCCCTACCCTAACCCTAACACGTACCCTAATCCTAACCCGTACCCTAAACCGAGCCCTAACCCTAACACTAACCCTAACCCTAACCCTAACCCATACCCTACCCCGTACCCGAAGCCCTCCCCGAACCCGTACCCTAAGCCGTACCCTAAGCCTAACCCTAAGCCTAACCCTAACCGTAGGCTACCCTTGACTGTTTCTGCCTCCAATAGATTTCCTAAGCACTAGTGTTTTAAGAAACAGCTTAAAAAGAGAATCCTAATGTGATTTCTTTATAATGGGTGTGTTCCTTATCTTATCCTAGTGTCTAAACTCTTCTCCATGGCTGGACCCCCAAATAATATTCCTTTACGTGCTAAGGGGTAACTAGAGAGTGGGATAGGTTTAATAACTACCCTAACCCTAACGCGTACCCTAACGCTAACCGCTACCCTAACCCTAACACGTACCCTAATCCTAACCCGTACCCTAAACCGAGCCCTAACCCTAACACTAACCCTAACCCTAACCCTAACCCATACCCTACGCCATACCCGAATCCCTCCCCGAACCCGTACCCTAAGCCGTACCCTAAGCCTAAACCTAAGCCTAACCCTAACCCTAGGCTACCCTTGACTGCTTCTGCCTCCAATAGATTTCCTAAGCACTAGTGTTGTAAGGAACAGCTTAAAAAGAGAATCCTAATGTGATTTCTTTATAATGGGTGTGTTCCTTATCTAATCCTAGTGTCTAAACTCTTCTCCATGGCTGGACCCCCAAATAATATTCCTTTATGTGCTAAGGGGTATCTAGAGAGTGGGATAGGTTTAATAACTACCCTAACCCTAACGCGTACCCTAACCCTAACCCCTACCCTAACCCTAACACGTACCCTAATCCTAACCCGTACCCTAAACCGAGCCCTAACCCTGACACTAACCCTAACCCTAACCCTAACCCATACCCTACGCCGTACCCGAAACCCTCCCCGAACCCGTACCCTAAGCCGTACCCTAAGCCTAACCCTAAGCCTAACCCTAACCCTAGGCTACCCTTGACTGCTTCTGCCGCCAATATATTTCCTAAGCACTAGAGTTTTAAGGAACAGCTTAAAAAGAGAATCCTAATGTGATTTCTTTATAATGGGTGTGTTCCTAATCTGATCCTAGTGTCTAAACTCTTCTCCATGGCTGGACCACCAAATAATATTCCTTTACGTGCTAAGGGGTATCTAGAGAGTGGGATATGTTTAATAACTACCCTAACCTAACGCGTACCCTAACCCTAACCCCTACCCTAACCCTAACACGTACCCTAATCCTAACCCGTACCCTAAACCGAGCCCTAACCCTAACACTAACCCTAACCCTAACCCTAACCCATACCCTACCCCGTACCCGAAGCCCTCCCTGAACCCGTACCCTAAGCCGTACCCTAAGCCTAACCCTAAGCCTAACCCTAACCGTAGGCTACCCTTGACTGTTTCTGCCTCCAATAGATTTCCTAAGCACTAGTGTTTTAAGAAACAGCTTAAAAAGAGAATCCTAATGTGATTTCTTTATAATGGGTGTGTTCCTTATCTTATCCTAGTGTCTAAACTCTTCTCCATGGCTGGACCCCCAAATAATATTCCTTTACGTGCTAAGGGGTAACTAGAGAGTGGGATAGGTTTAATAACTACCCTAACCCTAACGCGTACCCTAACGCTAACCGCTACCCTAACCCTAACACGTACCCTAATCCTAACCCGTACCCTAAACCGAGCCCTAACCCTAACACTAACCCTAACCCTAACCCTAACCCATACCCTACGCCATACCCGAATCCCTCCCCGAACCCGTACCCTAAGCCGTACCCTAAGCCTAAACCTAAGCCTAACCCTAACCCTAGGCTACCCTTGACTGCTTCTGCCTCCAATAGATTTCCTAAGCACTAGTGTTGTAAGGAACAGCTTAAAAAGAGAATCCTAATGTGATTTCTTTATAATGGGTGTGTTCCTTATCTAATCCTAGTGTCTAAACTCTTCTCCATGGCTGGACCCCCAAATAATATTCCTTTATGTGCTAAGGGGTATCTAGAGAGTGGGATAGGTTTAATAACTACCCTAACCCTAACGCGTACCCTAACCCTAACCCCTACCCTAACCCTAACACGTACCCTAATCCTAACCCGTACCCTAAACCGAGCCCTAACCCTAACACTAACCCTAACCCTAACCCTAACCCATACCCTACGCCATACCCGAAACCCTCCCCGAACCCGTACCCTAAGCCGTACCCTAAGCCTAACCCTAAGCCTAACTCTAACCCTAGGCTACCCTTGACTGCTTCTGCCGCCAATATATTTCCTAAGCACTAGAGTTTTAAGGAACAGCTTAAAAAGAGAATCCTAATGTGATTTCTTTATAATGGGTGTGTTCCTAATCTGATCCTAGTGTCTAAACTCTTCTCCATGGCTGGACCACCAAATAATATTCCTTTACGTGCTAAGGGGTATCTAGAGAGTGGGATATGTTTAATAACTACCCTAACCTAACGCGTACCCTAACCCTAACCCCTACCCTAACCCTAAAACGTACCCTAATCCTAACCCGTACCCTAAACCGAGCCCTAACCCTAACACTAACCCTAACCCTAACCCTAACCCATACCCTACCCCGTACCCGAAGCCCTCCCCGAACCCGTACCCTAAGCCGTACCCTAAGCCTAACCCTAAGCCTAACCCTAACCGTAGGCTACCCTTGACTGCTTCTGCCTCCAATAGATTTCCTAAGCACTAGTGTTTTAAGAAACAGCTTAAAAAGAGAATCCTAATGTGATTTCTTTATAATGGGTGTGTTCCTTATCTTATCCTAGTGTCTAAACTCTTCTCCATGGCTGGACCCCCAAATAATATTCCTTTACCTGCTCAGGGGTATCTAGAGAGTGGGATAGGTTTAATAACTACCCTAACCGTAACGCGTACCCTAACCCTAACCCTAACACGTACCCTAATCCTAACCCGTACCCTAAACCGAGCCCTAACCCTAACACTAACCCTAACCCTAACCCTAACCCATACCCTACGCCGTATCCGAAGCCCTCCCCAAACCTGTACCCTAAGCCGTACCCTAAGCCTAACCCTAAGCCTAACCCTAACCCTAGGCTACCCTTGACTGCTTCTGCCTCCAATAGATTTCCTAAGCACTAGTGTTTTAAGGAACAGCTTAAAAAGAGAATCATAATGTGATTTCTTTATAATGTGTGTGTTCCTTATGTTATCTTAGTGTCTAAACTCTTCTCCATGGCTGGACCCCCAAATAATATTCCTTTACGTGCTAAGGGGTATCGAGAGAGAGGGATAGGTTTAATAACTACCCTAACCCTAACGCGTACCCTAACCCTAACCCCTACCGTAACACTAACACGTACCCTAATCCTAACCCGTACCCTAAACCGAGCCCTAACCCTAACACTAACCCTAACCCTAACCCTAACCCATACCCTACGCCGTACCCGAAGCCCTCCCTGAACCCGTACCCTAAGCCGTACCCTAAGCCTAACCCTAAGCCTAACCCTAACCCTAGGCTACCCTTGACTGCTTCTGCCACCAATAGATTTCCTAAGCACTAGTGTTTTAAGGAACAGCTTAAAAAGAGAATCCTAATGTGATGTCTTTATAATGTGTGTGTTCCTTATATTATCTTAGTGTCTAAACTCTTCTCCATGGCTGGACCCCCAAATAATATTCCTTTACGTGCTAAGGGGTATCTAGAGAGTGGGATAGGTTTAATAACTACCCTAACCGTAACGCGTACCCTAACCCTAACCCCTACCCTAACCCTAACACGTACCCTAATCCTAACCCGTACCCTAAACCGAGCCCTAACCCTAACACTAACCCTAACCCTAACCCTAACCCATACCCTACGCCGTACCCGAAGCCCTCCCCGAACCCGTACCCTAAGCCGTACCCTAAGCCTAACCCTAAGCCTAACCCTAACCGTAGGCTACCCTTGACTGCTTCTGCCTCCAATAGATTTCCTAAGCACTAGTGTTTTAAGGAACAGCTTAAGAAGAGAATCCTAATGTGATTTCTTTATAATGGGTGTGTTCCTTATCTTATCCTAGTGTCTAAACTCTTCTCCATGGCTGGACCCCCAAATAATATTCCTTTACGTGCTAAGGGGTAACTAGAGAGTGGAATAGGTTTAATAACTACCCTAACCCTAATGCGTACCCTAACGCTAACCCCTACCCTAACCCTAACACGTACCCTAATCCTAACCCGTACCCTAAACCGAGCCCTAACCCTAACACTAACCCTAACCCTAACCCTAACCCATACCCTACGCCGTATCCGAAGCCCTCCCCAAACCTGTACCCTAAGCCGTACCCCAAGCCTAACCCTAAGCCTAACCCTAACCCTAGGCTACCCTTGACTGCTTCTGCCACCAATAGATTTCCCAAGCACTAGTGTTTTAAGGAACAGCTTAAAAAGAGAATCCTAATGTGATTTCTTTATAATGTGTGTGTTCCTTATATTATCTTAGTGTCTAAACTCTTCTCCATGGCTGGACTCCCAAATAATATTCCTTTACGTGCTAAGGGGTATCTAGAGAGTGGGATAGGTTTAATAACTACCCTAACCGTAACGCGTACCCTAACCCTAACCCCTACCCTAACCCTAACACGTACCCTAATCCTAACCCGTACCCTAAACCGAGCCCTAACCCTAACACTAACCCTAACCCTAACCCTAACCCATACCCTACGCCGTACCCGAAGCCCTCCCCGAACCCGTACCCTAAGCCGTACCCTAAGCCTAACCCTAAGCCTAACCCTAACCCTAGGCTACCCTTGACTGCTTCTGCCTCCAATAGACTTCCTAAGCACTAGTGTTTTAAGGAACAGCTTAAGAAGAGAATCCTAATGTGATTTCTTTATAATGGGTGTGTTCCTTATCTTATCCTAGTGTCTAAACTCTTCTCCATGGCTGGACCCCCAAATAATATTCCTTTACGTGCCAAGGGGTAACTAGAGAGTGGGATAGGTTTAATAACTACCCTAACCCTAACGCGTACCCTAACGCTAACCCCTACCCTAACCCTAACACGTACCCTAATCCTAACCCGTACCCTAAACCGAGCCCTAACCCTAACACTAACCCTAACCCTAACTCTAACCCATACCCTACGCCGTACCCGAAGCCCTCCCCAAACCCGTACCCTAAACCGTACCCTAAGCCTAACCCTAAGCCTAACCCTAACCCTAACCCTAGGCTACCCTTGACTGCTTCTGCCTCCAATAGATTTCCTAAGCACTAGTGTTTTAAGGAACAGCTTAAAAAGGGAATCCTAATGTGATTTCTTTATAATGGGTGTGTTCCTTATCTAATCCTAGTGTCTAAACTCTTCTCCATGGCTGGACCCCCAAATAATATTCCTTTACGTGCTAAGGGGTATCTAGAGAGTGGGATAGGTTTAATCACTACCCTAACCCTAACGTGTACCCTAACCCTAACCCCTACCCTAACCCTAACACGTACCCTAATCCTAACCCGTACCCTAAACCGAGCCCAAACCCTAACACTAACCCTAACCCTAACCCTAACCCATACCCTACGCCGTATCCAAAGCCCTCCCCGAACCCGTACCCTAAGCCGTACCCTAAGCCTAACCCTAAGCCTAACCCTAACCCTAGGCTACCCTTGACTGCTTCTGCCTCCAATAGATTTCCTAAGCACTAGTGTTTTAAGGAACAGCTTAAAAAGAGAATCCTAATGTGATTTCTTTATAATGTGTGTGTTCCTTATATTATCTTAGTGTCTAAACTCTTCTCCATGGCTGGACCTCCAAATAATATTCCTTTACGTGATAAGGGGTATCTAGAGAGTGGGATAGGTTTAATAACTACCCTAACCCTAACGCGTACCCTAACCCTAACCCCTACCCTAACCCTAACACGTACCCTAATCCTAACCTGTACCCTAAACCGAGCCCTAACACTAACCCTAACCCATACCCTACGCCGTACCCGAAACCCTCCCCGAACCCGTACCCTAAGCCGTACCCTAAGCCTAACCCTAAGCCTAACCCTAAGCCTAACCCTAACCGTAGGCTACCCTTGACTGTTTCTGCCTCCAATAGATTTCCTAAGCACTAGTGTTTTAAGAAACAGCTTAAAAAGAGAATCCTAATGTGATTTCTTTATAATGGGTGTGTTCCTTATCTTATCCTAGTGTCTAAACTCTTCTCCATGGCTGGACCCCCAAATAATATTCCTTTACGTGCTAAGGGGTAACTAGAGAGTGGGATAGGTTTAATAACTACCCTAACCCTAACGCGTACCCTAACGCTAACCGCTACCCTAACCCTAACACGTACCCTAATCCTAACCCGTACCCTAAACCGAGCCCTAACCCTAACACTAACCCTAACCCTAACCCTAACCCATACCCTACGCCATACCCGAATCCCTCCCCGAACCCGTACCCTAAGCCGTACCCTAAGCCTAAACCTAAGCCTAACCCTAACCCTAGGCTACCCTTGACTGCTTCTGCCTCCAATAGATTTCCTAAGCACTAGTGTTGTAAGGAACAGCTTAAAAAGAGAATCCTAATGTGATTTCTTTATAATGGGTGTGTTCCTTATCTAATCCTAGTGTCTAAACTCTTCTCCATGGCTGGACCCCCAAATAATATTCCTTTATGTGCTAAGGGGTATCTAGAGAGTGGGATAGGTTTAATAACTACCCTAACCCTAACGCGTACCCTAACCCTAACCCCTACCCTAACCCTAACACGTACCCTAATCCTAACCCGTACCCTAAACCGAGCCCTAACCCTAACACTAACCCTAACCCTAACCCTAACCCATACCCTACGCCATACCCGAAACCCTCCTCGAACCCGTACCCTAAGCCGTACCCTAAGCCTAACCCTAAGCCTAACTCTAACCCTAGGCTACCCTTGACTGCTTCTGCCGCCAATATATTTCCTAAGCACTAGAGTTTTAAGGAACAGCTTAAAAAGAGAATCCTAATGTGATTTCTTTATAATGGGTGTGTTCCTAATCTGATCCTAGTGTCTAAACTCTTCTCCATGGCTGGACCACCAAATAATATTCCTTTACGTGCTAAGGGGTATCTAGAGAGTGGGATATGTTTAATAACTACCCTAACCTAACGCGTACCCTAACCCTAACCCCTACCCTAACCCTAACACGTACCCTAATCCTAACCCGTACCCTAAACCGAGCCCTAACCCTAACACTAACCCTAACCCTAACCCTAACCCATACCCTACCCCGTACCCGAAGCCCTCCCCGAACCCGTACCCTAAGCCGTACCCTAAGCCTAACCCTAAGCCTAACCCTAACCGTAGGCTACCCTTGACTGCTTCTGCCTCCAATAGATTTCCTAAGCACTAGTGTTTTAAGAAACAGCTTAAAAAGAGAATCCTAATGTGATTTCTTTATAATGGGTGTGTTCCTTATCTTATCCTAGTGTCTAAACTCTTCTCCATGGCTGGACCCCCAAATAATATTCCTTTACCTGCTCAGGGGTATCTAGAGAGTGGGATAGGTTTAATAACTACCCTAACCGTAACGCGTACCCTAACCCTAACCCTAACACGTACCCTAATCCTAACCCGTACCCTAAACCGAGCCCTAACCCTAACACTAACCCTAACCCTAACCCTAACCCATACCCTACGCCGTATCCGAAGCCCTCCCCAAACCTGTACCCTAAGCCGTACCCTAAGCCTAACCCTAAGCCTAACCCTAACCCTAGGCTACCCTTGACTGCTTCTGCCTCCAATAGATTTCCTAAGCACTAGTGTTTTAAGGAACAGCTTAAAAAGAGAATCATAATGTGATTTCTTTATAATGTGTGTGTTCCTTATGTTATCTTAGTGTCTAAACTCTTCTCCATGGCTGGACCCCCAAATAATATTCCTTTACGTGCTAAGGGGTATCGAGAGAGAGGGATAGGTTTAATAACTACCCTATCCCTAACGCGTACCCTAACCCTAACCCCTACCGTAACCCTAACACGTACCCTAATCCTAACCCGTACCCTAAACCGAGCCCTAACCCTAACACTAACCCTAACCCTAACCCTAACCCATACCCTACGCCGTACCCGAAGCCCTCCCTCAACCCGTACCCTAAGCCGTACCCTAAGCCTAACCCTAAGCCTAACCCTAACCCTAGGCTACCCTTGACTGCTTCTGCCACCAATAGATTTCCTAAGCACTAGTGTTTTAAGGAACAGCTTAAAAAGAGAATCCTAATGTGATTTCTTTATAATGTGTGTGTTCCTTATATTATCTTAGTGTCTAAACTCTTCTCCATGGCTGGACCCCCAAATAATATTCCTTTACGTGCTAAGGGGTATCTAGAGAGTGGGATAGGTTTAATAACTACCCTAACCGTAACGCGTACCCTAACCCTAACCCCTACCCTAACCCTAACACGTACCCTAATCCTAACCCGTACCCTAAACCGAGCCCTAACCCTAACACTAACCCTAACCCTAACCCTAACCCATACCCTACGCCGTACCCGAAGCCCTCCCCGAACCCGTACCCTAAGCCGTACCCTAAGCCTAACCCTAAGCCTAACCCTAACCCTAGGCTACCCTTGACTGCTTCTGCCTCCAATAGATTTCCTAAGCACTAGTGTTTTAAGGAACAGCTTAAAAAGGGAATCCTAATGTGATTTCTTTATAATGGGTGTGTTCCTTATCTAATCCTAGTGTCTAAACTCTTCTCCATGGCTGGACCCCCAAATAATATTCTTTTATGTGCTAAGGGGTATCTAGAGAGTGGAAAAGGTTTAATCACTACCCTAACCCTAACGAGTACACTAACCCTAACCCCTACCCTAACCCTAACACGTACCCTAATCCTAACCCATACCCTAAACCGAGCCCTAACCCTAACACTAACCCTAACCCTAACCCTAACCCATACACTACGCTGTACCCGAAGCCCTCCCCGAACCCGTACCCTAAGCCGTACCCTAAGCCTACCCCTAAGCCTAACCCTAACCCTAGGCTACCCTTGACTGCTTCTGCCGCCAATAGATTTCCTAAGCACTAGTGTTTTAAGGAACAGCTTAAAAAGGGAATCCTAATGTGATTTCTTTATAATGGGTGTGTTCCTTATCTAATCCTAGTGTCTAAACTCTTCTCCATGGCTGGACCCCCAAATAATATTCTTTTATGTGCTAAGGGGTATCTAGAGAGTGGGAAAGGTTTAATCACTACCCTAACCCTAACGAGTACACTAACCCTAACCCCTACCCTAACCCTAACACGTACCCTAATCCTAACCCGTACCCTAAACCGAGCCCTAACCCTAACACTAACCCTAACCCTAACCCTAACCCATACCCTACGCTGTACCCGAAGCCCTCCCCGATCCCGTACCCTAAGCCGTACCCTAAGCCTACCCCTAAGCCTAACCCTAACCCTAGGCTACCCTTGACTGCTTCTGCCTCCAATAGATTTCCTAAGCACTAGTGTTTTAAGGAACAGCTTAAAAAGAGAATCCTAATGTGATTTCTTTATAATGGGTGTGTTCCTTATATTATCTTAGTGTCTAAACTCTTCTCCATGGCTGGACCCCCAAATAATATTCCTTTACGTGCTAAGGGGTATCTAGAGAGTGGGATAGGTTTAATCACTACCCTAACCCTAACGCGTACCCTAACCCTAACCCCTACCCTAACCCTAACACGTACCCTAATCCTAACCCGTACCCTAAACCGAGCCCTAACCCTAACACTAACCCTAACTCTAATCCTAACCCATACCCTACACCGTACCCGAAGCCCTCCCCGAACCCGTACCCTAAGCCGTACCCTAAGCCTAACCCTAAGCCTAACCCTAACCGTAGGCTACCCTTGACTGCTTCTGCCTCCAATAGACTTCCTAAGCACTAGTGTTTTAAGGAACAGCTTAAGAAGAGAATCCTAATGTGATTTCTTTATAATGGGTGTGTTCCTTATCTTATCCTAGTGTCTAAACTCTTCTCCATGGCTGGACCCCCAAATAATATTCTTTTACGTGCTAAGGGGTAACTAGAGAGTGGGATAGTTTTAATAACTACCCTAACCCTAACGCGTACCCTAACGCTAACCCCTACCCTAACCCTAACACGTACCCTAATCCTAACCCGTACCCTAAACCGAGCCCTAACCCTAACACTAACCCTAACCCTAACTCTAACCCATACCCTACGCCGTACCCGAAGCCCTCCCCAAACCCGAACCCTAAACCGTACCCTCAGCCTAACCCTAAGCCTAACCCTAACCCTAGGCTACCCTTGACTGCTTCTGCCTCCAATAGATTTCCTAAGCACTAGTGTTTTAAGGAACAGCTTAAAAAGGGAATCCTAATGTGATTTCTTTATAATGGGTGTGTTCCTTATCTAATCCTAGTGTCTAAACTCTTCTCGATGGCTGGACCCCCAAATAATATTCTTTTATGTGCTAAGGGGTATCTAGAGAGTGGGATAGGTTTAATCACTACCCTAACCCTAACGCGTACCCTAACCCTAACCCGTAACCTAAACCGAGCCCTAACCCTAACACTAACCCTAACCCTAACCTTAACCCATACCCTACACCGTACCCGAAGCCCTCCCCGAACCCGTACCCTAAGCCGTACCGTAAGCCTAACCCTAAGCCTAACCATAACCCTAGGCTACCCTTGACTGCTTCTGCCTCCAATATATTTCCTAAGCACTAGTGTTTTAAGGAACAGCTTAAAAAGGGAATCCTAATGTGATTTCTTTATAATGGGTGTGTTCCTTATCTAATCCTAGTGTCTAAACTCTTCTCCATGGCTGGACCTCCAAATAATATTCCTTTACGTGATAAGGGGTATCTAGAGAGTGGGATAGGTTTAATAACTACCCTAACCCTAACGCGTACCCTAACCCTAACCCCTACCCTAACCCTAACACGTACCCTAATCCTAACCTGTACCCTAAACCGAGCCCTAACCCTAACCCTAACCCATACCCTACGCCGTACCCGAAACCCTCCCCGAACCCGTACCCTAAGCCGAACCCTAAGCCTAACCCTAAGCCTAACCATAACCCTAGGCTACCCTTGACTGCTTCTGCCTCCAATATATTTCCAAAGCACTAGTGTTTTAAGGAACAGCTTAAAGAGAGAATACTAATGTGATTTCTTTATAATGTGTGTTTTCCTTATATTATCTTAGTGTCTAAACTCTTCTCCATTGCTGGACCCCCAAATAATATTCCTTTACGTGCTAAGGGGTATCTAGAGAGTGGGATAGGTTTAATAACTACCCTAACCGTAACGCGTAACCTAACCCTAACCCCTACACTAACCCTAACACGTACCCTAATCCTAACCCGTACCCTAAACCGAGCCCTAATCCTAACACTAACCCTAACCCTAATCCTAACCCATACCCTACACCGTACCCGAAGCCCTCCCCGAACCCGTACCCTAAGCCGTACCCTAAGCCTAACCCTAAGCCTAACCCTAACCCTAGGCTACCCTTGACTGCTTCTGCCTCCAATATATTTCCTAAGCACTAGTGTTTTAAGGAACAGTTTAAAAAGGGAATCCTAATGTGATTTCTTTATAATGGGTGTGTTCCTTATCTAATCCTAGTGTCTAAACTCTTCTCCATGGCTGGACCTCCAAATAATATTCCTTTACGTGATAAGGGGTATCTAGAGAGTGGGATAGGTTTAATAACTACCCTAACCCTAACGCGTACCCTAACCCTAACCCCTACCCTAACCCTAACACGTACCCTAATCCTAACCTGTACCCTAAACCGAGCCCTAACCCTAACCCTAACCCATACCCTACGCCGTACCCGAAACCCTCCCCGAACCCGTACCCTAAGCCGTACCCTAAGCCTAACCCTAAGCCTAACCATAACCCTAGGCTACCCTTGACTGCTTCTGCCTCCAATATATTTCCTAAGCACTAGTGTTTTAAGGAACAGCTTAAAAAGAGAATACTAATGTGATTTCTTTATAATGTGTGTTTTCCTTATATTATCTTAGTGTCTAAACTCTTCTCCATTGCTGGACCCCCAAATAATATTCCTTTACGTGCTAAGGGGTATCTAGAGAGTGGGATAGGTTTAATAACTACCCTAACCGTAACGCGTAACCTAACCCTAACCCCTACACTAACCCTAACACGTACCCTAATCCTAACCCGTACCCTAAACCGAGCCCTAACCATAACACTAACCCTAACCCTAACCCTAACCCATACCCTACGCTGTACCCGAAGCCCTCCCCGAACCCGTACCCTAAGACGTACCCTAAGCCTAACCCTAAGCCTAACCCTAACCCTAGGCTACCCTTGACTGCTTCTGCCTCCAATAGATTTCCTAAGCACTAGTGTTTTAAGGAACAGCTTAAGAAGAGAATCCTAATGTGATTTCTTTATAATGGGTGTGATCCTTATTTTATCCTAGTGTCTAAACTCTTCTCCATGGCTGGACCCCCAAATAATATTCCTTTACGTGCTAAGGGGTATCGAGAGAGAGGGATAGGTTTAATAACTACCCTAACCCTAACGCGTACCCTAACCCTAACCCCTACCGTAACCCTAACACGTACCCTAATCCTAACCCGTACCCTAAACCGAGCCCTAACCCTAACACTAACCCTAACCCTAACCCTAACCCATACCCTACGCCGTACCCGAAGCACTCCCTGAACCCGTACCCTAAGCCGTACCCTAAGCCTAACCCTAAGCCTAACCCTAACCCTAGGCTACCCTTGACTGCTTCTGCCACCAATAGATTTCCTAAGCACTAGTGTTTTAAGGAACAGCTTAAAAAGAGAATCCTAATGTGATGTCTTTATAATGTGTGTGTTCCTTATATTATCTTAGTGTCTAAACTCTTCTCCATGGCTGGACCCCCAAATAATATTCCTTTACGTGCTAAGGGGTATCTAGAGAGTGGGATAGGTTTAATAACTACCCTAACCGTAACGCGTACCCTAACCCTAACCCCTACCCTAACCCTAACACGTACCCTAATCCTAACCCGTACCCTAAACCGAGCCCTAACCCTAACACTAACCCTAACCCTAACCCTAACCCATACCCTACGCCGTACCCGAAGCCCTCCCCGAACCCGTACCCTAAGCCGTACCCTAAGCCTAACCCTAAGCCTAACCCTAACCGTAGGCTACCCTTGACTGCTTCTGCCTCCAATAGATTTCCGAAGCACTAGTGTTTTAAGGAACAGCTTAAGAAGAGAATCCTAATGTGATTTCTTTATAATGGGTGTGTTCCTTATCTTATCCTAGTGTCTAAACTCTTCTCCATGGCTGGACCCCCAAATAATATTCCTTTACGTGCTAAGGGGTAACTAGAGAGTGGAATAGGTTTAATAACTACCCTAACCCTAATGCATACCCTAACGCTAACCCCTACCCTAACCCTAACACGTACCCTAATCCTAACCCGTACCCTAAACCGAGCCCTAACCCTAACACTAACCCTAACCCTAACCCTAACCCATACCCTACGCCGTATCCGAAGCCCTCCCCAAACCTGTACCCTAAGCCGTACCCCAAGCCTAACCCTAAGCCTAACCCTAACCCTAGGCTACCCTTGACTGCTTCTGCCACCAATAGATTTCCTAAGCACTAGTGTTTTAAGGAACAGCTTAAAAAGAGAATCCTAATGTGATTTCTTTATAATGTGTGTGTTCCTTATATTATCTTAGTGTCTAAACTCTTCTCCATGGCTGGACTCCCAAATAATATTCCTTTACGTGCTAAGGGGTATCTAGAGAGTGGGATAGGTTTAATAACTACCCTAACCGTAACGCGTACCCTAACCCTAACCCCTACCCTAACCCTAACACGTACCCTAATCCTAACCCGTACCCTAAACCGAGCCCTAACCCTAACACTAACCCTAACCCTAACCCTAACCCATACCCTACGCCGTACCCGAAGCCCTCCCCGAACCCGTACCCTAAGCCGTACCCTAAGCCTAACCCTAAGCCTAACCCTAACCCTAGGCTACCCTTGACTGCTTCTGCCTCCAATAGACTTCCTAAGCACTAGTGTTTTAAGGAACAGCTTAAGAAGAGAATCCTAATGTGATTTCTTTATAATGGGTGTGTTCCTTATCTTATCCTAGTGTCTAAACTCTTCTCCATGGCTGGACCCCCAAATAATATTCCTTTACGTGCCAAGGGGTAACTAGAGAGTGGGATAGGTTTAATAACTACCCTAACCCTAACGCGTACCCTAACGCTAACCCCTACCCTAACCCTAACACGTACCCTAATCCTAACCCGTACCCTAAACCGAGCCCTAACCCTAACACTAACCCTAACCCTAACTCTAACCCATACCCTACGCCGTACCCGAAGCCCTCCCCAAACCCGTACCCTAAACCGTACCCTAAGCCTAACCCTAAGCCTAACCCTAACCCTAGGCTACCCTTGACTGCTTCTGCCTCCAATAGATTTCCTAAGCACTAGTGTTTTAAGGAACAGCTTAAAAAGGGAATCCTAATGTGATTTCTTTATAATGGGTGTGTTCCTTATCTAATCCTAGTGTCTAAACTCTTCTCCATGGCTGGACCCCCAAATAATATTCCTTTACGTGCTAAGGGGTATCTAGAGAGTGGGATAGGTTTAATCACTACCCTAACCCTAACGTGTACCCTAACCCTAACCCCTACCCTAACCCTAACACGTACCCTAATCCTAACCCGTACCCTAAACCGAGCCCAAACCCTAACTCTAACCCTAACCCTAACCCTAACCCATACCCTACGCCGTATCCAAAGCCCTCCCCGAACCCGTACCCTAAGCCGTACCCTAAGCGTAACCCTAAGCCTAACCCTAACCCTAGGCTACCCTTGACTGCTTCTGCCTCCAATAGATTTCCTAAGCACTAGTGTTTTAAGGAACAGCTTAAAAAGAGAATCCTAATGTGATTTCTTTATAATGTGTGTGTTCCTTATATTATCTTAGTGTCTAAACTCTTCTCCATGGCTGGACCTCCAAATAATATTCCTTTACGTGATAAGGGGTATCTAGAGAGTGGGATAGGTTTAATAACTACCCTAACCCTAACGCGTACCCTAACCCTAACCCCTACCCTAACCCTAACACGTACCCTAATCCTAACCTGTACCCTAAACCGAGCCCTAACACTAACCCTAACCCATACCCTACGCCGTACCCGAAACCCTCCCCGAACCCGTACCCTAAGCCGTACCCTAAGCCTAACCCTAAGCCTAACCCTAACCCTAGGCTACCCTTGACTGCTTCTGCCTCCAATAGATTTCCTAAGCACTAGTGTTTTAAGGAACAGCTTAAAAAGGGAATCCTAATGTGATTTCTTTATAATGGGTGTGTTCCTTATCTAATCCTAGTGTCTAAACTCTTCTCGATGGCTGGACCCCCAAATAATATTCTTTTATGTGCTAAGGGGTATCTAGAGAGTGGGATAGGTTTAATCACTACCCTAACCCTAACGCGTACCCTAACCCTAACCCGTACCCTAAACCGAGCCCTAACCCTAACACTAACCCTAACCCTAACCTTAACCCATACCCTACACCGTACCCGAAGCCCTCCCCGAACCCGTACCCTAAGCCGTACCGTAAGCCTAACCCTAAGCCTAACCATAACCCTAGGCTACCCTTGACTGCTTCTGCCTCCAATATATTTCCTAAGCACTAGTGTTTTAAGGAACAGCTTAAAAAGGGAATCCTAATGTGATTTCTTTATAATGGGTGTGTTCCTTATCTAATCCTAGTGTCTAAACTCTTCTCCATGGCTGGACCTCCAAATAATATTCCTTTGCGTGATAAGGGGTATGTAGAGAGTGGGATAGGTTTAATAACTACCCTAACCCTAACGCGTACCCTAACCCTAACCCCTACCCTAACCCTAACACGTACCCTAATCCTAACCTGTACCCTAAACCGAGCCCTAACCCTAACCCTAACCCATACCCTACGCCGTACCCGAAACCCTCCCCGAACCCGTACCCTAAGCCGAACCCTAAGCCTAACCCTAAGCCTAACCATAACCCTAGGCTACCCTTGACTGCTTCTGCCTCCAATATATTTCCAAAGCACTAGTGTTTTAAGGAACAGCTTAAAGAGAGAATACTAATGTGATTTCTTTATAATGTGTGTTTTCCTTATATTATCTTAGTGTCTAAACTCTTCTCCATTGCTGGACCCCCAAATAATATTCCTTTACGTGCTAAGGGGTATCTAGAGAGTGGGATAGGTTTAATAACTACCCTAACCGTAACGCGTAACCTAACCCTAACCCCTACACTAACCCTAACACGTACCCTAATCCTAACCCGTACCCTAAACCGAGCCCTAACCATAACACTAACCCTAACCCTAACCCTAACCCATACCCTACGCTGTACCCGAAGCCCTCCCCGAACCCGTACCCTAAGACGTACCCTAAGCCTAACCCTAAGCCTAACCCTAACCCTAGGCTACCCTTGACTGCTTCTGCCTCCAATAGATTTCCTAAGCACTAGTGTTTTAAGGAACAGCTTAAGAAGAGAATCCTAATGTGATTTCTTTATAATGGGTGTGATCCTTATTTTATCCTAGTGTCTAAACTCTTCTCCATGGCTGGACCCCCAAATAATATTCCTTTACGTGCTAAGGGGTATCGAGAGAGAGGGATAGGTTTAATAACTACCCTAACCCTAACGCGTACCCTAACCCTAACCCCTACCGTAACCCTAACACGTACCCTAATCCTAACCCGTACCCTAAACCGAGCCCTAACCCTAACACTAACCCTAACCCTAACCCTAACCCATACCCTACGCCGTACCCGAAGCACTCCCTGAACCCGTACCCTAAGCCGTACCCTAAGCCTAACCCTAAGCCTAACCCTAACCCTAGGCTACCCTTGACTGCTTCTGCCACCAATAGATTTCCTAAGCACTAGTGTTTTAAGGAACAGCTTAAAAAGAGAATCCTAATGTGATGTCTTTATAATGTGTGTGTTCCTTATATTATCTTAGTGTCTAAACTCTTCTCCATGGCTGGACCCCCAAATAATATTCCTTTACGTGCTAAGGGGTATCTAGAGAGTGGGATAGGTTTAATAACTACCCTAACCGTAACGCGTACCCTAACCCTAACCCCTACCCTAACCCTAACACGTACCCTAATCCTAACCCGTACCCTAAACCGAGCCCTAACCCTAACACTAACCCTAACCCTAACCCTAACCCATACCCTACGCCGTACCCGAAGCCCTCCCCGAACCCGTACCCTAAGCCGTACCCTAAGCCTAACCCTAAGCCTAACCCTAACCGTAGGCTACCCTTGACTGCTTCTGCCTCCAATAGATTTCCTAAGCACTAGTGTTTTAAGGAACAGCTTAAAAAGGGAATCCTAATGTGATTTCTTTATAATGGGTGTGTTCCTTATCTAATCCTAGTGTCTAAACTCTTCTCCATGGCTGGACCCCCAAATAATATTCCTTTACGTGCTAAGGGGTATCTAGAGAGTGGGATAGGTTTAATCACTACCCTAACCCTAACGTGTACCCTAACCCTAACCCCTACCCTAACCCTAACACGTACCCTAATCCTAACCCGTACCCTAAACCGAGCCCAAACCCTAACACTAACCCTAACCCTAACCCTAACCCATACCCTACGCCGTATCCAAAGCCCTCCCCGAACCCGTACCCTAAGCCGTACCCTAAGCGTAACCCTAAGCCTAACCCTAACCCTAGGCTACCCTTGACTGCTTCTGCCTCCAATAGATTTCCTAAGCACTAGTGTTTTAAGGAACAGCTTAAAAAGAGAATCCTAATGTGATTTCTTTATAATGTGTGTGTTCCTTATATTATCTTAGTGTCTAAACTCTTCTCCATGGCTGGACCTCCAAATAATATTCCTTTACGTGATAAGGGGTATCTAGAGAGTGGGATAGGTTTAATAACTACCCTAACCCTAACGCGTACCCTAACCCTAACCCCTACCCTAACCCTAACACGTACCCTAATCCTAACCTGTACCCTAAACCGAGCCCTAACACTAACCCTAACCCATACCCTACGCCGTACCCGAAACCCTCCCCGAACCCGTACCCTAAGCCGTACCCTAAGCCTAACCCTAAGCCTAACCATAACCCTAGGCTACCCTTGACTGCTTCTACCTCCAATATATTTCCTAAGCACTAGTGTTTTAAGGAACAGCTTAAAAAGAGAATACTAATGTGATTTCTTTATAATGTGTGTGTTCCTTATATTATCTTAGTGTCTAAACTCTTCTCCATTGGTGGACCCCCAAATAATATTCCTTTACGTGCTAAGGGGTATCTAGAGTGTGGGATATGTTTAATAACTACCCTAACCCTAACGCGTACCCTAACCCTAACCCCTACCCTAACCCTAACACGTACCGTAATCCTAACCCGTACCCTAAACCGAGCCCTAACCCTAACACTAACCCTAACCCTAACCCTAACCCATACCCTACGCCGTACCCGAAACCTCCCCGAACCCGTACCCTAAGCCGTACCCTAAGCCTAACCCTAAGCCTAACCCTAACCCTAGGCTACCCTTGACTGCTTCTGCCGCCAATATATTTCCTAAGCACTAGAGTTTTAAGGAACAGCTTAAAAAGAGAATCCTAATGTGATTTCTTTATAATGGGTGTGTTCCTAATCTGATCCTAGTGTCTAAACTCTTCTCCATGGCTGGACCACCAAATAATATTCCTTTACGTGCTAAGGGGTATCTAGAGAGTGGGATATGTTTAATAACTACCCTAACCTAACGCGTACCCTAACCCTAACCCCTACCCTAACCCTAACACGTACCCTAATCCTAACCCGTACCCTAAACCGAGCCCTAACCCTAACACTAACCCTAACCCTAACCCTAACCCATACCCTACCCCGTACACGAAGCCCTCCCCGAACCCGTACCCTAAGCCGTACCCTAAGCCTAACCCTAAGCCTAACCCTAACCGTAGGCTACCCTTGACTGCTTCTGCCTCCAATAGATTTCCTAAGCACTAGTGTTTTAAGAAACAGCTTAAAAAGAGAATCCTAATGTGATTTCTTTATAATGGGTGTGTTCCTTATCTTATCCTAGTGTCTAAACTCTTCTCCATGGCTGGACCCCCAAATAATATTCCTTTACGTGCTAAGGGGTATCTAGAGAGTGGGATAGGTTTAATAACTACCCTAACCGTAACGCGTACCCTAACCCTAACCCTAACACGTACCCTAATCCTAACCCGTACCCTAAACCGAGCCCTAACCCTAACACTAACCCTAACCCTAACCCTAACCCATACCCTACACCGTATCCGAAGCCCTCCCCAAACCTGTACCCTAAGCCGTACCCTAAGCCTAACCCTAAGCCTAACCCTAACCCTAGGCTACCCTTGACTGCTTCTGCCTCCAATAGATTTCCTAAGCACTAGTGTTTTAAGGAACAGCTTAAAAAGAGAATCATAATGTGATTTCTTTATAATGTGTGTGTTCCTTATGTTATCTTAGTGTCTAAACTCTTCTCCATGGCTGGACCCCCAAATAATATTCCTTTACGTGCTAAGGGGTATCTAGAGAGTGGGATAGGTTTAATCACTACCCTAACCCTAACGTGTACCCTAACCCTAACCCCTACCCTAACCCTAACACGTACCCTAATCCTAACCCGTACCCTAAACCGAGCCCAAACCCTAACACTAACCCTAACCCTAACCCTAACCCATACCCTACGCCGTATCCAAAGCCCTCCCCGAACCCGTACCCTAAGCGGTACCCTAAGCGTAACCCTAAGCCTAACCCTAACCCTAGGCTACCCTTGACTGCTTCTGCCTCCAATAGATTTCCTAAGCACTAGTGTTTTAAGGAACAGCTTAAAAAGAGAATCCTAATGTGATTTCTTTATAATGTGTGTGTTCCTTATATTATCTTAGTGTCTAAACTCTTCTCCATGGCTGGACCTCCAAATAATATTCCTTTACGTGATAAGGGGTATCTAGAGAGTGGGATAGGTTTAATAACTACCCTAACCCTAACGCGTACCCTAACCCTAACCCCTACCCTAACCCTAACACGTACCCTAATCCTAACCTGTACCCTAAACGAGCCCTAACACTAACCCTAACCCATACCCTACGCCGTACCCGAAACCCTCCCCGAACCCGTACCCTAAGCCGTACCCTAAGCCTAACCCTAAGCCTAACCATAACCCTAGGCTACCCTTGACTGCTTCTACCTCCAATATATTTCCTAAGCACTAGTGTTTTAAGGAACAGCTTAAAAAGAGAATACTAATGTGATTTCTTTATAATGTGTGTGTTCCTTATATTATCTTAGTGTCTAAACTCTTCTCCATTGGTGGACCCCCAAATAATATTCCTTTACGTGCTAAGGGGTATCTAGAGTGTGGGATATGTTTAATAACTACCCTAACCCTAACGCGTACCCTAACCCTAACCCCTACCCTAACCCTAACACGTACCCTAATCCTAACCCGTACCCTAAACCGAGCCCTAATCCTAACACTAACCCTAACCCTAACCCTAACCCATACCCTACGCTGTACCCGAAGCCCTCCCCGAACCCGTACCCTAAGCCGTACCCTAAGCCTAACCCTAAGCCTAACCCTAACCCTAGGCTACCCTTGACTTCTTCTGCCTCCAATAGATTTCCTAAGCACTAGTGTTTTAAGGAACAGCTTAAAAAGAGAATCCTAATGTGATTTCTTTATAATGGGTGTGTTCCTTATCTTATCTTAGTGTCTAAACTCTTCTCCATGGCTGGACCCCCAAATAATATTCCTTTACGTGCTAAGGGGTAACTAGAGAGTGGGATAGGTTTAATAACTACCCTAACCCTAACGCGTACCCTAACGCTAACCGCTACCCTAACCCTAACACGTACCCTAATCCTAACCCGTACCCTAAACCGAGCCCTAACCCTAACACTAACCCTAACCCTAACCCTAACCCATACCCTACGCCATACCCGAATCCCTCCCCGAACCCGTACCCTAAGCCGTACCCTAAGCCTAAACCTAAGCCTAACCCTAACCCTAGGCTACCCCTGACTGCTTCTGCCTCCAATAGATTTCCTAAGCACTAGTGTTGTAAGGAACAGCTTAAAAAGAGAATCCTAATGTGATTTCTTTATAATGGGTGTGTTCCTTATCTAATCCTAGTGTCTAAACTCTTCTCCATGGCTGGACCCCCAAATAATATTCCTTTATGTGCTAAGGGGTATCTAGAGAGTGGGATAGGTTTAATAACTACCCTAACCCTAACGCGTACCCTAACCCTAACCCCTACCCTAACCCTAACACGTACCCTAATCCTAACCCGTACCCTAAACCGAGCCCTAACCCTGACACTAACCCTAACCCTAACCCTAACCCATACCCTACGCCGTACCCGAAACCCTCCCCGAACCCGTACCCTAAGCCGTACCCTAAGCCTAACCCTAAGCCTAACCCTAACCCTAGGCTACCCTTGACTGCTTCTGCCGCCAATATATTTCCTAAGCACTAGAGTTTTAAGGAACAGCTTAAAAAGAGAATCCTAATGTGATTTCTTTATAATGGGTGTGTTCCTAATCTGATCCTAGTGTCTAAACTCTTCTCCATGGCTGGACCACCAAATAATATTCCTTTACGTGCTAAGGGGTAACTAGAGAGTGGGATATGTTTAATAACTACCCTAACCTAACGCGTACCCTAACCCTAACCCCTACCCTAACCCTAACACGTACCCTAATCCTAACCCGTACCCTAAACCGAGCCCTAACCCTAACACTAACCCTAACCCTAACCCTAACCCATACCCTACCCCGTACCCGAAGCCCACCCCGAACCCGTACCCTAAGCCGTACCCTAAGCCTAACCCTAAGCCTAACCCTAACCGTAGGCTACCCTTGACTGTTTCTGCCTCCAATAGATTTCCTAAGCACTAGTGTTTTAAGAAACAGCTTAAAAAGAGAATCCTAATGTGATTTCTTTATAATGGGTGTGTTCCTTATCTTATCCTAGTGTCTAAACTCTTCTCCATGGCTGGACCCCCAAATAATATTCCTTTACGTGCTAAGGGGTAACTAGAGAGTGGGATAGGTTTAATAACTACCCTAACCCTAACGCGTACCCTAACGCTAACCGCTACCCTAACCCTAACACGTACCCTAATCCTAACCCGTACCCTAAACCGAGCCCTAACCCTAACACTAACCCTAACCCTAACTCTAACCCATACCCTACGCCATACCCGAATACCTCCCCGAACCCGTACCCTAAGCCGTACCCTAAGCCTAAACCTAAGCCTAACCCTAACCCTAGGCTACCCTTGACTGCTTCTGCCTCCAATAGATTTCCTAAGCACTAGTGTTGTAAGGAACAGCTTAAAAAGAGAATCCTAATGTGATTTCTTTATAATGGGTGTGTTCCTTATCTAATCCTAGTGTCTAAACTCTTCTCCATGGCTGGACCCCCAAATAATATTCCTTTATGTGCTAAGGGGTATCTAGAGAGTGGGATAGGTTTAATAACTACCCTAACCCTAACGCGTACCCTAACCCTAACCCCTACCCTAACCCTAACACGTACCGTAATCCTAACCTGTAACGTAAACCGAGCCCTAACCCTAACACTAACCCTAACCCTAACCCTAACCCATACCCTACGCCGTACCCGAAACCTCCCCGAACCCGTACCCTAAGCCGTACCCTAAGCCTAACCCTAAGCCTAACCCTAACCCTAGGCTACCCTTGACTGCTTCTGCCGCCAATATATTTCCTAAGCACTAGAGTTTTAAGGAACAGCTTAAAAAGAGAATCCTAATGTGATTTCTTTATAATGGGTGTGTTCCTAATCTGATCCTAGTGTCTAAACTCTTCTCCATGGCTGGACCACCAAATAATATTCCTTTACGTGCTAAGGGGTATCTAGAGAGTGGGATATGTTTAATAACTACCCTAACCTAACGCGTACCCTAACCCTAACCCCTACCCTAACCCTAACACGTACCCTAATCCTAACCCGTACCCTAAACCGAGCCCTAACCCTAACACTAACCCTAACCCTAACCCTAACCCATACCCTACCCCGTACCCGAAGCCCTCCCCGAACCCGTACCCTAAGCCGTACCCTAAGCCTAACCCTAAGCCTAACCCTAACCGTAGGCTACCCTTGACTGCTTCTGCCTCCAATAGATTTCCTAAGCACTAGTGTTTTAAGAAACAGCTTAAAAAGAGAATCCTAATGTGATTTCTTTATAATGGGTGTGTTCCTTATCTTATCCTAGTGTCTAAACTCTTCTCCATGGCTGGACCCCCAAATAATATTCCTTTACGTGCTAAGGGGTATCTAGAGAGTGGGATAGGTTTAATAACTACCCTAACCGTAACGCGTACCCTAACCCTAACCCTAACACGTACCCTAATCCTAACCCGTACCCTAAACCGAGCCCTAACCCTAACACTAACCCTAACCCTAACCCTAACCCATACCCTACGCCGTATCCGAAGCCCTCCCCAAACCTGTACCCTAAGCCGTACCCTAAGCCTAAACCTAAGCCTAACCCTAACCCTAGGCTACCCTTGACTGCTTCTGCCTCCAATAGATTTCCTAAGCACTAGTGTTGTAAGGAACAGCTTAAAAAGAGAATCCTAATGTGATTTCTTTATAATGGGTGTGTTCCTTATCTAATCCTAGTGTCTAAACTCTTCTCCATGGCTGGACCCCCAAATAATATTCCTTTATGTGCTAAGGGGTATCTAGAGAGTGGGATAGGTTTAATAACTACCCTAACCCTAACGCGTACCCTAACCCTAACCCCTACCCTAACCCTAACACGTACCGTAATCCTAACCCGTACCCTAAACCGAGCCCTAACCCTAACACTAACCCTAACCCTAACCCTAACCCATACCCTACGCTGTACCCGAAGCCCTCCCCGAACCCGTACCCTAAGCCGTACCCTAAGCCTAACCCTAAGCCTAACCCTAACCCTAGGCTACCCTTGACTTCTTCTGCCTCCAATAGATTTCCTAAGCACTAGTGTTTTAAGGAACAGCTTAAAAAGAGAATCCTAATGTGATTTCTTTATAATGGGTGTGTTCCTTATCTTATCTTAGTGTCTAAACTCTTCTCCATGGCTGGACCCCCAAATAATATTCCTTTACGTGCTAAGGGGTAACTAGAGAGTGGGATAGGTTTAATAACTACCCTATCCCTAACGCGTACCCTAACCCTAACCCCTACCGTAACCCTAACACGTACCCTAATCCTAACCCGTACCCTAAACCGAGCCCTAACCCTAACACTAACCCTAACCCTAACCCTAACCCATACCCTACGCCGTACCCGAAGCCCTCCCTGAACCCGTACCCTAAGCCGTACCCTAAGCCTAACCCTAAGCCTAACCCTAACCCTAGGCTACCCTTGATTGCTTCTGCCACCAATAGATTTCCTAAGCACTAGTGTTTTAAGGAACAGCTTAAAAAGAGAATCCTAATGTGATTTCTTTATAATGTGTGTGTTCCTTATATTATCTTAGTGTCTAAACTCTTCTCCATGGCTGGACCCCCAAATAATATTCCTTTACGTGCTAAGGGGTATCTAGAGAGTGGGATAGGTTTAATAACTACCCTAACCGTAACGCGTACCCTAACCCTAACCCCTACCCTAACCCTAACACGTACCCTAATCCTAACCCGTACCCTAAACCGAGCCCTAACCCTAACACTAACCCTAACCCTAACCCTAACCCATACCCTACGCCGTACCCGAAGCCCTCCCCGAACCCGTACCCTAAGCCGTACCCTAAGCCTAACCCTAAGCCTAACCCTAACCGTAGGCTACCCTTGACTGCTTCTGCCTCCAATAGATTTCCTAAGCACTAGTGTTTTAAGGAACAGCTTAAGAAGAGAATCCTAATGTGATTTCTTTATAATGGGTGTGTTCCTTATCTTATCCTAGTGTCTAAACTCTTCTCCATGGCTGGACCCCCAAATAATATTCCTTTACGTGCTAAGGGGTAACTAGAGAGTGGAATAGGTTTAATAACTACCCTAACCCTAACGCGTACCCTAACGCTAACCCCTACCCTAACCCTAACACGTACCCTAATCCTAACCCGTACCCTAAACCGAGCCCTAACCCTAACACTAACCCTAACCCTAACCCTAACCCATACCCTACGCCGTATCCGAAGCCCTCCCCACACCTGTACCCTAAGCCGTACCCCAAGCCTAACCCTAAGCCTAACCCTAACCCTAGGCTACCCTTGACTGCTTCTGCCACCAATAGATTTCCTAAGCACTAGTGTTTTAAGGAACAGCTTAAAAAGAGAATCCTAATGTGATTTCTTTATAATGTGTGTGTTCCTTATATTATCTTAGTGTCTAAACTCTTCTCCATGGCTGGACTCCCAAATAATATTCCTTTACGTGCTAAGGGGTATCTAGAGAGTGGGATAGGTTTAATAACTACCCTAACCGTAACGCGTACCCTAACCCTAACCCCTACCCTAACCCTAACACGTACCCTAATCCTAACCCGTACCCTAAACCGAGCCCTAACCCTAACACTAACCCTAACCCTAACCCTAACCCATACCCTACGCCGTACCCGAAGCCCTCCCCGAACCCGTACCCTAAGCCGTACCCTAAGCCTAACCCTAAGCCTAACCCTAACCCTAGGCTACCCTTGACTGCTTCTGCCTCCAATAGACTTCCTAAGCACTAGTGTTTTAAGGAACAGCTTAAGAAGAGAATCCTAATGTGATTTCTTTATAATGGGTGTGTTCCTTATCTTATCCTAGTGTCTAAACTCTTCTCCATGGCTGGACCCCCAAATAATATTCCTTTACGTGCCAAGGGGTAACTAGAGAGTGGGATAGGTTTAATAACTACCCTAACCCTAACGCGTACCCTAACGCTAACCCCTACCCTAACCCTAACACGTACCCTAATCCTAACCCGTACCCTAAACCGAGCCCTAACCCTAACACTAACCCTAACCCTAACTCTAACCCATACCCTACGCCGTACCCGAAGCCCTCCCCAAACCCGTACCCTAAACCGTACCCTAAGCCTAACCCTAAGCCTAACCCTAACCCTAGGCTACCCTTGACTGCTTCTGCCTCCAATAGATTTCCTAAGCACTAGTGTTTTAAGGAACAGCTTAAAAAGGGAATCCTAATGTGATTTCTTTATAATGGGTGTGTTCCTTATCTAATCCTAGTGTCTAAACTCTTCTCCATGGCTGGACCCCCAAATAATATTCTTTTATGTGCTAAGGGGTATCTAGAGAGTGGAAAAGGTTTAATCACTACCCTAACCCTAACGAGTACACTAACCCTAACCCCTACCCTAACCCTAACACGTACCCTAATCCTAACCCATACCCTAAACCGAGCCCTAACCCTAACACTAACCCTAACCCTAACCCTAACCCATACACTACGCTGTACCCGAAGCCCTCCCCGAACCCGTACCCTAAGCCGTACCCTAAGCCTACCCCTAAGCCTAACCCTAACCCTAGGCTACCCTTGACTGCTTCTGCCGCCAATAGATTTCCTAAGCACTAGTGTTTTAAGGAAGAGCTTAAAAAGGGAATCCTAATGTGATTTCTTTATAATGGGTGTGTTCCTTATCTAATCCTAGTGTCTAAACTCTTCTCCATGGCTGGACCCCCAAATAATATTCTTTTATGTGCTAAGGGGTATCTAGAGAGTGGGAAAGGTTTAATCACTACCCTAACCCTAACGAGTACACTAACCCTAACCCCTACCCTAACCCTAACACGTACCCTAATCCTAACCCGTACCCTAAACCGAGCCCTAACCCTAACACTAACCCTATCCCTAACCCTAACCCATACCCTACGCTGTACCCGAAGCCCTCCCCGATCCCGTACCCTAAGCCGTACCCTAAGCCTACCCCTAAGCCTAACCCTAACCCTAGGCTACCCTTGACTGCTTCTGCCTCCAATAGATTTCCTAAGCACTAGTGTTTTAAGGAACAGCTTAAAAAGAGAATCCTAATGTGATTTCTTTATAATGGGTGTGTTCCTTATATTATCTTAGTGTCTAAACTCTTCTCCATGGCTGGACCCCCAAATAATATTCCTTTACGTGCTAAGGGGTATCTAGAGAGTGGGATAGGTTTAATCACTACCCTAACCCTAACGCGTACACTAACCCTAACCCCTACCCTAACCCTAACACGTACCCTAATCCTAACCCGTACCCTAAACCGAGCCCTAACCCTAACACTAACCCTAACTCTAATCCTAACCCATACCCTACACCGTACCCGAAGCCCTCCCCGAACCCGTACCCTAAGCCGTACCCTAAGCCTAACCCTAAGCCTAACCCTAACCGTAGGCTACCCTTGACTGCTTCTGCCTCCAATAGACTTCCTAAGCACTAGTGTTTTAAGGAACAGCTTAAGAAGAGAATCCTAATGTGATTTCTTTATAATGGGTGTGTTCCTTATCTTATCCTAGTGTCTAAACTCTTCTCCATGGCTGGACCCCCAAATAATATTCCTTTACGTGCTAAGGGGTAACTAGAGAGTGGGATAGTTTTAATAACTACCCTAACCCTAACGCGTACCCTAACGCTAACCCCTACCCTAACCCTAACACGTACCCTAATCCTAACCCGTACCCTAAACCGAGCCCTAACCCTAACACTAACCCTAACCCTAACTCTAACCCATACCCTACGCCGTACCCGAAGCCCTCCCCAAACCCGAACCCTAAACCGTACCCTAAGCCTAACCCTAAGCCTAACCCTAACCCTAGGCTACCCTTGACTGCTTCTGCCTCCAATAGATTTCCTAAGCACTAGTGTTTTAAGGAACAGCTTAAAAAGGGAATCCTAATGTGATTTCTTTATAATGGGTGTGTTCCTTATCTAATCCTAGTGTCTAAACTCTTCTCGATGGCTGGACCCCCAAATAATATTCTTTTATGTGCTAAGGGGTATCTAGAGAGTGGGATAGGTTTAATCACTACCCTAACCCTAACGCGTACCATAACCCTAACCCCTAACCTAACCCTAACACGTACCCTAATCCTAACCCATACCGTAAACCGAGCCCTAACCCTAACACTAACCCTAACCATAACCCTAACCCATACCCTACGCTGTACCCGAAGCCCTCCCCGAACCCGTACCCTAAGCCGTACCCTAAGCCTACCCCTAAGCCTAACCCTAACCCTAGGCTACCCTTGACTGCTTCTGCCTCCAATAGATTTCCTAAGCACTAGTGTTTTAAGGAACAGCTTAAAAAGAGAATCCTAATGTGATTTCTTTATAATGGGTGTGTTCCTTATATTATCTTAGTGTCTAAACTCTTCTCCATGGCTGGACCCCCAAATAATATTCCTTTACGTGCTAAGGGGTATCTAGAGAGTGGGATAGGTTTAATCACTACCCTAACCCTAACGCGTACCCTAACCCTAACCCCTACCCTAACCCTAACACGTACCCTAATCCTAACCCGTAGCCTAAACCGAGCCCTAACCCTAACACTAACCCTAACCCTAACCTTAACCCATACCCTACACCGTACCCGAAGCCCTCCCCGAACCCGTACCCTAAGCCGTACCCTAAGCCTAACCCTAAGCCTAACCATAACCCTAGGCTACCCTTGACTGCTTCTGCCTCCAATATATTTCCTAAGCACTAGTGTTTTAAGGAACAGCTTAAAAAGGGAATCCTAATGTGATTTCTTTATAATGGGTGTGTTCCTTATCTAATCCTAGTGTCTAAACTCTTCTCCATGGCTGGACCTCCAAATAATATTCCTTTACGTGATAAGGGGTATCTAGAGAGTGGGATAGGTTTAATAACTACCCTAACCGTAACGCGTACCCTAACCCTAACCCTAACACGTACCCTAATCCTAACCCGTACCCTAAACCGAGCCCTAACCCTAACACTAACCCTAACCCTAACCCTAACCCATACCCTACGCCGTATCCGAAGCCCTCCCCAAACCTGTACCCTAAGCCGTACCCTAAGCCTAACCCTAAGCCTAACCCTAACCCTAGGCTACCCTTGACTGCTTCTGCCTCCAATAGATTTCCTAAGCACTAGTGTTTTAAGGAACAGCTTAAAAAGAGAATCATAATGTGATTTCTTTATAATGTGTGTGTTCCTTATGTTATCTTAGTGTCTAAACTCTTCTCCATGGCTGGACCCCCAAATAATATTCCTTTACGTGCTAAGGGGTATCTAGAGAGTGGGATAGGTTTAATCACTACCCTAACCCTAACGTGTACCCTAACCCTAACCCCTACCCTAACCCTAACACGTACCCTAATCCTAACCCATACCCTAAACCGAGCCCAAACCCTAACACTAACCCTAACCCTAACCCTAACCCATACCCTACGCCGTATCCAAAGCCCTCCCCGAACCCGTACCCTAAGCCGTACCCTAAGCGTAACCCTAAGCCTAACCCTAACCCTAGGCTACCCTTGACTGCTTCTGCCTCCAATAGATTTCCTAAGCACTAGTGTTTTAAGGAACAGCTTAAAAAGAGAATCCTAATGTGATTTCTTTATAATGTGTGTGTTCCTTATCTTATCCTAGTGTCTAAACTCTTCTCCATGGCTGGACCCCCAAATAATATTCCTTTACGTGCTAAGGGGTAACTAGAGAGTGGGATAGGTTTAATAACTACCCTAACCCTAACGCGTACCCTAACGCTAACCGCTACCCTAACCCTAACACGTACCCTAATCCTAACCCGTACCCTAAACCGAGCCCTAACCCTAACACTAACGCTAACCCTAACTCTAACCCATACCCTACGCCATACCCGAATCCCTCCCCGAACCCGTACCCTAAGCCGTACCCTAAGCCTAAACCTAAGCCTAACCCTAACCCTAGGCTACCCTTGACTGCTTCTGCCTCCAATAGATTTCCTAAGCACTAGTGTTGTAAGGAACAGCTTAAAAAGAGAATCCTAATGTGATTTCTTTATAATGGGTGTGTTCCTTATCTAATCCTAGTGTCTAAACTCTTCTCCATGGCTGGACCCCCAAATAATATTCCTTTATGTGCTAAGGGGTATCTAGAGAGTGGGATAGGTTTAATAACTACCCTAACCCTAACGCGTACCCTAACCCTAACCCCTACCCTAACCCTAACACGTACCGTAATCCTAACCCGTACCCTAAACCGAGCCCTAACCCTAACACTAACCCTAACCCTAACCCTAACCCATACCCTACGCCGTACCCGAAACCTCCCCGAACCCGTACCCTAAGCCGTACCCTAAGCCTAACCCTAAGCCTAACCCTAACCCTAGGCTACCCTTGACTGCTTCTGCCTCCAATAGATTTCCTAAGCACTAGTGTTTTAAGGAACAGCTTAAAAAGAGAATCCTAATGTGATTTCTTTATAATGTGTGTGTTCCTTATATTATCTTAGTGTCTAAACTCTTCTCCATGGCTGGACCTCCAAATAATATTCCTTTACGTGATAAGGGGTATCTAGAGAGTGGGATAGGTTTAATAACTACCCTAACCCTAACGCGTACCCTAACCCTAACCCCTACCCTAACCCTAACACGTACCCTAATCCTAACCTGTACCCTAAACCGAGCCCTAACACTAACCCTAACCCATACCCTACGCCGTACCCGAAACCCTCCCCGAACCCGTACCCTAAGCCGTACCCTAAGCCTAACCCTAAGCCTAACCCTAACCCTAGGCTACCCTTGACTGCTTCTGCCACCAATAGATTTCCTAAGCACTAGTGTTTTAAGGAACAGCTTAAAAAGAGAATCCTAATGTGATTTCTTTATAATGTGTGTGTTCCTTATATTATCTTAGTGTCTAAACTCTTCTCCATGGCTGGACTCCCAAATAATATTCCTTTACGTGCTAAGGGGTATCTAGAGAGTGGGATAGGTTTAATAACTACCCTAACCGTAACGCGTACCCTAACCCTAACCCCTACCCTAACCCTAACACGTACCCTAATCCTAACCCGTACCCTAAACCGAGCCCTAACCCTAACACTAACCCTAACCCTAACCCTAACCCATACCCTACGCCGTACCCGAAGCCCTCCCCGAACCCGTACCCTAAGCCGTACCCTAAGCCTAACCCTAAGCCTAACCCTAACCCTAGGCTACCCTTGACTGCTTCTGCCTCCAATAGACTTCCTAAGCACTAGTGTTTTAAGGAACAGCTTAAGAAGAGAATCCTAATGTGATTTCTTTATAATGGGTGTGTTCCTTATCTTATCCTAGTGTCTAAACTCTTCTCCATGGCTGGACCCCCAAATAATATTCCTTTACGTGCCAAGGGGTAACTAGAGAGTGGGATAGGTTTAATAACTACCCTAACCCTAACGCGTACCCTAACGCTAACCCCTACCCTAACCCTAACACGTACCCTAATCCTAACCCGTACCCTAAACCGAGCCCTAACCCTAACACTAACCCTAACCCTAACTCTAACCCATACCCTACGCCGTACCCGAAGCCCTCCCCAAACCCGTACCCTAAACCGTACCCTAAGCCTAACCCTAAGCCTAACCCTAACCCTAGGCTACCCTTGACTGCTTCTGCCTCCAATAGATTTCCTAAGCACTAGTGTTTTAAGGAACAGCTTAAAAAGGGAATCCTAATGTGATTTCTTTATAATGGGTGTGTTCCTTATCTAATCCTAGTGTCTAAACTCTTCTCCATGGCTGGACCCCCAAATAATATTCTTTTATGTGCTAAGGGGTATCTAGAGAGTGGAAAAGGTTTAATCACTACCCTAACCCTAACGAGTACACTAACCCTAACCCCTACCCTAACCCTAACACGTACCCTAATCCTAACCCATACCCTAAACCGAGCCCTAACCCTAACACTAACCCTAACCCTAACCCTAACCCATACACTACGCTGTACCCGAAGCCCTCCCCGAACCCGTACCCTAAGCCGTACCCTAAGCCTACCCCTAAGCCTAACCCTAACCCTAGGCTACCCTTGACTGCTTCTGCCGCCAATAGATTTCCTAAGCACTAGTGTTTTAAGGAAGAGCTTAAAAAGGGAATCCTAATGTGATTTCTTTATAATGGGTGTGTTCCTTATCTAATCCTAGTGTCTAAACTCTTCTCCATGGCTGGACCCCCAAATAATATTCTTTTATGTGCTAAGGGGTATCTAGAGAGTGGGAAAGGTTTAATCACTACCCTAACCCTAACGAGTACACTAACCCTAACCCCTACCCTAACCCTAACACGTACCCTAATCCTAACCCGTACCCTAAACCGAGCCCTAACCCTAACACTAACCCTAACCCTAACCCTAACCCATACCCTACGCTGTACCCGAAGCCCTCCCCGATCCCGTACCCTAAGCCGTACCCTAAGCCTACCCCTAAGCCTAACCCTAACCCTAGGCTACCCTTGACTGCTTCTGCCTCCAATAGATTTCCTAAGCACTAGTGTTTTAAGGAACAGCTTAAAAAGAGAATCCTAATGTGATTTCTTTATAATGGGTGTGTTCCTTATATTATCTTAGTGTCTAAACTCTTCTCCATGGCTGGACCCCCAAATAATATTCCTTTACGTGCTAAGGGGTATCTAGAGAGTGGGATAGGTTTAATCACTACCCTAACCCTAACGCGTACACTAACCCTAACCCCTACCCTAACCCTAACACGTACCCTAATCCTAACCCGTACCCTAAACCGAGCCCTAACCCTAACACTAACCCTAAATCTAATCCTAACCCATACCCTACACCGTACCCGAAGCCCTCCCCGAACCCGTACCCTAAGCCGTACCCTAAGCCTAACCCTAAGCCTAACCGTAACCGTAGGCTACCCTTGACTGCTTCTGCCTCCAATAGACTTCCTAAGCACTAGTGTTTTAAGGAACAGCTTAAGAAGAGAATCCTAATGTGATTTCTTTATAATGGGTGTGTTCCTTATCTTATCCTAGTGTCTAAACTCTTCTCCATGGCTGGACCCCCAAATAATATTCCTTTACGTGCTAAGGGGTAACTAGAGAGTGGGATAGTTTTAATAACTACCCTAACCCTAATGCGTACCCTAACGCTAACCCCTACCCTAACCCTAACACGTACCCTAATCCTAACCCGTACCCTAAACCGAGCCCTAACCCTAACACTAACCCTAACCCTAACTCTAACCCATACCCTACGCCGTACCCGAAGCCCTCCCTAAACCCGAACCCTAAACCGTACCCTAAGCCTAACCCTAAGCCTAACCCTAACCCTAGGCTACCCTTGACTGCTTCTGCCTCCAATAGATTTCCTAAGCACTAGTGTTTTAAGGAACAGCTTAAAAAGGGAATCCTAATGTGATTTCTTTATAATGGGTGTGTTCCTTATCTAATCCTAGTGTCTAAACTCTTCTCGATGGCTGGACCCCCAAATAATATTCTTTTATGTGCTAAGGGGTATCTAGAGAGTGGGATAGGTTTAATCACTACCCTAACCCTAACGCGTACCATAACCCTAACCCCTAACCTAACCCTAACACGTACCCTAATCCTAACCCATACCCTAAACCGAGCCCTAACCCTAACACTAACCCTAACCATAACCCTAACCCATACCCTACGCTGTACCCGAAGCCCTCCCCGAACCCGTACCCTAAGCCGTACCCTAAGCCTACCCCTAAGCCTAACCCTAACCCTAGGCTACCCTTGACTGCTTCTGCCTCCAATAGATTTCCTAAGCACTAGTGTTTTAAGGAACAGCTTAAAAAGAGAATCCTAATGTGATTTCTTTATAATGGGTGTGTTCCTTATATTATCTTAGTGTCTAAACTCTTCTCCATGGCTGGACCCCCAAATAATATTCCTTTACGTGCTAAGGGGTATCTAGAGAGTGGGATAGGTTTAATCACTACCCTAACCCTAACGCGTACCCTAACCCTAACCCCTACCCTAACCCTAACACGTACCCTAATCCTAACCCGTACCCTAAACCGAGCCCTAACCCTAACACTAACCCTAACCCTAACCTTAACCCATACCCTACACCGTACCCGAAGCCCTCCCCGAACCCGTACCCTAAGCCGTACCCTAAGCCTAACCCTAAGCCTAACCATAACCCTAGGCTACCCTTGACTGCTTCTGCCTCCAATATATTTCCTAAGCACTAGTGTTTTAAGGAACAGCTTAAAAAGGGAATCCTAATGTGATTTCTTTATAATGGGTGTGTTCCTTATCTAATCCTAGTGTCTAAACTCTTCTCCATGGCTGGACCTCCAAATAATATTCCTTTACGTGATAAGGGGTATCTAGAGAGTGGGATAGGTTTAATAACTACCCTAACCCTAACGCGTACCCTAACCCTAACCCCTACCCTAACCCTAACACGTACCCTAATCCTAACCTGTACCCTAAACCGAGCCCTAACCCTAACCCTAACCCATACCCTACGCCGTACCCGAAACCCTCCCCGAACCCGTACCCTAAGCCGAACCCTAAGCCTAACCCTAAGCCTAACCATAACCCTAGGCTACCCTTGACTGCTTCTGCCTCCAATATATTTCCTAAGCACTAGTGTTTTAAGGAACAGCTTAAAAAGAGAATACTAATGTGATTTCTTTATAATGTGTGTTTTCCTTATATTATCTTAGTGTCTAAACTCTTCTCCATTGCTGGACCCCCAAATAATATTCCTTTACGTGCTAAGGGGTATCTAGAGAGTGGGATAGGTTTAATAACTACCCTAACCGTAACGCGTAACCTAACCCTAACCCCTACACTAACCCTAACACGTACCCTAATCCTAACCCGTACCCTAAACCGAGCCCTAACCCTAACACTAACCCTAACACTAATCCTAACCCATACCCTACACCGTACCCGAAGCCCTCCCCGAACCCGTACCCTAAGCCGTACCCTAAGGCTAACCCTAAGCCTAACCCTAACCCTAGGCTACCCTTGACTGCTTCTGCCTCCAATATATTTCCTAAGCACTAGTGTTTTAAGGAACAGCTTAAAAAGGGAATCCTAATGTGATTTCTTTATAATGGGTGTGTTCCTTATCTAATCCAAGTGTCTAAACTCTTCTCCATGGCTGGACCTCCAAATAATATTCCTTTACGTGATAAGGGGTATCTAGAGAGTGGGATAGGTTTAATAACTACCCCAACCGTAACGCGTACCCTAACCCTAACCCTAACACGTACCCTAATCCTAACCCGTACCCTAAACCGAGCCCTAACCCTAACACTAACCCTAACCCTAACCCTAACCCATACCCTACGCCGTATCCGAAGCCCTCCCCAAACCTGTACCCTAAGCCGTACCCTAAGCCTAACCCTAAGCCTAACCCTAACCCTAGGCTACCCTTGACTGCTTCTGCCTCCAATAGATTTCCTAAGCACTAGTGTTTTAAGGAACAGCTTAAAAAGAGAATCATAATGTGATTTCTTTATAATGTGTGTGTTCCTTATGTTATCTTAGTGTCTAAACTCTTCTCCATGGCTGGACCCCCAAATAATACTCCTTTACGTGCTAAGGGGTATCGAGAGAGAGGGATAGGTTTAATAACTACCCTAACCCTAATGCGTACCCTAACCCTAACCCCTACCGTAACCCTAACACGTACCCTAATCCTAACCCGTACCCTAAACCGAGCCCTAACCCTAACACTAACCCTAACCCTAACCCTAACCCATACCCTACGCCGTACCCGAAGCCCTCCCTGAACCCGTACCCTAAGCCGTACCCTAAGCCTAACCCTAAGCCTAACCCTAACCCTAGGCTACCCTTGACTGCTTCTGCCACCAATAGATTTCCTAAGCACTAGTGTTTTAAGGAACAGCTTAAAAAGAGAATCCTAATGTGATGTATTTATAATGTGTGTGTTCCTTATATTATCTTAGTGTCTAAACTCTTCTCCATGGCTGGACCCCCAAATAATATTCCTTTACGTGCTAAGGGGTATCTAGAGAGTGGGATAGGTTTAATAACTACCCTAACCGTAACGCGTACCCTAACCCTAACCCCTACCCTAACCCTAACACGTACCTTAATCCTAACCCGTACCCTAAACCGAGCCCTAACCCTAACACTAACCCTAACCCTAACCCTAACCCATACCCTACGCCGTATCCGAAGCCCTCCCCGAACCCGTACCCTAAGCCGTACCCTAAGCCTAACCCTAAGCCTAACCCTAACCGTAGGCTACCCTTGACTGCTTCTGCCTCCAATAGATTTCCTAAGCACTAGTGTTTTAAGGAACAGCTTAAGAAGAGAATCCTAATGTGATTTCTTTATAATGGGTGTGTTCCTTATCTTATCCTAGTGTCTAAACTCTTCTCCATGGCTGGACCCCCAAATAATATTCCTTTACGTGCTAAGGGGTAACTAGAGAGTGGAATAGGTTTAATAACTACCCTAACCCTAACGCGTACCCTAACGCTAACCCCTACCCTAACCCTAACACGTACCCTAATCCTAACCCGTACCCTAAACCGAGCCCTAACCCTAACACTAACCCTAACCCTAACCCTAACCCATACCCTACGCCGTATCCGAAGCCCTCCCCAAACCTGTACCCTAAGCCGTACCCTAAGCCTAACCCTAAGCCTAACCCTAACCCTAGGCTACCCTTGACTGCTTCTGCCTCCAATAGATTTCCTAAGCACTAGTGTTTTAAGGAACAGCTTAAAAAGAGAATCATAATGTGATTTCTTTATAATGTGTGTGTTCCTTATGTTATCTTAGTGTCTAAACTCTTCTCCATGGCTGGACCCCCGAATAATATTCCTTTACGTGCTAAGGGGTATCGAGAGAGAGGGATAGGTTTAATAACTATCCTAACCCTAATGCGTACCCTAACCCTAACCCCTACCCTAACCCTAACACGTACCCTAATCCTAACCTGTACCCTAAACCGAGCCCTAACACTAACCCTAACCCATACCCTACGCCGTACCCGAAACCCTCCCCGAACCCGTACCCTAAGCCGTACCCTAAGCCTAACCCTAAGCCTAACCATAACCCTAGGCTACCCTTGACTGCTTCTGCCTCCAATATATTTCCTAAGCACTAGTGTTTTAAGGAACAGCTTAAAAAGAGAATACTAATGTGATTTCTTTATAATGTGTGTGTTCCTTATATTATCTTAGTGTCTAAACTCTTCTCCATTGGTGGACCCCCAAATAATATTCCTTTACGTGCTAAGGGGTATCTAGAGAGTGGGATATGTTTAATAACTACCCTAACCCTAACGCGTACCCTAACCCTAACCCCTACCCTAACCCTAACACGTACCCTAATCCTAACCCGTACCCTAAACCGAGCCCTAACCCTAACACTAACCCTAACCCTAACCCTAACCCATACCCTACGCTGTACCCGAATCCCTCCCCGAACCCGTACCCTAAGCCGTACCCTAAGCCTAAACCTAAGCCTAACCCTAACCCTAGGCTACCCTTGACTGCTTCTGCCTCCAATAGATTTCCTAAGCACTAGTGTTGTAAGGAACAGCTTAAAAAGAGAATCCTAATGTGATTTCTTTATAATGGGTGTGTTCCTTATCTAATCCTAGTGTCTAAACTCTTCTCCATGGCTGGACCCCCAAATAATATTCCTTTATGTGCTAAGGGGTATCTAGAGAGTGGGATAGGTTTAATAACTACCCTAACCCTAACGCGTACCCTAACCCTAACCCCTACCCTAACCCTAACACGTACCCTAATCCTAACCCGTACCCTAAACCGAGCCCTAACCCTGACACTAACCCTAACCCTAACCCTAACCCATACCCTACGCCGTACCCGAAACCCTCCCCGAACCCGTACCCTAAGCCGTACCCTAAGCCTAACCCTAAGCCTAACCCTAACCCTAGGCTACCCTTGACTGCTTCTGCCGCCAATATATTTCCTAAGCACTAGAGTTTTAAGGAACAGCTTAAAAAGAGAATCCTAATGTGATTTCTTTATAATGGGTGTGTTCCTAATCTGATCCTAGTGTCTAAACTCTTCTCCATGGCTGGACCACCAAATAATATTCCTTTACGTGCTAAGGGGTATCTAGAGAGTGGGATATGTTTAATAACTACCCTAACCTAACGCGTACCCTAACCCTAACCCCTACCCTAACCCTAACACGTACCCTAATCCTAACCCGTACCCTAAACCGAGCCCTAACCCTAACACTAACCCTAACCCTAACCCTAACCCATACCCTACCCCGTACCCGAAGCCCTCCCCGAACCCGTACCCTAAGCCGTACCCTAAGCCTAACCCTAAGCCTAACCCTAACCGTAGGCTACCCTTGACTGTTTCTGCCTCCAATAGATTTCCTAAGCACTAGTGTTTTAAGAAACAGCTTAAAAAGAGAATCCTAATGTGATTTCTTTATAATGGGTGTGTTCCTTATCTTATCCTAGTGTCTAAACTCTTCTCCATGGCTGGACCCCCAAATAATATTCCTTTACGTGCTAAGGGGTAACTAGAGAGTGGGATAGGTTTAATAACTACCCTAACCCTAACGCGTACCCTAACGCTAACCGCTACCCTAACCCTAACACGTACCCTAATCCTAACCCGTACCCTAAACCGAGCCCTAACCCTAACACTAACCCTAACCCTAACCCTAACCCATACCCTACGCCATACCCGAATCCTTCCCCGAACCCGTACCCTAAGCCGTACCCTAAGCCTAAACCTAAGCCTAACCCTAACCCTAGGCTACCCTTGACTGCTTCTGCCTCCAATAGATTTCCTAAGCACTAGTGTTGTAAGGAACAGCTTAAAAAGAGAATCCTAATGTGATTTCTTTATAATGGGTGTGTTCCTTATCTAATCCTAGTGTCTAAACTCTTCTCCATGGCTGGACCCCCAAATAATATTCCTTTATGTGCTAAGGGGTATCTAGAGAGTGGGATAGGTTTAATAACTACCCTAACCCTAACGCGTACCCTAACCCTAACCCCTACCCTAACCCTAACACGTACCCTAATCCTAACCCGTACCCTAAACCGAGCCCTAACCCTAACACTAACCCTAACCCTAACCCTAACCCATACCCTACGCCGTACCCGAAACCCTCCCCGAACCCGTACCCTAAGCCGTACCCTAAGCCTAACCCTAAGCCTAACCCTAACCCTAGGCTACCCTTGACTGCTTCTGCCGCCAATATATTTCCTAAGCACTAGAGTTTTAAGGAACAGCTTAAAAAGAGAATCCTAATGTGATTTCTTTATAATGGGTGTGTTCCTAATCTGATCCTAGTGTCTAAACTCTTCTCCATGGCTGGACCACCAAATAATATTCCTTTACGTGCTAAGGGGTATCTAGAGAGTGGGATATGTTTAATAACTACCCTAACCTAACGCGTACCCTAACCCTAACCCCTACCCTAACCCTAACACGAACCCTAATCCTAACCCGTACCCTAAACCGAGCCCTAACCCTAACACTAACCCTAACCCTAACCCTAACCCATACCCTACCCCGTACCCGAAGCCCTCCCCGAACCCGTACCCTAAGCCGTACCCTAAGCCTAACCCTAAGCCTAACCCTAACCGTAGGCTACCCTTGACTGCTTCTGCCTCCAATAGATTTCCTAAGCACTAGTGTTTTAAGAAACAGCTTAAAAAGAGAATCCTAATGTGATTTCTTTATAATGGGTGTGTTCCTTATCTTATCCTAGTGTCTAAACTCTTCTCCATGGCTGGACCCCCAAATAATATTCCTTTACGTGCTAAGGGGTATCTAGAGAGTGGGATAGGTTTAATAACTACCCTAACCGTAACGCGTACCCTAACCCTAACCCTACCACGTACCCTAATCCTAACCCGTACCCTAAACCGAGCCCTAACCCTAACACTAACCCTAACCCTAACCCTAACCCATACCCTACGCCGTATCCGAAGCCCTCCCCAAACCTGTACCCTAAGCCGTACCCTAAGCCTAACCCTAAGCCTAACCCTAACCCTAGGCTACCCTTGACTGCTTCTGCCTCCAATAGATTTCCTAAGCACTAGTGTTTTAAGGAACAGCTTAAAAAGAGAATCATAATGTGATTTCTTTATAATGTGTGTGTTCCTTATGTTATCTTAGTGTCTAAACTCTTCTCCATGGCTGGACCCCCAAATAATATTCCTTTACGTGCTAAGGGGTATCGAGAGAGAGGGATAGGTTTAATAACTACCCTAACCCTAATGCGTACCCTAACCCTAACCCCTACCGTAACCCTAACACGTACCCTAATCCTAACCCGTACCCTAAACCGAGCCCTAACCCTAACACTAACCCTAACCCTAACCCTAACCCATACCCTACGCCGTACCCGAAGCCCTCCCTGAACCCGTACCCTAAGCCGTACCCTAAGCCTAACCCTAAGCCTAACCCTAACCCTAGGCTACCCTTGACTGCTTCTGCCACCAATAGATTTCCTAAGCACTAGTGTTTTAAGGAACAGCTTAAAAAGAGAATCCTAATGTGATGTCTTTATAATGTGTGTGTTCCTTATATTATCTTAGTGTCTAAACTCTTCTCCATGGCTGGACCCCCAAATAATATTCCTTTACGTGCTAAGGGGTATCTAGAGAGTGGGATAGGTTTAATAACTACCCTAACCGTAACGCGTACCCTAACCCTAACCCCTACCCTAACCCTAACACGTACCCTAATCCTAACCCGTACCCTAAACCGAGCCCTAACCCTAACACTAACCCTAACCCTAACCCTAACCCATACCCTACGCCGTACCCGAAGCCCTCCCCGAACCCGTACCCTAAGCCGTACCCTAAGCCTAACCCTAAGCCTAACCCTAACCGTAGGCTACCCTTGACTGCTTCTGCCTCCAATAGATTTCCTAAGCACTAGTGTTTTAAGGAACAGCTTAAGAAGAGAATCCTAATGTGATTTCTTTATAATGGGTGTGTTCCTTATCTTATCCTAGTGTCTAAACTCTTCTCCATGGCTGGACCCCCAAATAATATTCCTTTACGTGCTAAGGGGTAACTAGAGAGTGGAATAGGTTTAATAACTACCCTAACCCTAACGCGTACCCTAACGCTAACCCCTACCCTAACCCTAACACGTACCCTAATCCTAACCCGTACCCTAAACCGAGCCCTAACCCTAACACTAACCCTAACCCTAACCCTAACCCATACCCTACGCCTTATCCGAAGCCCTCCCCAAACCTGTACCCTAAGCCGTACCCTAAGCCTAACCCTAAGCCTAACCCTAACCCTAGGCTACCCTTGACTGCTTCTGCCTCCAATAGATTTCCTAAGCACTAGTGTTTTAAGGAACAGCTTAAAAAGAGAATCATAATGTGATTTCTTTATAATGTGTGTGTTCCTTATGTTATCTTAGTGTCTAAACTCTTCTCCATGGCTGGACCCCCAAATAATATTCCTTTACGTGCTAAGGGGTATCGAGAGAGAGGGATAGGTTTAATAACTACCCTAACCCTAACGCGTACCCTACCCCTAACCCCTACCCTAACCCTAACACGTACCCTAATCCTAACCTGTACCCTAAACCGAGCCCTAACACTAACCCTAACCCATACCCTACGCCGTACCCGAAACCCTCCCCGAACCCGTACCCTAAGCCGTACCCTAAGCCTAACCCTAAGCCTAACCATAACCCTAGGCTACCCTTGACTGCTTCTGCCTCCAATATATTTCCTAAGCACTAGTGTTTTAAGGAACAGCTTAAAAAGAGAATACTAATGTGATTTCTTTATAATGTGTGTGTTCCTTATATTATCTTAGTGTCTAAACTCTTCTCCATTGGTGGACCCCCAAATAATATTACTTTACGTGCTAAGGGGTATCTAGAGAGTGGGATATGTTTAATAACTACCCTAACCCTAACGCGTACCCTAACCCTAACCCCTACCCTAACCCTAACACGTACCCTAATCCTAACCCGTACCCTAAACCGAGCCCTAACCCTAACACTAACCCTAACCCTAACCCTAATCCATACCCTACGCTGTACCCGAAGCCCTCCCCGAACCCGTACCCTAAGCCGTACCCTAAGCCTAACCCTAAGCCTAACCCTAACCCTAGGCTACCCTTGACTTCTTCTGCCTCCAATAGATTTCCTAAGCACTAGTGTTTTAAGGAACAGCTTAAAAAGAGAATCCTAATGTGATTTCTTTATAATGGGTGTGTTCCTTATCTTATCTTAGTGTCTAAACTCTTCTCCATGGCTGGACCCCTAAATAATATTCCTTTACGTGCTAAGGGGTAACTAGAGAGTGGGATAGGTTTAATAACTACCCTAACCCTAACGCGTACCCTAACGCTAACCGCTACCCTAACCCTAACACGTACCCTAATCCTAAACCGTAACCTAAACCGAGCCCTAACCCTAACACTAACTCTAACCCTAACCCTAACCCATACCCTACGCCATACCCGAATCCCTCCCCGAACCCGTACCCTAAGCCGTACCCTAAGCCTAAACCTAAGCCTAACCCTAACCCTAGGCTACCCTTGACTGCTTCTGCCTCCAATAGATTTCCTAAGCACTCGTGTTGTAAGGAACAGCTTAAAAAGAGAATCCTAATGTGATTTCTTTATAATGGGTGTGTTCCTTATCTAATCCTAGTGTCTAAACTCTTCTCCATGGCTGGACCCCCAAATAATATTCCTTTATGTGCTAAGGGGTATCTAGAGAGTGGGATAGGTTTAATAACTACCCTAACCCTAACGCGTACCCTAACCCTAACCCCTACCCTAACCCTTACACGTACCCTAATCCTAACCCGTACCCTAAACCGAGCCCTAACCCTGACACTAACCCTAACCCTAACCCTAACCCATACCCTACGCCGTACCCGAAACCCTCCCCGAACCCGTACCCTAAGCCGTACCCTAAGCCTAACCCTAAGCCTAACCCTAACCCTAGGCTACCCTTGACTGCTTCTGCTGCCAATATATTTCCTAAGCACTAGAGTTTTAAGGAACAGCTTAAAAAGAGAATCCTAATGTGATTTCTTTATAATGGGTGTGTTCCTAATCTGATCCTAGTGTCTAAACTCTTCTCCATGGCTGGACCACCAAATAATATTCCTTTACGTGCTAAGGGGTATCTAGAGAGTGGGATATGTTTAATAACTACCCTAACCTAACGCGTACCCTAACCCTAACCCCTACCCTAACCCTAACACGTACCCTAATCCTAACCCGTACCCTAAACCGAGCCCTAACCCTAACACTAACCCTAACCCTAACCCTAACCCATACCCTACCCCGTACCCGAAGCCCTCCCCGAAACCGTACCCTAAGCCATACCCTAAGCCTAACCCTAAGCCTAACCCTAACCGTAGGCTACCCTTGACTGCTTCTGCCTCCAATAGATTTCCTAAGCACTAGTGTTTTAAGAAACAGCTTAAAAAGAGAATCCTAATGTGATTTCTTTATAATGGGTGTGTTCCTTATCTTATCCTAGTGTCTAAACTCTTCTCCATGGCTGGACCCCCAAATAATATTCCTTTACGTGCTAAGGGGTATCTAGAGAGTGGGATAGGTTTAATAACTACCCTAACCGTAACGCGTACCCTAACCCTAACCCTACCACGTACCCTAATCCTAACCCGTACCCTAAACCGAGCCCTAACCCTAACACTAACCCTAACCCTAACCCTAACCCATACCCTACGCCGTATCCGAAGCCCTCCCCAAACCTGTACCCTAAGCCGTACCCTAAGCCTAACCCTAAGCCTAACCCTAACCCTAGGCTACCCTTGACTGCTTCTGCCTCCAATAGATTTCCTAAGCACTAGTGTTTTAAGGAACAGCTTAAAAAGAGAATCATAATGTGATTTCTTTATAATGTGTGTGTTCCTTATGTTATCTTAGTGTCTAAACTCTTCTCCATGGCTGGACCCCCAAATAATATTCCTTTACGTGCTAAGGGGTATCGAGAGAGAGGGATAGGTTTAATAACTACCCTAACCCTAATGCGTACCCTAACCCTAACCCCTACCGTAACCCTAACACGTACCCTAATCCTAACCCGTACCCTAAACCGAGCCCTAACCCTAACACTAACCCTAACCCTAACCCTAACCCATACCCTACGCCGTACCCGAAGCCCTCCCTGAACCCGTACCCTAAGCCGTACCCTAAGCCTAACCCTAAGCCTAACCCTAACCCTAGGCTCCCCTTGACTGCTTCTGCCACCAATAGATTTCCTAAGCACTAGTGTTTTAAGGAACAGCTTAAAAAGAGAATCCTAATGTGATGTCTTTATAATGTGTGTGTTCCTTATATTATCTTAGTGTCTAAACTCTTCTCCATGGCTGGACCCCCAAATAATGTTCCTTTACGTGCTAAGGGGTATCTAGAGAGTGGGATAGGTTTAATAACTACCCTAACCGTAACGCGTACCCTAACCCTAACCCCTACCCTTACCCTAACACGTACCCTAATCCTAACCCGTACCCTAAACCGAGCCCTAACCCTAACACTAACCCTAACCCTAACCCTAACCCATACCCTACGCCGTACCCGAAGCCCTCCCCGAACCCGTACCCTAAGCCGTACCCTAAGCCTAACCCTAAGCCTAACCCTAACCGTAGGCTACCCTTGACTGCTTCTGCCTCCAATAGATTTCCTAAGCACTAGTGTTTTAAGGAACAGCTTAAGAAGAGAATCCTAATGTGATTTCTTTATAATGGGTGTGTTCCTTATCTTATCCTAGTGTCTAAACTCTTCTCCATGGCTGGACCCCCAAATAATATTCCTTTACGTGCTAAGGGGTAACTAGAGAGTGGAATAGGTTTAATAACTACCCTAACCCTAACGCGTACCCTAACGCTAACCCCTACCCTAACCCTAACACGTACCCTAATCCTAACCCGTACCCTAAACCGAGCCCTAACCCTAACACTAACCCTAACCCTAACCCTAACCCATACCCTACGCCGTATCCGAAGCCCTCCCCAAACCTGTACCCTAAGCCGTACCCTAAGCCTAACCCTAAGCCTAACCCTAACCCTAGGCTACCCTTGACTGCTTCTGCCTCCAATAGATTTCCTAAGCACTAGTGTTTTAAGGAACAGCTTAAAAAGAGAATCATAATGTGATTTCTTTATAATGTGTGTGTTCCTTATGTTATCTTAGTGTCTAAACTCTTCTCCATGGCTGGACCCCCAAATAATATTCCTTTACGTGCTAAGGGGTATCGAGAGAGAGGGATAGGTTTAATAACTACCCTAACCCTAACGCGTACCCTAACCCTAACCCCTACCCTAACCCTAACACGTACCCTAATCCTAACCTGTACCCTAAACCGAGCCCTAACACTAACCCTAACCCATACCCTACGCCGTACCCGAAACCCTCCCCGAACCCGTACCCTAAGCCGTACCCTAAGCCTAACCCTAAGCCTAACCATAACCCTAGGCTACCCTTGACTGCTTCTGCCTCCAATATATTTCCTAAGCACTAGTGTTTTAAGGAACAGCTTAAAAAGAGAATACTAATGTGATTTCTTTATAAAATGTGTGTTCCTTATATTATCTTAGTGTCTAAACTCTTCTCCATTGGTGGACCCCCAAATAATATTCCTTTACGTGCTAAGGGGTATCTAGAGAGTGGGATATGTTTAATAACTACCCTAACCCTAACGCGTACCCTAACCCTAACCCCTACCCTAACCCTAACACGTACCCTAATCCTAACCCGTACCCTAAACCGAGCCCTAACCCTAACACTAACCCTAACCCTAACCCTAACCCATACCCTACGCTGTACCCGAAGCCCTCCCCGAACCCGTACCCTAAGCCGTACCCTAAGCCTAACCCTAAGCCTAACCCTAACCCTAGGCTACCCTTGACTTCTTCTGCCTCCAATAGATTTCCTAAGCACTAGTGTTTTAAGGAACAGCTTAAAAAGAGAATCCTAATGTGATTTCTTTATAATGGGTGTGTTCCTTATCTTATCTTAGTGTCTAAACTCTTCTCCATGGCTGGACCCCCAAATAATATTCCTTTACGTGCTAAGGGGTAACTAGAGAGTGGGATAGGTTTAATAACTACCCTAACCCTAACGCGTACCCTAACGCTAACCGCTACCCTAACCCTAACACGTACCCTAATCCTAAACCGTAACCTAAACCGAGCCCTAACCCTAACACTAACTCTAACCCTAACCCTAACCCATACCCTACGCCATACCCGAATCCCTCCCCGAACCCGTACCCTAAGCCGTACCCTAAGCCTAAACCTAAGCCTAACCCTAACCCTAGGCTACCCTTGACTGCTTCTGCCTCCAATAGATTTCCTAAGCACTCGTGTTGTAAGGAACAGCTTAAAAAGAGAATCCTAATGTGATTTCTTTATAATGGGTGTGTTCCTTATCTAATCCTAGTGTCTAAACTCTTCTCCATGGCTGGACCCCCAAATAATATTCCTTTATGTGCTAAGGGGTATCTAGAGAGTGGGATAGGTTTAATAACTACCCTAACCCTAACGCGTACCCTAACCCTAACCCCTACCCTAACCCTTACACGTACCCTAAACCGAGCCCTAACCCTGACACTAACCCTAACCCTAACCCTAACCCATACCCTACGCCGTACCCGAAACCCTCCCCGAACCCGTACCCTAAGCCGTACCCTAAGCCTAACCCTAAGCCTAACCCTAACCCTAGGCTACCCTTGACTGCTTCTGCCGCCAATATATTTCCTAAGCACTAGAGTTTTAAGGAACAGCTTAAAAAGAGAATCCTAATGTGATTTCTTTATAATGGGTGTGTTCCTAATCTGATCCTAGTGTCTAAACTCTTCTCCATGGCTGGACCACCAAATAATATTCCTTTACGTGCTAAGGGGTATCTAGAGAGTGGGATATGTTTAATAACTACCCTAACCTAACGCGTACCCTAACCCTAACCCCTACCCTAACCCTAACACGTACCCTAATCCTAACCCGTACCCTAAACCGAGCCCTAACCCTAACACTAACCCTAACCCTAACCCTAACCCATACCCTACCCCGTACCCGAAGCCCTCCCCGAACCCGTACCCTAAGCCGTACCCTAAGCCTAACCCTAAGCCTAACCCTAACCGTAGGCTACCCTTGACTGCTTCTGCCTCCAATAGATTTCCTAAGCACTAGTGTTTTAAGAAACAGCTTAAAAAGAGAATCCTAATGTGATTTCTTTATAATGGGTGTGTTCCTTATCTTATCCTAGTGTCTAAACTCTTCTCCATGGCTGGACCCCCAAATAATATTCCTTTACGTGCTAAGGGGTATCTAGAGAGTGGGATAGGTTTAATAACTACCCTAACCGTAACGCGTACCCTAACCCTAACCCTAACACGTACCCTAATCCTAACCCGTACCCTAAACCGAGCCCTAACCCTAACACTAACCCTAACACTAACCCTAACCCATACCCTACGCCGTATCCGAAGCCCTCCCCAAACCTGTACCCTAAGCCGTACCCTAAGCCTAACCCTAAGCCTAACCCTAACCCTAGGCTACCCTTGACTGCTTCTGCCTCCAATAGATTTCCTAAGCACTAGTGTTTTAAGGAACAGCTTAAAAAGAGAATCATAATGTGATTTCTTTATAATGTGTGTGTTCCTTATGTTATCTTAGTGTCTAAACTCTTCTCCATGGCTGGACCCCCAAATAATATTCCTTTACGTGCTAAGGGGTATCGAGAGAGAGGGATAGGTTTAATAACTACCCTAACCCTAACGCGTACCCTAACTCTAACCCCTACCGTAACCCTAACACGTACCCTAATCCTAACCCGTACCCTAAACCGAGCCCTAACCCTAACACTAACCCTAACCCTAACCCTAACCCATACCCTACGCCGTACCCGAAGCCCTCCCTGAACCCGTACCCTAAGCCGTACCCTAAGCCTAACCCTAAGCCTAACCCTAACCCTAGGCTACCCTTGACTGCTTCTGCCACCAATAGATTTCCTAAGCACTAGTGTTTTAAGGAACAGCTTAAAAAGAGAATCCTAATGTGATGTCTTTATAATGTGTGTGTTCCTTATATTATCTTAGTGTCTAAACTCTTCTCCATGGCTGGACCCCCAAATAATATTCCTTTACGTGCTAAGGGGTATCTAGAGAGTGGGATAGGTTTAATAACTACCCTAACCGTAACGCGTACCCTAACCCTAACCCCTACCCTAACCCTAACACGTACCCTAATCCCAACCCGTACCCTAAACCGAGCCCTAACCCTAACACTAACCCTAACCCTAACCCTAACCCATACCCTACGCCGTACCCGAAGCCCTCCCCGAACCCGTACCCTAAGCCGTACCCTAAGCCTAACCCTAAGCCTAACCCTAACCGTAGGCTACCCTTGACTGCTTCTGCCTCCAATAGATTTCCTAAGCACTAGTGTTTTAAGGAACAGCTTAAGAAGAGAATCCTAATGTGATTTCTTTATAATGGGTGTGTTCCTTATCTTATCCTAGTGTCTAAACTCTTCTCCATGGCTGGACTCCCAAATAATATTCCTTTACGTGCTACGGGGTAACTAGAGAGTGGAATAGGTTTAATAACTACCCTAACCCTAATGCGTACCCTAACGCTAACCCCTACCCTAAACCTAACACGTACCCTAATCCTAACCCGTACCCTAAACCGAGCCCTAACCCTAACACTAACCCTAACCCTAACCCTAACCCATACCCTACGCCGTATCCGAAGCCCTCCCCAAACCTGTACCCTAAGCCGTACCCCAAGCCTAACCCTAAGCCTAACCCTAACCCTAGGCTACCCTTGACTGCTTCTGCCACCAATAGATTTCCTAAGCACTAGTGTTTTAAGGAACAGCTTAAAAAGAGAATCCTAATGTGATTTCTTTATAATGTGTGTGTTCCTTATATTATCTTAGTGTCTAAACTCTTCTCCATGGCTGGACTCCCAAATAATATTCCTTTACGTGCTAAGGGGTATCTAGAGAGTGGGATAGGTTTAATAACTACCCTAACCGTAACGCGTACCCTAACCCTAACCCCTACCCTAACCCTAACACGTACCCTAATCCTAACCCGTACCCTAAACCGAGCCCTAACCCTAACACTAACCCTAAACCTAACCCTAACCCATACCCTACGCCGTACCCGAAGCCCTCCCCGAACCCGTACCCTAAGCCGTACCCTAAGCCTAACCCTAAGCCTAACCCTAACCCTAGGCTACCCTTGACTGCTTCTGCCGCCAATATATTTCCTAAGCACTAGAGTTTTAAGGAACAGCTTAAAAAGAGAATCCTAATGTGATTTCTTTATAATGGGTGTGTTCCTAATCTGATCCTAGTGTCTAAACTCTTCTCCATGGCTGGACCACCAAATAATATTCCTTTACGTGCTAAGGGGTATCTAGAGAGTGGGATATGTTTAATAACTACCCTAACCTAACGCGTACCCTAACCCTAACCCCTACCCTAACCCTAACACGTACCCTAATCCTAACCCGTACCCTAAACCGAGCCCTAACCCTAACACTAACCCTAACCCTAACCCTAACCCATACCCTACCCCGTACCCGAAGCCCTCCCCGAACCCGTACCCTAAGCCGTACCCTAAGCCTAACCCTAAGCCTAACCCTAACCGTAGGCTACCCTTGACTGCTTCTGCCTCCAATAGATTTCCTAAGCACTAGTGTTTTAAGAAACAGCTTAAAAAGAGAATCCTAATGTGATTTCTTTATAATGGGTGTGTTCCTTATCTTATCCTAGTGTCTAAACTCTTCTCCATGGCTGGACCCCCAAATAATATTCCTTTACATGCTAAGGGGTATCTAGAGAGTGGGATAGGTTTAATAACTACCCTAACCGTAACGCGTACCCTAACCCTAACCCTAACACGTACCCTAATCCTAACCCGTACCCTAAACCGAGCCCTAACCCTAACACTAACCCTAACCCTAACCCTAACCCATACCCTACGCCGTATCCGAAGCCCTCCCCAAACCTGTACCCTAAGCCGTACCCTAAGCCTAACCCTAAGCCTAACCCTAACCCTAGGCTACCCTTGACTGCTTCTGCCTCCAATAGATTTCCTAAGCACTAGTGTTTTAAGGAACAGCTTAAAAAGAGAATCATAATGTGATTTCTTTATAATGTGTGTGTTCCTTATGTTATCTTAGTGTCTAAACTCTTCTCCATGGCTGGACCCCCAAATAATATTCCTTTACGTGCTAAGGGGTATCGAGAGAGAGGGATAGGTTTAATAACTACCCTAACCCTAACGCGTACCCTAACCCTAACCCCTACCGTAACCCTAACACGTACCCTAATCCTAACCCGTACCCTAAACCGAGCCCTAACCCTAACACTAACCCTAACCCTAACCCTAACCCATACCCTACGCCGTACCCGAAGCCCTCCCTGAACCCGTACCCTAAGCCGTACCCTAAGCCTAACCCTAAGCCTAACCCTAACCCTAGGCTACCCTTGACTGCTTCTGCCACCAATAGATTTCCTAAGCACTAGTGTTTTAAGGAACAGCTTAAAAAGAGAATCCTAATGTGATTTCTTTATAATGTGTGTGTTCCTTATATTATCTTAGTGTCTAAACTCTTCTCCATGGCTGGACCCCCAAATAATATTCCTTTACGTGCTAAGGGGTATCTAGAGAGTGGGATAGGTTTAATAACTACCCTAACCGTAACGCGTACCCTAACCCTAACCCCTACCCTAACCCTAACACGTACCCTAATCCTAACCCGTACCCTAAACCGAGCCCTAACCCTAACACTAACCCTAACCCTAACCCTAACCCATACCCTACGCCGTACCCGAAGCCCTCCCCGAACCCGTACCCTAAGCCGTACAATAAGCCTAACCCTAAGCCTAACCCTAACCGTAGGCTACCCTTGACTGCTTCTGCCTCCAATAGATTTCCTAAGCACTAGTGTTTTATGGAACAGCTTAAGAAGAGAATCCTAATGTGATTTCTTTATAATGGGTGTGTTCCTTATCTTATCCTAGTGTCTAAACTCTTCTCCATGGCTGGACCCCCAAATAATATTCCTTTACGTGCTAAGGGGTAACTAGAGAGTGGAATAGGTTTAATAACTACCCTAACCCTAACGCGTACCCTAACGCTAACCCCTACCCTAACCCTAACACGTACCCTAATCCTAACCCGTACCCTAAACCGAGCCCTAACCCTAACACTAACCCTAACCCTAACCCTAACCCATACCCTACGCCGTATCCGAAGCCCTCCCCAAACCTGTACCCTAAGCCGTACCCCAAGCCTAACCCTAAGCCTAACCCTAACCCTAGGCTACCCTTGACTGCTTCTGCCACCAATAGATTTCCTAAGCACTAGTGTTTTAAGGAACAGCTTTAAAAGAGAATCCTAATGTGATTTCTTTATAATGTGTGTGTTCCTTATATTATCTTAGTGTCTAAACTCTTCTCCATGGCTGGACTCCCAAATAATATTCCTTTACGTGCTAAGGGGTATCTAGAGAGTGGGATAGGTTTAATAACTACCCTAACCGTAACGCGTACCCTAACCCTAACCCCTACCCTAACCCTAACACGTACCCTAATCCTAACCCGTACCCTAAACCGAGCCCTAACCCTAACACTAACCCTAACCCTAACCCTAACCCATACCCTACGCCGTACCCGAAGCCCTCCCCGAACCCGTACCCTAAGCCGTACCCTAAGCCTAACCCTAAGCCTAACCCTAACCCTAGGCTACCCTTGACTGCTTCTGCCTCCAATAGACTTCCTAAGCACTAGTGTTTTAAGGAACAGCTTAAGAAGAGAATCCTAATGTGATTTCTTTATAATGGGTGTGTTCCTTATCTTATCCTAGTGTCTAAACTCTTCTCCATGGCTGGACCCCCAAATAATATTCCTTTACGTGCCAAGGGGTAACTAGAGAGTGGGATAGGTTTAATAACAACCCGAACCCTAACGCGTACCCTAACGCTAACCCCTACCCTAACCCTAACACGTACCCTAATCCTAACCCGTACCCTAAACCGAGCCCTAACCCTAACACTAACCCTAACCCTAACTCTAACCCATACCCTACGCCGTACCCGAAGCCCTCCCCAAACCCGTACCCTAAACCGTACCCTAAGCCTAACCCTAAGCCTAACCCTAACCCTAGGCTACCCTTGACTGCTTCTGCCTCCAATAGATTTCCTAAGCACTAGTGTTTTAAGGAACAGCTTAAAAAGGGAATCCTAATGTGATTTCTTTATAATGGGTGTGTTCCTTATCTAATCCTAGTGTCTAAACTCTTCTCCATGGCTGGACCCCCAAATAATATTCTTTTATGTGCTAAGGGGTATCTAGAGAGTGGAAAAGGTTTAATCACTACCCTAACCCTAACGAGTACACTCACCCTAACCCCTACCCTAACCCTAACACGTACCCTAATCCTAACCCATACCCTAAACCGAGCCCTAACCCTAACACTAACCCTAACCCTAACCCTAACCCATACACTACGCTGTACCCGAAGCCCTCCCCGAACCCGTACCCTAAGCCGTACCCTAAGCCTACCCCTAAGCCTAACCCTAACCCTCTGCTACCCTTGACTGCTTCTGCCGCCAATAGATTTCCTAAGCACTAGTGTTTTAAGGAACAGCTTAAAAAGGGAATCCTAATGTGATTTCTTTATAATGGGTGTGTTCCTTATCTAATCCTAGTGTCTAAACTCTTCTCCATGGCTGGACCCCCAAATAATATTCTTTTATGTGCTAAGGGGTATCTAGAGAGTGGGAAAGGTTTAATCACTACCCTAACCCTAACGAGTACACTAACCCTAACCCCTACCCTAACCCTAACACGTACCCTAATCCTAACCCGTACCCTAAACCGAGCCCTAACCCTAACACTAACCCTAACCCTAACCCTAACCCATACCCTACGCTGTACCCGAAGCCCTCCCCGATCCCGTACCCTAAGCCGTACCCTAAGCCTACCCCTAAGCCTAACCCTAACCCTAGGCTACCCTTGACTGCTTCTGCCTCCAATAGATTTCCTAAGCACTAGTGTTTTAAGGAACAGCTTAAAAAGAGAATCCTAATGTGATTTCTTTATAATGGGTGTGTTCCTTATATTATCTTAGTGTCTAAACTCTTCTCCATGGCTGGACCCCCAAATAATATTCCTTTACGTGCTAAGGGGTATCTAGAGAGTGGGATAGGTTTAATCACTACCCTAACCCTAACGCGTACCCTAACCCTAACCCCTACCCTAACCCTAACACGTACCCTAATCCTAACCCGTACCCTAAACCGAGCCCTAACCCTAACACTAACCCTAACTCTAATCCTAACCCATACCCTACACCGTACCCGAAGCCCTCCCCGAACCCGTACCCTAAGCCGTACCCTAAGCCTAACCCTAAGCCTAACCCTAACCGTAGGCTACCCTTGACTGCTTCTGCCTCCAATAGACTTCCTAAGCACTAGTGTTTTAAGGAACAGCTTAAGAAGAGAATCCTAATGTGATTTCTTTATAATGGGTGTGTTCCTTATCTTATCCTAGTGTCTAAACTCTTCTCCATGGCTGGACCCCCAAATAATATTCCTTTACGTGCTAAGGGGTAACTAGAGAGTGGGATAGTTTTAATAACTACCCTAACCCTAACGCGTACCCTAACGCTAACCCCTACCCTAACCCTAACACGTACCCTAATCCTAACCCGTACCCTAAACCGAGCCCTAACCCTAACACTAACCCTAACCCTAACTCTAACCCATACCCTACGCCGTACCCGAAGCCCTCCCCAAACCCGAACCCTAAACCGTACCCTAAGCCTAACCCTAAGCCTAACCCTAACCCTAGGCTACCCTTGACTGCTTCTGCCTCCAATAGATTTCCTAAGCACTAGTGTTTTAAGGAACAGCTTAAAAAGGGAATCCTAATGTGATTTCTTTATAATGGGTGTGTTCCTTATCTAATCCTAGTGTCTAAACTCTTCTCGATGGCTGGACCCCCAAATAATATTCTTTTATGTGCTAAGGGGTATCTAGAGAGTGGGATAGGTTTAATCACTACCCTAACCCTAACGCGTACCATAACCCTAACCCCTAACCTAACCCTAACACGTACCCTAATCCTAACCCATACCCTAAACCGAGCCCTAACCCTAACACTAACCCTAACCATAACCCTAACCCATACCCTACGCTGTACCCGAAGCCCTCCCCGAACCCGTACCCTAAGCCGTACCCTAAGCCTACCCCTAAGCCTAACCCTAACCCTAGGCTACCCTTGACTGCTTCTGCCTCCAATAGATTTCCTAAGCACTAGTGTTTTAAGGAACAGCTTAAAAAGAGAATCCTAATGTGATTTCTTTATAATGGGTGTGTTCCTTATATTATCTTAGTGTCTAAACTCTTCTCCATGGCTGGACCCCCAAATAATATTCCTTTACGTGCTAAGGGGTATCTAGAGAGTGGGATAGGTTTAATCACTACCCTAACCCTAACGCGTACCCTAACCCTAACCCCTACCCTAACCCTAACACGTACCCTAATCCTAACCCGTACCCTAAACCGAGCCCTAACCCTAACACTAACCCTAACCCTAACCTTAACCCATACCCTACACCGTACCCGAAGCCCTCCCCGAACCCGTACCCTAAGCCGTACCCTAAGCCTAACCCTAAGCCTAACCATAACCCTAGGCTACCCTTGACTGCTTCTGCCTCCAATATATTTCCTAAGCACTAGTGTTTTAAGGAACAGCTTAAAAAGGGAATCCTAATGTGATTTCTTTATAATGGGTGTGTTCCTTATCTAATCCTAGTGTCTAAACTCTTCTCCATGGCTGGACCTCCAAATAATATTCCTTTACGTGATAAGGGGTATCTAGAGAGTGGGATAGGTTTAATAACTACCCTAACCGTAACGCGTACCCTAACCCTAACCCTAACACGTACCCTAATCCTAACCCGTACCCTAAACCGAGCCCTAACCCTAACACTAACCCTAACCCTAACCCTAACCCATACCCTATGCCGTACCCGAAGCCCTCCCCGAACCCGTACCCTAAGCCGTACCCTAAACCTAAAAATAAGCCTAACCCTAACCCTAGGCTACCCTTGACTGCTTCTGCCTCCAATAGATTTCCTAAGCACTAGTGTTTTAAGGAACAGCTTAAAAAGAGAATCCTAATGTGATTTCTTTATAATGTGTGTGTTCCTTATATTATCTTACTGTCTAAACTCTTCTCCATGGCTGGACCCCCAAATAATATTCCTTTACGTGCTAAGGGGTATCTAGAGAGTGGGATAGGTTTAATAACTACCCTAACCGTAACGCGTACCCTAACCCTAACCCTAACACGTACCCTAATCCTAACCCGTACCCTAAACCGAGCCCTAACCCTAACACTAACCCTAACCCTAACCCTAACACATACCCTACGCCGTACCCGAAGCCCTCCCCGAACCCGTACCCTAAGCCGTACCCTAAGCCTAACCCTAAGCCTAACCCTAACCCTAGGCTACCCTTGACTGCTTCTGCCTCCAATAGATTTCATAAGCACTAGTGTTTTAAGGAACAGCTTAAAAAGAGAATCCTAATGTGATTTCTTTATAATGGGTGTGTTCCTTATCTTATCCTAGTGTCTAAACTCTTCTCCATGGCGGGACCCCCAAATAATATTCCTTTACGTGCTAAGGGGTAACTAGAGAGTGAGATAGGTTTAATAACTACGCTAAACCTAACGCGTACCCTAACGCTAACCCCTACCCTAACCCTAACACGTACCGTAATCCTAACCCGTACCCTAAATCGAGCCCTAACCCCAACACTAACCCTAACCCTAACCCTAACCCATACCCTACGCCGTACCCGAAGCCCTCCCCGAACCCGTACCCTAAACCGTACCCTAAGCCTAACCCTAAGCTTAACCCTAACCCTAGGCTACCCTTGACTGCTTCTGCCTCCAATAGATTTCCTAAGCACTAGTGTTTTAAGGAACAGCTTAAAAAGAGAATCCTAATGTCATTTCTTTATAATGGGTGTGTTCCTTATCTTATCCTAGTGTCTAAACTCTTCTCCATGGATGGACCCCCAAATAATATTCCTTTACGTGCTAAGTGGTAACTAGAGAGTGGGATAGGTTTAATAACTACCCTAACCCTAACGCGTAACCTAACGCTAACCCCTACCCTAACCCTAACACGTACCCTAATCCTAACCCGTACCCTAAACCGAGCCCTAACCCTGACACTAACCCTAACCCTAACCCTAACCCATACCCTACGCCGTACCCGAAGCCCTCCCCGAACACGTACCCTAAGCCGTACCCTAAGCCTAACCCTAAGCCTAACACTAACCCTAGGCTACCCTTGACTGCTTCTGCCTCCAATAGATTTCCTAAGCACTAGTGTTTTAAGGAACAGCTTAAAAAGAGAATACTAAAGTGATTTCTTTATAATGGGTGTGTTCCTTATCTAATCCTAGTGTCTAAACTCTTCTCCATGGCTGGACCCTCAAATAATATTCGTTTATGTGCTAAGGGGTATCTAGAGAGTGGGATAGGTTTAATCACTACCCTAACCCTAACGTGTACCCTAACCCTAACCCCTACCCTAACCCTAACACGTACCCTAATCCTAACCCGTACCCTAAACCGAGCCCTAACCCTAACACTAACCCTAACCGTAACCCTAACCCATACCCTACGCCGTACCCGAAACCCTCCCCGAACCCGTACCCTAAGCCGTACCCTAAGCCTAACCCTAAGCCTAACCCTAACCCTAGGCTACCCTTGACTGCTTCTGCCTCCAATAGATTTCCTAAGCACTAGTGTTTTAAGGAACAGCTTAAAAAGAGAATCCTAATGTGATTGCTTTATAATGGGTGTGTTCCTTATCTTATCCTAGTGTCTAAACTCTTCTCCATGGCTGGACCCCCAAATAATATTCCTTTACGTGCTAAGGGGTAACTAGAGAGTGGGATAGGTTTAATAACTACCCTAACCCTAACGCGTACCCTAACGCTAACCCCTACCCTAACCCTAACACGTACCCTAATCCTAACCCGTACCCTAAACCGAGCCCTAACCCTAACACTAAACTTAACCCTAACCCTAACCCATACCCTACGCCGTACCCGAAGCCCTCCCCGAACCTGTACCCTAAGCCGTACCCTAAGCCTAACCCTAAGCCTAACCCTAACCCTAGGCCACCCTTGACTGCTTCTGCCTCCAATAGATTTCCTAAGCACTAGTGTTTTAAGGAACAGCTTAAAAAGAGAATCCTAATGTGATTTCTTTATAATGTGTGTGTTCCTTATATTATCTTAGTGTCTAAACTCTTCTCCATGGCTGGACCCCCAAATAATATTCCTTTACGTCCTAAGGGGTATCGAGAGAGAGGGATAGGTTTAATAACTACCCTAACCCTAACGCGTACCCTAACCCTAACCCCTACCGTAACCCTAACACGTACCCTAATCCTAACCCGTACCCTAAACCGAGCCCTAACCCTAACACTAACCCTAACCCTAACCCTAACCCATACCCTACGCCGTACCCGAAACCCTCCCCGAAACCGTACCCTAAGCCGTACCCTAAGCCTAACCCTAAGCCTAACCATAACCCTAGGCTACCCTTGACTGCTTCTGCCTCCAATATATTTCCTAAGCACTAGTGTTTTAAGGAACAGCTTAAAAAGAGAATACTAATGTGATTTCTTTATACTGTGTGTGTTCCTTATATTATCTTAGTGTCTAAACTCTTCTCCATTGGTGGACCCCCAAATAATATTCCTTTACGTGCTAAGGGGTATCTAGAGAGTGGGATATGTTTAATAACTACCCTAACCCTAACGCGTACCCTAACCCTAACCCCTACCCTAACCCTAACACGTACCCTAATCCTAACCCGTACCCTAAACCGAGCCCTAACCTTAACACTAACCCTAACCCTAACCCTAACCCATACCCTACGCTGTACCCGAAGCCCTCTCCGAACCCGTACCCTAAGCCATACCCTAAGCATAACCCTAAGCCTAACCCTAACCCTAGGCTACCCTTGACTGCTTCTGCCTCCAATAGATTTCCTAAGCACTAGTGTTTTAAGAAACAGCTTAAAAAGAGAATCCTAATGTGATTTCTTTATAATGGGTGTGTTCCTTATCTTTTCCTAGTGTCTAAACTCTTCTCCATGGCTGGACCCCCAAATAATATTCCTTTACGTGCTAAGGGGTAACTAGAGTGTGGGATAGGTTTAATAACTACCCTAACCCTAACACGTACCCTAATCCTAACCCGTACCCTAAACCGAGCCCTAACCCTAACACTAACCCTATCCCTAACCCTAACCCATACCCTACGCCGTACCCGAAGCCCTCCCCGAACCCGTACCCTAAGCCGTACCCTAAGCCTACCCCTAAGCCTAACCCTAACCCTAGGCTACCCTTGACTGCTTCTGCCTCCAATAGATTTCCCAAGCACTAGTGTTTTAAGGAACAGCTTAAAAAGAGAATCCTAATGTGATTTCTTTATAATGGGTGTGTTCCTTATCTTATCCTAGTGTCTAAACTCTTCTCCATGGTTGGACCCCCAAATAATATTCCTTTACGTGCTAAGGGGTAACTAGAGAATGGGATAGGTTTAATAACTACCCTAACCCTAATGCGTACCCTAACGCTAACCGCTACCCTAACCCTAACACGTACCCTAATCCTAACCCGTACCCTAAACCGAGCCTTAACCTTAACACTAACCCTAACCCTAACCCAAACCCATACCCTACGCCATACCCGGAGCCCTCCCCGAACCCGTACCCTAAGCCGTACCCTAAGCCTAAACCTAAGCCTAACCCTAACCCTAGGCTACCCTTGACTGCTTCTGCCTCCAATAGATTTCCTAAGCACTAGTGTTTTAAGGAACAGCTTAAAAAGAGAATCCTAATGTGATTTCTTTATAATGGGTGTGTTCCTTATCTAATCCTAGTGTCTAAACTCTTCTCCATGGCTGGACCCCCAAATAATATTCCTTTATGTGCTAAGGGGTATCTAGAGAGTGGGATAGGTTTAATCACTACCCTAACCCTAACGCGTACCATAACCCTAACCCCTAACCTAACCCTAACACGTACCCTAATCCTAACCCATACCCTAAACCGACCCCTAACCCTATCACTAACCCTAACCCTAACCCTAACCCATACCCTACGCTGTACCCGAAGCCCTCCCCGAACCCGTACCCTAAGCCGTACCCTAAGCCTACCCCTAAGCCTAACCCTAACCCTAGGCTACCCTTGACTGCTTCTGCCTCCAATAGATTTCCTAAGCACTAGTGTTTTAAGGAACAGCTTAAAAAGAGAATCCTAATGTGATTTCTTTATAATGGGTGTGTTCCTTATATTATCTTAGTGTCTAAACTCTTCTCCATGGCTGGACCCCCAAATAATATTCCTTTACGTGCTAAGGGGTATCTAGAGAGTGGGATAGGTTTAATCACTCCCCTAACCCTAACGCGTACCCTAACCCTAACCCCTACCCTAACCCTAACACGTACCCTAATCCTAACCCGTACCCTAAACCGGGCCCTAACCCTAACACTAACCCTAACCCTAATCCTAACCCATACCCTACACCGTACCCGAAGCCCTCCCCGAACCCGTACCCTAAGCCGTACCCTAACCCTAACCCTAAGCCTAACCCTAACCCTAGGCTACCCTTGACTGCTTCTGCCTCCAATAGATTTCCTAAGCACTAGTGTTTTAAGGAACAGCTTAAAAAGAGAATCCTAATGTGATTTCTTTATAATGGGTGTGTTCCTTATCTTATCCTAGTGTCTAAACTCTTCTCCATGGCTGGACCTCCAAATAATATTCCTTTACGTGCTAAGGGGTAACTAGAGAGTGGGATAGTTTTAATAACTACCCTAACCGTAACGCGTACCCTAACGCTAACCCCTACCCTAACCCTAACACGTACCCTAATCCTAACCCGTACCCTAAACCGAGCCCTAACCCTAACACTAACCCTAACCCTAACTCTAACCCATACCCTACGCCGTACCCGAAGCCCTCCCCAAACCCGTACCCTAAACCGTACCCTCAGCCTAACCCTAAGCCTAACCCTAACCCTAGGCTACCCTTGACTGCTTCTGCCTCCAATAGATTTCCTATGCACTAGTGTTTTAAGGAACAGCTTAAAAAGGGAATCCTAATGTGATTTCTTTATAATGGGTGTGTTCCTTATCTAATCCTAGTGTCTAAACTCTTCTCCATGGCTGGACCCCCAAATAATATTCTTTTATGTGCTAAGGGGTATCTAGAGAGTGGGAAAGGTTTAATCACTACCCTAACCCTAACGAGTACACTAACCCTAACCCCTACCCTAACCCTAACACGTACCCTAATCCTAACCCGTACCCTAAACCGAGCCCTAACCCTAACACTAACCCTAACCCTAACCCTAACCCATACCCTACGCCGTACCCGAAGCCCTCCCCGAACCCGTACCCTAAGCCGTACCCTAAGCCTACCCGTAAGCCTAACCCTAACCCTAGGCTACCCTTGACTGCTTCTGCCTCCAATAGATTTCCTAAGCACTAGTGTTTTAAGGAACAGCTTAAAAAGAGAATCCTAATGTGATTTCTTTATAATGTGTGTGTTCCTTATATTATCTTAGTGTCTAAACTCTTCTCCATTGCTGGACCCCCAAATAATATTCCTTTACGTGCTAAGGGGTATCTAGAGAGTGGGATAGGTTTAATAACTACCCTAACCGTAACGCGTACCCTAACCCTAACCCCTACCCTAACCCTAACACGTACCCTAATCCTAACCCGTACCCTAAACCGAGCCCTAACCCTAACACTAACCCTAACCCTAACCCTAACCCATACCCTACGCCGTACCCGAAGCCCTCCCCGAACCCGTACCCTAAGCCGTACCCTAAGCCTAACCCTAAGCCTAACCCTAACCCTAGGCTACCCTTGACTGCTTCTGCCTCCAATAGATTTCCTAAGCACTAGTGTTTTAAGGAACAGCTTAAAAAGAGTATCCTAATGTGATTTCTTTATAATGGGTGTGTTCCTTATCTTATCCTAGTGTCTAAACTCTTCTCCATGGCGGGACTCCAAAATAATATTCCTTTACGTGCTAAGGGGTAACTAGAGAGTGAGATAGGTTTAATAACTACGATAACCCTAACGCGTACCCTAACGCTAACCCCTACCCTAACCCTAACACGTACCCTAATCCTAACCCGTACCCTAAACCGAGCCCTAACCCTAACACTAACCCTAACCCTAACCCTAACCCATACCCTACGCCGTACCCGCAGCCCTCCCCGAACCCGTACCCTAAGCCGTACCCTAAGCCTAAACCTAAGCCTAACCCTAACCCTAGGCTACCCTTGACTGCTTCTGCCACCAATAGATTTCCTAAGCACTAGTGTTTTAAGGAACAGCTTAAAAAGAGAATCCTAATGTGATTTCTTTATAATGTGTGTGTTCCTTATATTATCTTAGTGTCTAAACTCTTCTCCATGGCTGGACTCCCAAATAATATTCCTTTACGTGCTAAGGGGTATCTAGAGAGTGGGATAGGTTTAATAACTACCCTAACCGTAACACGTACCCTAACCCTAACCCCTACCCTAACCCTAACACGTACCCTAATCCTAAGCCGTACCCTAAACCGAGCCCTAACCCTAACACTATCCCTAACCCTAACCCTAAACCATACCCTACGCCGTACACGAAGCCCTCCCTGAACCCGTAACCTAAGCCGTACCCTAAGCCTAACCCTAAGCCTAACCCTAACCGTAGGCTACCCTTGACTGCTTCTGCCTCCAATAGATTTCCTAAGCACTAGTGTTTTAAGGAACAGCTTAAGAAGAGAATCCTAATGTGATTTCTTTATAATGGGAGTGTTCCTTATCTTATCCTAGTGTCTAAACTCTTCTCCATGGCTGGACCCCCAAATAATATTCCTTTACGTGCTAAGGGGTAACTAGAGAGTGGAATAGGTTTAATAACTACCCTAACCCTAACGCGTACCCTAACGGTAACCCCTACCCTAACCCTAACACGTACCCTAATCCTAACCCGTACCCTAAACCGAGCCCTAACCCTAACACTAACCCTAACCCTAACCCTAACCCATACCCTACGCCGTATCCGAAGCCCTCCCCAAACCTGTACCCTAAGCCGTACCCTAAGCCTAACCCTAAGCCTAACCCTAACCCTAGGCTACCCTTGACTGCTTCTGCCTCCAATAGATTTCCTAAGCACTAGTGTTTTAAGGAACAGCTTAAAAAGAGAATCATAATGTGATTTCTTTATAATGTGTGTGTTCCTTATATTATCTTAGTGTCTAAACTCTTCTCCATGGCTGGACCCCCAAATAATATTCCTTTACGTGCTAAGGGGTATCGAGAGAGAGGGATAGGTTTAATAACTACCCTAACCCTAACGCGTACCCTAACCCTAACCCCTACCGTAACCCTAACACGTACCCTAATCCTAACCCGTACCCTAAACCGAGCCCTAACCCTAACACTAACCCTAACCCTAACCCTAACCCATACCCTACGCCGTACCCGAAGCCCTCCCTGAACCCGTACCCTAAGCCGTACCCTAAGCCTAACCCTAAGCCTAACCCTAACCCTAGGCTACCCTTGACTGCTTCTGCCACCAATAGATTTCCTAAGCACTAGTGTTTTAAGGAACAGCTTAAAAAGAGAATCCTAATGTGATTTCTTTATAATGTGTGTGTTCCTTATATTATCTTAGTGTCTAAACTCTTCTCCATGGCTGGACCCCCAAATAATATTCCTTTACGTGCTAAGGGGTATCTAGAGAGTGGGATAGGTTTAATAACTACCCTAACCGTAACGCGTACCCTAACCCTAACCCCTACCCTAACCCTAACACGTACCCTAATCCTAACCCGTACCCTAAACCGAGCCCTAACCCTAACACTAACCCTAACCCTAACCCTAACCCATACCCTACGCCGTACCCGAAGCCCTCCCCGAACCCGTACCCTAAGCCGTACCCTAAGCCTAACCCTAAGCCTAATCCTAACCGTAGGCTTCCCTTGACTGCTTCTGCCTCCAATAGACTTCCTAAGCACTAGTGTTTTAAGGAACAGCTTAAGAAGAGAATCCTAATGTGATTTCTTTATAATGGGTGTGTTCCTTATCTTATCCTAGTGTCTAAACTCTTCTCCATGGCTGGACCCCCAAATAATATTCCTTTACGTGCCAAGGGGTAACTAGAGAGTGGGATAGGTTTAATAACTACCCTAACCCTAACGCGTACCCTAACGCTAACCCCTACCCTAACCCTAACACGTACCCTAATCCTAACCCGTACCCTAAACCGAGCCCTAACCCTAACACTAACCCTAACCCTAAACCTAACCCATACCCTACGCCGTACCCGAAGCCCTCCCCGAACCCGTACCCTAAGCCGTACCCTAAGCCTAACCCTAAGCCTAACCCTAACCCTAGGCTACCCTTGACTGCTTCTGCCTCCAATAGATTTCCTAAGCACTAGTGTTTTAAGGAACAGCTTAAAAAGAGAATCCTAATGTGATTTCTTTATAATGTGTGTGTTCCTTATATTATCTTAGTGTCTAAACTCTTCTCCATGGCTGGACCCCCAAATAATATTCCTTCACGTGCTAAGGGGTATCTAGAGAGTGGGATAGGTTTAATAACTACCCTAACCGTAACGCGTACCCTAACCCTAAACCCTACCCTAACCCTAACACGTACCCTAATCCTAACCCGTACCCTAAACCGAGCCCTAACCCTAACACTAACCCTAACCCTAACCCTAACCCATACCCTACGCCGTACCCGAAGCCCTCCCCGAACACGTACCCTAAGCCGTACCCTAAGCCTAACCCTAAGCCTAGCCCTAACCCTAGGCTACCCTTGACTGCTTCTGCCTCCAATAGATTTCCTAAGCACTAGTGTTTTAAGGAACAGCTTAAAAAGAGAATCCTAATGTGATTTCTTTATAATGGGTGTGTTCCTTATCTTATCCTAGTGTCTAAACTCTTCTCCATGGCTGGACCCCCAAATAATATTCCTTTACGTGCTAAGGGGTATCTAGAGAGTGGGATATGTTTAATAACTACCCTAACTCTAACGCGTAGCCTAACCCTAACCCCTACCCTAACCCTAACACGTACCCTAATCCTAACCCGTACCGTAAACCGAGCCCTAACCCTAACACTAACCCTAACCCTAACCCTAACCCATACCCTACGCCGTACCCGAAGCCCTCCCCGAACCCGTACCCTAATCCGTACCCTAAGCCTAACCCTAAGCCTAACACTAACCCTAGGCTAACCTTGACTTCTTCTGCCTCCAATAGATTTCCTAAGCACTAGTGTTTTAAGGAACAGCTTAAAAAGAGAATCCTAATGTGATTTCTTTATAATGGGTGTGTTCCTTATCTTATCCTAGTGTCTAAACTCTTCTCCATGGCTGGACCCCCAAATAATATTCCTTTACGTGCTAAGGGGTAACTAGAGAGTGGGATAGGTTTAATAACTACCCTAACCCTAACGCGTACCCTAACGCTAACCGCTACCCTAACCCTAACACGTACCCTAATCCTAACCCGTACCCTAAACCGAGCCCTAACCCTAACACTAACCCTAACCCTAACCCTAACCCATACCCTACGCCGTACCCGGAGCCCTCCCCGAACCCGTAACCTAAGCCTTACCCTAAGCCTAAACCTAAGCCTAACCCTAACCCTAGGCTACCCTTGACTGCTTCTGCCTCCAATAGATTTCCTAAGCACTAGTGTTTTAAGGAACAGCTTAAAAAGAGAATCCTAATGTGATTTCTTTATAATGGGTGTGTTCCTTATCTAATCCTAGTGTCTAAACTCTTCTCCATGACTGGACCCCCAAATAATATTCCTTTATGTGCTAAGGGGTATCTAGAGAGTGGGATAGGTTTAATCACTACCCTAACCCTAACGCGTACCATAACCCTAACCCCTACCCTAACCCTAACACGTACCCTAATCCTAACCATTACCCTAAACCGAGCCCTAACCCTAACACTAACCCTAACCCTAACCCTAACCCATACCCTACGCTGTACCCGAAGCCCTCCCCGAACCCGTACCCTAAGCCGTACCCTAAGCCTACCCCTAAGCCTAACCCTAACCCTAGTCTACCCTTGACTGCTTCTGCCTCCAATAGATTTCCTAAGCACTAGTGTTTTAAGGAACAGCTTAAAAAGAGAATCCTAATGTGATTTCTTTATAATGGGTGTGTTCCTTATATTATCTTAGTGTCTAAACTCTTCTCCATGGCTGGACCCCCAAATAATATTCCTTTACGTGCTAAGGGGTATCTAGAGAGTGGGATAGGTTTAATCACTCCCCTAACCCTAACGCGTACCCTAACCCTAACCCCTACCCTAACCCTAACACGTACCCTAATCCTAACCCGTACCCTAAACCGAGCCCTAACCCTAACACTAACCCTAACCCTAATCCTAACCCATACCCTACGCCGTACCCGAAGCCCTCCCCGAACCCGTACCCTAAGCCGTACGCTAACCCTAACCCTAAGCCTAACCCTAACCCTAGGCTACCCTTGACTGCTTCTGCCTCCAATAGATTTCCTAAGCACTAGTGTTTTAAGGAACAGCTTAAAAAGAGAATCCTAATGTGATTTCTTTATAATGGGTGTGTTCCTTATCTTATCCTAGTGTCTAAACTCTTCTCCATGGCTGGACCTCCAAATAATATTCCTTTACGTGCTAAGCGGTAACTAGAGAGTGGGATAGTTTTAATAACTACCCTAACCGTAACGCGTACCCTAACGCTAACCCCTACCCTAACCCTAACACGTACCCTAATCCTAACCCGTACCCTAAACCGAGCCCTAACCCTAACACTAACCCTAACCCTAACTCTAACCCATACCCTACGCCGTACCCGAAGCCCTCCCCAAACCCGTACCCTAAACCGTACCCTCAGCCTAACCCTAAGCCTAACCCTAACCCTAGGCTACCCTTGACTGCTTCTGCCTCCAATAGATTTCCTATGCACTAGTGTTTTAAGGAACAGCTTAAAAAGGGAATCCTAATGTGATTTCTTTATAATGGGTGTGTTCCTTATCTAATCCTAGTGTCTAAACTCTTCTCCATGGCTGGACCCCCAAATAATATTCTTTTATGTGCTAAGGGGTATCTAGAGAGTGGGAAAGGTTTAATCACTACCCTAACCCTAACGAGTACACTAACCCTAACCCCTACCCTAACCCTAACACGTACCCTAATCCTAACCCGTACCCTAAACCGAGCCCTAACCCTAACACTAACCCTAACCCTAACCCTAACCCATACCCTACGCCGTACCCGAAGCCCTCCCCGAACCCGTACCCTAAGCCGTACCCTAAGCCTACCCGTAAGCCTAACCCTAACCCTAGGCTACCCTTGACTGCTTCTGCCTCCAATAGATTTCCTAAGCACTAGTGTTTTAAGGAACAGCTTAAAAAGAGAATCCTAATGTGATTTCTTTATAATGTGTGTGTTCCTTATATTATCTTAGTGTCTAAACTCTTCTCCATTGCTGGACCCCCAAATAATATTCCTTTACGTGCTAAGGGGTATCTAGAGAGTGGGATAGGTTTAATAACTACCCTAACCGTAACGCGTACCCTAACCCTAACCCCTACCCTAACCCTAACACGTACCCTAATCCTAACCCGTACCCTAAACCGAGCCCTAACCCTAACACTAACCCTAACCCTAACCCTAACCCATACCCTACGCCGTACCCGAAGCCCTCCCCGAACCCGTACCCTAAGCCGTACCCTAAGCCTAACCCTAAGCCTAACCCTAACCCTAGGCTACCCTTGACTGCTTCTGCCTCCAATAGATTTCCTAAGCACTAGTGTTTTAAGGAACAGCTTAAAAAGAGTATCCTAATGTGATTTCTTTATAATGGGTGTGTTCCTTATCTTATCCTAGTGTCTAAACTCTTCTCCATGGCGGGACTCCAAAATAATATTCCTTTACGTGCTAAGGGGTAACTAGAGAGTGAGATAAGTTTAATAACTACGATAACCCTAACGCGTACCCTAACGCTAACCCCTACCCTAACCCTAACACGTACCCTAATCCTAACCCGTACCCTAAACCGAGCCCTAACCCTAACACTAACCCTAACCCTAACCCTAACCCATACCCTACGCCGTACCCGCAGCCCTCCCCGAACCCGTACCCTAAGCCGTACCCTAAGCCTAAACCTAAGCCTAACCCTAACCCTAGGCTACCCTTGACTGCTTCTGCCACCAATAGATTTCCTAAGCACTAGTGTTTTAAGGAACAGCTTAAAAAGAGAATCCTAATGTGATTTCTTTATAATGTGTGTGTTCCTTATATTATCTTAGTGTCTAAACTCTTCTCCATGGCTGGACTCCCAAATAATATTCCTTTACGTGCTAAGGGGTATCTAGAGAGTGGGATAGGTTTAATAACTACCCTAACCGTAACACGTACCCTAACCCTAACCCCTACCCTAACCCTAACACGTACCCTAATCCTAAGCCGTACCCTAAACCGAGCCCTAACCCTAACACTATCCCTAACCCTAACCCTAACCCATACCCTACGCCGTACACGAAGCCCTCCCTGAACCCGTACCCTAAGCCGTACCCTAAGCCTAACCCTAAGCCTAACCCTAACCGTAGGCTACCCTTGACTGCTTCTGCCTCCAATAGATTTCCTAAGCACTAGTGTTTTAAGGAACAGCTTAAGAAGAGAATCCTAATGTGATTTCTTTATAATGGGAGTGTTCCTTATCTTATCCTAGTGTCTAAACTCTTCTCCATGGCTGGACCCCCAAATAATATTCCTTTACGTGCTAAGGGGTAACTAGAGAGTGGAATAGGTTTAATAACTACCCTAACCCTAACGCGTACCCTAACGGTAACCCCTACCCTAACCCTAACACGTACCCTAATCCTAACCCGTACCCTATACCGAGCCCTAACCCTAACACTAACCCTAACCCTAACCCTAACCCATACCCTACGCCGTATCCGAAGCCCTCCCCAAACCTGTACCCTAAGCCGTACCCTAAGCCTAACCCTAAGCCTAACCCTAACCCTAGGCTACCCTTGACTGCTTCTGCCTCCAATAGATTTCCTAAGCACTAGTGTTTTAAGGAACAGCTTAAAAAGAGAATCATAATGTGATTTCTTTATAATGTGTGTGTTCCTTATATTATCTTAGTGTCTAAACTCTTCTCCATGGCTGGACCCCCAAATAATATTCCTTTACGTGCTAAGGGGTATCGAGAGAGAGGGATAGGTTTAATAACTACCCTAACCCTAACGCGTACCCTAACCCTAACCCCTACCGTAACCCTAACACGTACCCTAATCCTAACCCGTACCCTAAACCGAGCCCTAACCCTAACACTAACCCTAACCCTAACCCTAACCCATACCCTACGCCGTACCCGAAGCCCTCCCTGAACCCGTACCCTAAGCCGTACCCTAAGCCTAACCCTAAGCCTAACCCTAACCCTAGGCTACCCTTGACTGCTTCTGCCACCAATAGATTTCCTAAGCACTAGTGTTTTAAGGAACAGCTTAAAAAGAGAATCCTAATGTGATTTCTTTATAATGTGTGTGTTCCTTATATTATCTTAGTGTCTAAACTCTTCTCCATGGCTGGACCCCCAAATAATATTCCTTTACGTGCTAAGGGGTATCTAGAGAGTGGGATAGGTTTAATAACTACCCTAACCGTAACGCGTACCCTAACCCTAACCCCTACCCTAACCCTAACACGTACCCTAATCCTAACCCGTACCCTAAACCGAGCCCTAACCCTAACACTAACCCTAACCCTAACCCTAACCCATACCCTACGCCGTACGCGAAGCCCTCCCCGAACCCGTACCCTAAGCCGTACCCTAAGCCTAACCCTAAGCCTAACCCTAACCGTAGGCTTCCCTTGACTGCTTCTGCCTCCAATAGACTTCCTAAGCACTAGTGTTTTAAGGAACAGCTTAAGAAGAGAATCCTAATGTGATTTCTTTATAATGGGTGTGTTCCTTATCTTATCCTAGTGTCTAAACTCTTCTCCATGGCTGGACCCCCAAATAATATTCCTTTACGTGCCAAGGGGTAACTAGAGAGTGGGATAGGTTTAATAACTACCCTAACCCTAACGCGTACCCTAACGCTAACCCCTACCCTAACCCTAACACGTACCCTAATCCTAACCCGTACCCTAAACCGAGCCCTAACCCTAACACTAACCCTAACCCTAACCCTAACCCATACCCTACGCCGTACCCGAAGCCCTCCCCGAACACGTACCCTAAGCCGTACCCTAAGCCTAACCCTAAGCCTAGCCCTAACCCTAGGCTACCCTTGACTGCTTCTGCCTCCAATAGATTTCCTAAGCACTAGTGTTTTAAGGAACAACTTAAAAAGAGAATCCTAATGTGATTTGTTTATAATGGGTGTGTTCCTTATTTAATCCTAGTGTCTAAACTCTTCTCCATGGCTGGACCCCCAAATAATATTCGTTTATGTGCTAAGTGGTAACTAGAGAGTGGGATAGGTTTAATCACTACCCTAACCCTAACGTGTACCCTAACCCTAACCCCTACCCTAACCCTAACACGTACCCTAATCCTAACCCATACCCTAAACCGAGCCCTAACCCTAACACTAACCCTAACCCCAACCCTAACCCATACCCTACGCCGTACCCAAAGCCCTCCCCGAACCAGTACCCTAAGCCGTACCCTAAGCCTAACCCTAAGCCTAACCCTAACCCTAGGCTACCCTTGACTGCTTCTGCCTCCAATAGATTTCCTAAGCACTAGTGTTTTAAGGAACAGCTTAAAAAGAGAATCCTAATGTGATTTCTTTATAATGTGTGTGTTCCTTATATTATCTTAGTGTCTAAACTCTTCTCCATGGCTGGACCTCCAAATAATATTCCTTTACGTGATAAGGGGTATCTAGAGAGTGGGATAGGTTTAATAACTACCCTAACCCTAACGCGTACCCTAACCCTAACCCCTACCCTAACCCTAACACGTACCCTAATCCTAACCTGTACCCTAAACCGAGCCCTAACCCTAACCCTAACCCATACCCTACGCCGTACACGAAACCCTCCCCGAACCCGTACCCTAAGCCGTACCCTAAGCCTAACCCTAAGCCTAACCATAACCCTAGGCTACCCTTGACTGCTTCTGCCTCCAATAGATTTCCTAAGCGCTAGTGTTTTAAGGAACAGCTTAAAAAGAGAATCCTAATGTGATTTCTTTATAATGGGTGTGTTCCTTATATTATCTTAGTGTCTAAACTCTTCTCCATGGCTGGACCCCCAAATAATATTCCTTTACGTGCTAAGGGGTATCAAGAGTGGGATAGGTTTAATCACTACCCTAACCCTAACGAGTACCCTAACCCTAACCCCTACCCTAACCCTAACACGTACCCTAATCCTAACCCGTACCCTAAACCGAGCCCTAACCCTAACACTAACCCTAACCCTAACCCTAACCCATACCCTACGCCGTACCCGAAGCCCTCCCCGAACCCGTACCCTAAGCCGTACCCTAAGCCTAACCCTAAGCCTAACCCTAACCCTAGGCTACCCTTGACTGCTTCTGCCTCCAATAGACTTCCTAAGCACTAGTGTTTTAAGGAACAGCTTAAGAAGAGAATCCTAATGTGATTTCTTTATAATGGGTGTGTTCCTTATCTTATCCTAGTGTCTAAACTCTTCTCCATGGCTGGACCCCCAAATAATATTCCTTTACGTGCCAAGGGGTAACTAGAGAGTGGGATAGGTTTAATAACTACCCTAACCCTAACGCGTACCCTAACGCTAACCCCTACCCTAACCCTAACACGTACCCTAATCCTAACCCGTACCCTAAACCGAGCCCTAACCCTAACACTAACCCTAACCCTAACTCTAACCCATACCCTACGCCGTACCCGAAGCCCTCCCCAAACCCGTACCCTAAACCGTACCCTAAGCCTAACCCTAAGCCTAACCCTAACCCTAACCCTAGGCTACCCTTGACTGCTTCTGCCTCCAATAGATTTCCTAAGCACTAGTGTTTTAAGGAACAGCTTAAAAAGGGAATCCTAATGTGATTTCTTTATAATGGGTGTGTTCCTTATCTAATCCTAGTGTCTAAACTCTTCTCCATGGCTGGACCCCCAAATAATATTCCTTTACGTGCTAAGGGGTATCTAGAGAGTGGGATAGGTTTAATCACTACCCTAACCCTAACGTGTACCCTAACCCTAACCCCTACCCTAACCCTAACACGTACCCTAATCCTAACCCGTACCCTAAACCGAGCCCAAACCCTAACACTAACCCTAACCCTAACCCTAACCCATACCCTACGCCGTATCCAAAGCCCTCCCCGAACCCGTACCCTAAGCCGTACCCTAAGCCTAACCCTAAGCCTAACCCTAACCCTAGGCTACCCTTGACTGCTTCTGCCTCCAATAGATTTCCTAAGCACTAGTGTTTTAAGGAACAGCTTAAAAAGAGAATCCTAATGTGATTTCTTTATAATGTGTGTGTTCCTTATATTATCTTAGTGTCTAAACTCTTCTCCATGGCTGGACCTCCAAATAATATTCCTTTACGTGATAAGGGGTATCTAGAGAGTGGGATAGGTTTAATAACTACCCTAACCCTAACGCGTACCCTAACCCTAACCCCTACCCTAACCCTAACACGTACCCTAATCCTAACCTGTACCCTAAACCGAGCCCTAACACTAACCCTAACCCATACCCTACGCCGTACCCGAAACCCTCCCCGAACCCGTACCCTAAGCCGTACCCTAAGCCTAACCCTAAGCCTAACCCTAAGCCTAACCCTAACCGTAGGCTACCCTTGACTGTTTCTGCCTCCAATAGATTTCCTAAGCACTAGTGTTTTAAGAAACAGCTTAAAAAGAGAATCCTAATGTGATTTCTTTATAATGGGTGTGTTCCTTATCTTATCCTAGTGTCTAAACTCTTCTCCATGGCTGGACCCCCAAATAATATTCCTTTACGTGCTAAGGGGTAACTAGAGAGTGGGATAGGTTTAATAACTACCCTAACCCTAACGCGTACCCTAACGCTAACCGCTACCCTAACCCTAACACGTACCCTAATCCTAACCCGTACCCTAAACCGAGCCCTAACCCTAACACTAACCCTAACCCTAACCCTAACCCATACCCTACGCCATACCCGAATCCCTCCCCGAACCCGTACCCTAAGCCGTACCCTAAGCCTAAACCTAAGCCTAACCCTAACCCTAGGCTACCCTTGACTGCTTCTGCCTCCAATAGATTTCCTAAGCACTAGTGTTGTAAGGAACAGCTTAAAAAGAGAATCCTAATGTGATTTCTTTATAATGGGTGTGTTCCTTATCTAATCCTAGTGTCTAAACTCTTCTCCATGGCTGGACCCCCAAATAATATTCCTTTATGTGCTAAGGGGTATCTAGAGAGTGGGATAGGTTTAATAACTACCCTAACCCTAACGCGTACCCTAACCCTAACCCCTACCCTAACCCTAACACGTACCCTAATCCTAACCCGTACCCTAAACCGAGCCCTAACCCTAACACTAACCCTAACCCTAACCCTAACCCATACCCTACGCCATACCCGAAACCCTCCTCGAACCCGTACCCTAAGCCGTACCCTAAGCCTAACCCTAAGCCTAACTCTAACCCTAGGCTACCCTTGACTGCTTCTGCCGCCAATATATTTCCTAAGCACTAGAGTTTTAAGGAACAGCTTAAAAAGAGAATCCTAATGTGATTTCTTTATAATGGGTGTGTTCCTAATCTGATCCTAGTGTCTAAACTCTTCTCCATGGCTGGACCACCAAATAATATTCCTTTACGTGCTAAGGGGTATCTAGAGAGTGGGATATGTTTAATAACTACCCTAACCTAACGCGTACCCTAACCCTAACCCCTACCCTAACCCTAACACGTACCCTAATCCTAACCCGTACCCTAAACCGAGCCCTAACCCTAACACTAACCCTAACCCTAACCCTAACCCATACCCTACCCCGTACCCGAAGCCCTCCCCGAACCCGTACCCTAAGCCGTACCCTAAGCCTAACCCTAAGCCTAACCCTAACCGTAGGCTACCCTTGACTGCTTCTGCCTCCAATAGATTTCCTAAGCACTAGTGTTTTAAGAAACAGCTTAAAAAGAGAATCCTAATGTGATTTCTTTATAATGGGTGTGTTCCTTATCTTATCCTAGTGTCTAAACTCTTCTCCATGGCTGGACCCCCAAATAATATTCCTTTACCTGCTCAGGGGTATCTAGAGAGTGGGATAGGTTTAATAACTACCCTAACCGTAACGCGTACCCTAACCCTAACCCTAACACGTACCCTAATCCTAACCCGTACCCTAAACCGAGCCCTAACCCTAACACTAACCCTAACCCTAACCCTAACCCATACCCTACGCCGTATCCGAAGCCCTCCCCAAACCTGTACCCTAAGCCGTACCCTAAGCCTAACCCTAAGCCTAACCCTAACCCTAGGCTACCCTTGACTGCTTCTGCCTCCAATAGATTTCCTAAGCACTAGTGTTTTAAGGAACAGCTTAAAAAGAGAATCATAATGTGATTTCTTTATAATGTGTGTGTTCCTTATGTTATCTTAGTGTCTAAACTCTTCTCCATGGCTGGACCCCCAAATAATATTCCTTTACGTGCTAAGGGGTATCGAGAGAGAGGGATAGGTTTAATAACTACCCTATCCCTAACGCGTACCCTAACCCTAACCCCTACCGTAACCCTAACACGTACCCTAATCCTAACCCGTACCCTAAACCGAGCCCTAACCCTAACACTAACCCTAACCCTAACCCTAACCCATACCCTACGCCGTACCCGAAGCCCTCCCTCAACCCGTACCCTAAGCCGTACCCTAAGCCTAACCCTAAGCCTAACCCTAACCCTAGGCTACCCTTGACTGCTTCTGCCACCAATAGATTTCCTAAGCACTAGTGTTTTAAGGAACAGCTTAAAAAGAGAATCCTAATGTGATTTCTTTATAATGTGTGTGTTCCTTATATTATCTTAGTGTCTAAACTCTTCTCCATGGCTGGACCCCCAAATAATATTCCTTTACGTGCTAAGGGGTATCTAGAGAGTGGGATAGGTTTAATAACTACCCTAACCGTAACGCGTACCCTAACCCTAACCCCTACCCTAACCCTAACACGTACCCTAATCCTAACCCGTACCCTAAACCGAGCCCTAACCCTAACACTAACCCTAACCCTAACCCTAACCCATACCCTACGCCGTACCCGAAGCCCTCCCCGAACCCGTACCCTAAGCCGTACCCTAAGCCTAACCCTAAGCCTAACCCTAACCCTAGGCTACCCTTGACTGCTTCTGCCTCCAATAGATTTCCTAAGCACTAGTGTTTTAAGGAACAGCTTAAAAAGGGAATCCTAATGTGATTTCTTTATAATGGGTGTGTTCCTTATCTAATCCTAGTGTCTAAACTCTTCTCCATGGCTGGACCCCCAAATAATATTCTTTTATGTGCTAAGGGGTATCTAGAGAGTGGAAAAGGTTTAATCACTACCCTAACCCTAACGAGTACACTAACCCTAACCCCTACCCTAACCCTAACACGTACCCTAATCCTAACCCATACCCTAAACCGAGCCCTAACCCTAACACTAACCCTAACCCTAACCCTAACCCATACACTACGCTGTACCCGAAGCCCTCCCCGAACCCGTACCCTAAGCCGTACCCTAAGCCTACCCCTAAGCCTAACCCTAACCCTAGGCTACCCTTGACTGCTTCTGCCGCCAATAGATTTCCTAAGCACTAGTGTTTTAAGGAACAGCTTAAAAAGGGAATCCTAATGTGATTTCTTTATAATGGGTGTGTTCCTTATCTAATCCTAGTGTCTAAACTCTTCTCCATGGCTGGACCCCCAAATAATATTCTTTTATGTGCTAAGGGGTATCTAGAGAGTGGGAAAGGTTTAATCACTACCCTAACCCTAACGAGTACACTAACCCTAACCCCTACCCTAACCCTAACACGTACCCTAATCCTAACCCGTACCCTAAACCGAGCCCTAACCCTAACACTAACCCTAACCCTAACCCTAACCCATACCCTACGCTGTACCCGAAGCCCTCCCCGATCCCGTACCCTAAGCCGTACCCTAAGCCTACCCCTAAGCCTAACCCTAACCCTAGGCTACCCTTGACTGCTTCTGCCTCCAATAGATTTCCTAAGCACTAGTGTTTTAAGGAACAGCTTAAAAAGAGAATCCTAATGTGATTTCTTTATAATGGGTGTGTTCCTTATATTATCTTAGTGTCTAAACTCTTCTCCATGGCTGGACCCCCAAATAATATTCCTTTACGTGCTAAGGGGTATCTAGAGAGTGGGATAGGTTTAATCACTACCCTAACCCTAACGCGTACCCTAACCCTAACCCCTACCCTAACCCTAACACGTACCCTAATCCTAACCCGTACCCTAAACCGAGCCCTAACCCTAACACTAACCCTAACTCTAATCCTAACCCATACCCTACACCGTACCCGAAGCCCTCCCCGAACCCGTACCCTAAGCCGTACCCTAAGCCTAACCCTAAGCCTAACCCTAACCGTAGGCTACCCTTGACTGCTTCTGCCTCCAATAGACTTCCTAAGCACTAGTGTTTTAAGGAACAGCTTAAGAAGAGAATCCTAATGTGATTTCTTTATAATGGGTGTGTTCCTTATCTTATCCTAGTGTCTAAACTCTTCTCCATGGCTGGACCCCCAAATAATATTCTTTTACGTGCTAAGGGGTAACTAGAGAGTGGGATAGTTTTAATAACTACCCTAACCCTAACGCGTACCCTAACGCTAACCCCTACCCTAACCCTAACACGTACCCTAATCCTAACCCGTACCCTAAACCGAGCCCTAACCCTAACACTAACCCTAACCCTAACTCTAACCCATACCCTACGCCGTACCCGAAGCCCTCCCCAAACCCGAACCCTAAACCGTACCCTCAGCCTAACCCTAAGCCTAACCCTAACCCTAGGCTACCCTTGACTGCTTCTGCCTCCAATAGATTTCCTAAGCACTAGTGTTTTAAGGAACAGCTTAAAAAGGGAATCCTAATGTGATTTCTTTATAATGGGTGTGTTCCTTATCTAATCCTAGTGTCTAAACTCTTCTCGATGGCTGGACCCCCAAATAATATTCTTTTATGTGCTAAGGGGTATCTAGAGAGTGGGATAGGTTTAATCACTACCCTAACCCTAACGCGTACCCTAACCCTAACCCGTAACCTAAACCGAGCCCTAACCCTAACACTAACCCTAACCCTAACCTTAACCCATACCCTACACCGTACCCGAAGCCCTCCCCGAACCCGTACCCTAAGCCGTACCGTAAGCCTAACCCTAAGCCTAACCATAACCCTAGGCTACCCTTGACTGCTTCTGCCTCCAATATATTTCCTAAGCACTAGTGTTTTAAGGAACAGCTTAAAAAGGGAATCCTAATGTGATTTCTTTATAATGGGTGTGTTCCTTATCTAATCCTAGTGTCTAAACTCTTCTCCATGGCTGGACCTCCAAATAATATTCCTTTACGTGATAAGGGGTATCTAGAGAGTGGGATAGGTTTAATAACTACCCTAACCCTAACGCGTACCCTAACCCTAACCCCTACCCTAACCCTAACACGTACCCTAATCCTAACCTGTACCCTAAACCGAGCCCTAACCCTAACCCTAACCCATACCCTACGCCGTACCCGAAACCCTCCCCGAACCCGTACCCTAAGCCGAACCCTAAGCCTAACCCTAAGCCTAACCATAACCCTAGGCTACCCTTGACTGCTTCTGCCTCCAATATATTTCCAAAGCACTAGTGTTTTAAGGAACAGCTTAAAGAGAGAATACTAATGTGATTTCTTTATAATGTGTGTTTTCCTTATATTATCTTAGTGTCTAAACTCTTCTCCATTGCTGGACCCCCAAATAATATTCCTTTACGTGCTAAGGGGTATCTAGAGAGTGGGATAGGTTTAATAACTACCCTAACCGTAACGCGTAACCTAACCCTAACCCCTACACTAACCCTAACACGTACCCTAATCCTAACCCGTACCCTAAACCGAGCCCTAATCCTAACACTAACCCTAACCCTAATCCTAACCCATACCCTACACCGTACCCGAAGCCCTCCCCGAACCCGTACCCTAAGCCGTACCCTAAGCCTAACCCTAAGCCTAACCCTAACCCTAGGCTACCCTTGACTGCTTCTGCCTCCAATATATTTCCTAAGCACTAGTGTTTTAAGGAACAGTTTAAAAAGGGAATCCTAATGTGATTTCTTTATAATGGGTGTGTTCCTTATCTAATCCTAGTGTCTAAACTCTTCTCCATGGCTGGACCTCCAAATAATATTCCTTTACGTGATAAGGGGTATCTAGAGAGTGGGATAGGTTTAATAACTACCCTAACCCTAACGCGTACCCTAACCCTAACCCCTACCCTAACCCTAACACGTACCCTAATCCTAACCTGTACCCTAAACCGAGCCCTAACCCTAACCCTAACCCATACCCTACGCCGTACCCGAAACCCTCCCCGAACCCGTACCCTAAGCCGTACCCTAAGCCTAACCCTAAGCCTAACCATAACCCTAGGCTACCCTTGACTGCTTCTGCCTCCAATATATTTCCTAAGCACTAGTGTTTTAAGGAACAGCTTAAAAAGAGAATACTAATGTGATTTCTTTATAATGTGTGTTTTCCTTATATTATCTTAGTGTCTAAACTCTTCTCCATTGCTGGACCCCCAAATAATATTCCTTTACGTGCTAAGGGGTATCTAGAGAGTGGGATAGGTTTAATAACTACCCTAACCGTAACGCGTAACCTAACCCTAACCCCTACACTAACCCTAACACGTACCCTAATCCTAACCCGTACCCTAAACCGAGCCCTAACCATAACACTAACCCTAACCCTAACCCTAACCCATACCCTACGCTGTACCCGAAGCCCTCCCCGAACCCGTACCCTAAGACGTACCCTAAGCCTAACCCTAAGCCTAACCCTAACCCTAGGCTACCCTTGACTGCTTCTGCCTCCAATAGATTTCCTAAGCACTAGTGTTTTAAGGAACAGCTTAAGAAGAGAATCCTAATGTGATTTCTTTATAATGGGTGTGATCCTTATTTTATCCTAGTGTCTAAACTCTTCTCCATGGCTGGACCCCCAAATAATATTCCTTTACGTGCTAAGGGGTATCGAGAGAGAGGGATAGGTTTAATAACTACCCTAACCCTAACGCGTACCCTAACCCTAACCCCTACCGTAACCCTAACACGTACCCTAATCCTAACCCGTACCCTAAACCGAGCCCTAACCCTAACACTAACCCTAACCCTAACCCTAACCCATACCCTACGCCGTACCCGAAGCACTCCCTGAACCCGTACCCTAAGCCGTACCCTAAGCCTAACCCTAAGCCTAACCCTAACCCTAGGCTACCCTTGACTGCTTCTGCCACCAATAGATTTCCTAAGCACTAGTGTTTTAAGGAACAGCTTAAAAAGAGAATCCTAATGTGATGTCTTTATAATGTGTGTGTTCCTTATATTATCTTAGTGTCTAAACTCTTCTCCATGGCTGGACCCCCAAATAATATTCCTTTACGTGCTAAGGGGTATCTAGAGAGTGGGATAGGTTTAATAACTACCCTAACCGTAACGCGTACCCTAACCCTAACCCCTACCCTAACCCTAACACGTACCCTAATCCTAACCCGTACCCTAAACCGAGCCCTAACCCTAACACTAACCCTAACCCTAACCCTAACCCATACCCTACGCCGTACCCGAAGCCCTCCCCGAACCCGTACCCTAAGCCGTACCCTAAGCCTAACCCTAAGCCTAACCCTAACCGTAGGCTACCCTTGACTGCTTCTGCCTCCAATAGATTTCCGAAGCACTAGTGTTTTAAGGAACAGCTTAAGAAGAGAATCCTAATGTGATTTCTTTATAATGGGTGTGTTCCTTATCTTATCCTAGTGTCTAAACTCTTCTCCATGGCTGGACCCCCAAATAATATTCCTTTACGTGCTAAGGGGTAACTAGAGAGTGGAATAGGTTTAATAACTACCCTAACCCTAATGCATACCCTAACGCTAACCCCTACCCTAACCCTAACACGTACCCTAATCCTAACCCGTACCCTAAACCGAGCCCTAACCCTAACACTAACCCTAACCCTAACCCTAACCCATACCCTACGCCGTATCCGAAGCCCTCCCCAAACCTGTACCCTAAGCCGTACCCCAAGCCTAACCCTAAGCCTAACCCTAACCCTAGGCTACCCTTGACTGCTTCTGCCACCAATAGATTTCCTAAGCACTAGTGTTTTAAGGAACAGCTTAAAAAGAGAATCCTAATGTGATTTCTTTATAATGTGTGTGTTCCTTATATTATCTTAGTGTCTAAACTCTTCTCCATGGCTGGACTCCCAAATAATATTCCTTTACGTGCTAAGGGGTATCTAGAGAGTGGGATAGGTTTAATAACTACCCTAACCGTAACGCGTACCCTAACCCTAACCCCTACCCTAACCCTAACACGTACCCTAATCCTAACCCGTACCCTAAACCGAGCCCTAACCCTAACACTAACCCTAACCCTAACCCTAACCCATACCCTACGCCGTACCCGAAGCCCTCCCCGAACCCGTACCCTAAGCCGTACCCTAAGCCTAACCCTAAGCCTAACCCTAACCCTAGGCTACCCTTGACTGCTTCTGCCTCCAATAGACTTCCTAAGCACTAGTGTTTTAAGGAACAGCTTAAGAAGAGAATCCTAATGTGATTTCTTTATAATGGGTGTGTTCCTTATCTTATCCTAGTGTCTAAACTCTTCTCCATGGCTGGACCCCCAAATAATATTCCTTTACGTGCCAAGGGGTAACTAGAGAGTGGGATAGGTTTAATAACTACCCTAACCCTAACGCGTACCCTAACGCTAACCCCTACCCTAACCCTAACACGTACCCTAATCCTAACCCGTACCCTAAACCGAGCCCTAACCCTAACACTAACCCTAACCCTAACTCTAACCCATACCCTACGCCGTACCCGAAGCCCTCCCCAAACCCGTACCCTAAACCGTACCCTAAGCCTAACCCTAAGCCTAACCCTAACCCTAGGCTACCCTTGACTGCTTCTGCCTCCAATAGATTTCCTAAGCACTAGTGTTTTAAGGAACAGCTTAAAAAGGGAATCCTAATGTGATTTCTTTATAATGGGTGTGTTCCTTATCTAATCCTAGTGTCTAAACTCTTCTCCATGGCTGGACCCCCAAATAATATTCCTTTACGTGCTAAGGGGTATCTAGAGAGTGGGATAGGTTTAATCACTACCCTAACCCTAACGTGTACCCTAACCCTAACCCCTACCCTAACCCTAACACGTACCCTAATCCTAACCCGTACCCTAAACCGAGCCCAAACCCTAACTCTAACCCTAACCCTAACCCTAACCCATACCCTACGCCGTATCCAAAGCCCTCCCCGAACCCGTACCCTAAGCCGTACCCTAAGCGTAACCCTAAGCCTAACCCTAACCCTAGGCTACCCTTGACTGCTTCTGCCTCCAATAGATTTCCTAAGCACTAGTGTTTTAAGGAACAGCTTAAAAAGAGAATCCTAATGTGATTTCTTTATAATGTGTGTGTTCCTTATATTATCTTAGTGTCTAAACTCTTCTCCATGGCTGGACCTCCAAATAATATTCCTTTACGTGATAAGGGGTATCTAGAGAGTGGGATAGGTTTAATAACTACCCTAACCCTAACGCGTACCCTAACCCTAACCCCTACCCTAACCCTAACACGTACCCTAATCCTAACCTGTACCCTAAACCGAGCCCTAACACTAACCCTAACCCATACCCTACGCCGTACCCGAAACCCTCCCCGAACCCGTACCCTAAGCCGTACCCTAAGCCTAACCCTAAGCCTAACCCTAACCCTAGGCTACCCTTGACTGCTTCTGCCTCCAATAGATTTCCTAAGCACTAGTGTTTTAAGGAACAGCTTAAAAAGGGAATCCTAATGTGATTTCTTTATAATGGGTGTGTTCCTTATCTAATCCTAGTGTCTAAACTCTTCTCGATGGCTGGACCCCCAAATAATATTCTTTTATGTGCTAAGGGGTATCTAGAGAGTGGGATAGGTTTAATCACTACCCTAACCCTAACGCGTACCCTAACCCTAACCCGTACCCTAAACCGAGCCCTAACCCTAACACTAACCCTAACCCTAACCTTAACCCATACCCTACACCGTACCCGAAGCCCTCCCCGAACCCGTACCCTAAGCCGTACCGTAAGCCTAACCCTAAGCCTAACCATAACCCTAGGCTACCCTTGACTGCTTCTGCCTCCAATATATTTCCTAAGCACTAGTGTTTTAAGGAACAGCTTAAAAAGGGAATCCTAATGTGATTTCTTTATAATGGGTGTGTTCCTTATCTAATCCTAGTGTCTAAACTCTTCTCCATGGCTGGACCTCCAAATAATATTCCTTTGCGTGATAAGGGGTATGTAGAGAGTGGGATAGGTTTAATAACTACCCTAACCCTAACGCGTACCCTAACCCTAACCCCTACCCTAACCCTAACACGTACCCTAATCCTAACCTGTACCCTAAACCGAGCCCTAACCCTAACCCTAACCCATACCCTACGCCGTACCCGAAACCCTCCCCGAACCCGTACCCTAAGCCGAACCCTAAGCCTAACCCTAAGCCTAACCATAACCCTAGGCTACCCTTGACTGCTTCTGCCTCCAATATATTTCCAAAGCACTAGTGTTTTAAGGAACAGCTTAAAGAGAGAATACTAATGTGATTTCTTTATAATGTGTGTTTTCCTTATATTATCTTAGTGTCTAAACTCTTCTCCATTGCTGGACCCCCAAATAATATTCCTTTACGTGCTAAGGGGTATCTAGAGAGTGGGATAGGTTTAATAACTACCCTAACCGTAACGCGTAACCTAACCCTAACCCCTACACTAACCCTAACACGTACCCTAATCCTAACCCGTACCCTAAACCGAGCCCTAACCATAACACTAACCCTAACCCTAACCCTAACCCATACCCTACGCTGTACCCGAAGCCCTCCCCGAACCCGTACCCTAAGACGTACCCTAAGCCTAACCCTAAGCCTAACCCTAACCCTAGGCTACCCTTGACTGCTTCTGCCTCCAATAGATTTCCTAAGCACTAGTGTTTTAAGGAACAGCTTAAGAAGAGAATCCTAATGTGATTTCTTTATAATGGGTGTGATCCTTATTTTATCCTAGTGTCTAAACTCTTCTCCATGGCTGGACCCCCAAATAATATTCCTTTACGTGCTAAGGGGTATCGAGAGAGAGGGATAGGTTTAATAACTACCCTAACCCTAACGCGTACCCTAACCCTAACCCCTACCGTAACCCTAACACGTACCCTAATCCTAACCCGTACCCTAAACCGAGCCCTAACCCTAACACTAACCCTAACCCTAACCCTAACCCATACCCTACGCCGTACCCGAAGCACTCCCTGAACCCGTACCCTAAGCCGTACCCTAAGCCTAACCCTAAGCCTAACCCTAACCCTAGGCTACCCTTGACTGCTTCTGCCACCAATAGATTTCCTAAGCACTAGTGTTTTAAGGAACAGCTTAAAAAGAGAATCCTAATGTGATGTCTTTATAATGTGTGTGTTCCTTATATTATCTTAGTGTCTAAACTCTTCTCCATGGCTGGACCCCCAAATAATATTCCTTTACGTGCTAAGGGGTATCTAGAGAGTGGGATAGGTTTAATAACTACCCTAACCGTAACGCGTACCCTAACCCTAACCCCTACCCTAACCCTAACACGTACCCTAATCCTAACCCGTACCCTAAACCGAGCCCTAACCCTAACACTAACCCTAACCCTAACCCTAACCCATACCCTACGCCGTACCCGAAGCCCTCCCCGAACCCGTACCCTAAGCCGTACCCTAAGCCTAACCCTAAGCCTAACCCTAACCGTAGGCTACCCTTGACTGCTTCTGCCTCCAATAGATTTCCTAAGCACTAGTGTTTTAAGGAACAGCTTAAAAAGGGAATCCTAATGTGATTTCTTTATAATGGGTGTGTTCCTTATCTAATCCTAGTGTCTAAACTCTTCTCCATGGCTGGACCCCCAAATAATATTCCTTTACGTGCTAAGGGGTATCTAGAGAGTGGGATAGGTTTAATCACTACCCTAACCCTAACGTGTACCCTAACCCTAACCCCTACCCTAACCCTAACACGTACCCTAATCCTAACCCGTACCCTAAACCGAGCCCAAACCCTAACACTAACCCTAACCCTAACCCTAACCCATACCCTACGCCGTATCCAAAGCCCTCCCCGAACCCGTACCCTAAGCCGTACCCTAAGCGTAACCCTAAGCCTAACCCTAACCCTAGGCTACCCTTGACTGCTTCTGCCTCCAATAGATTTCCTAAGCACTAGTGTTTTAAGGAACAGCTTAAAAAGAGAATCCTAATGTGATTTCTTTATAATGTGTGTGTTCCTTATATTATCTTAGTGTCTAAACTCTTCTCCATGGCTGGACCTCCAAATAATATTCCTTTACGTGATAAGGGGTATCTAGAGAGTGGGATAGGTTTAATAACTACCCTAACCCTAACGCGTACCCTAACCCTAACCCCTACCCTAACCCTAACACGTACCCTAATCCTAACCTGTACCCTAAACCGAGCCCTAACACTAACCCTAACCCATACCCTACGCCGTACCCGAAACCCTCCCCGAACCCGTACCCTAAGCCGTACCCTAAGCCTAACCCTAAGCCTAACCATAACCCTAGGCTACCCTTGACTGCTTCTACCTCCAATATATTTCCTAAGCACTAGTGTTTTAAGGAACAGCTTAAAAAGAGAATACTAATGTGATTTCTTTATAATGTGTGTGTTCCTTATATTATCTTAGTGTCTAAACTCTTCTCCATTGGTGGACCCCCAAATAATATTCCTTTACGTGCTAAGGGGTATCTAGAGTGTGGGATATGTTTAATAACTACCCTAACCCTAACGCGTACCCTAACCCTAACCCCTACCCTAACCCTAACACGTACCGTAATCCTAACCCGTACCCTAAACCGAGCCCTAACCCTAACACTAACCCTAACCCTAACCCTAACCCATACCCTACGCCGTACCCGAAACCTCCCCGAACCCGTACCCTAAGCCGTACCCTAAGCCTAACCCTAAGCCTAACCCTAACCCTAGGCTACCCTTGACTGCTTCTGCCGCCAATATATTTCCTAAGCACTAGAGTTTTAAGGAACAGCTTAAAAAGAGAATCCTAATGTGATTTCTTTATAATGGGTGTGTTCCTAATCTGATCCTAGTGTCTAAACTCTTCTCCATGGCTGGACCACCAAATAATATTCCTTTACGTGCTAAGGGGTATCTAGAGAGTGGGATATGTTTAATAACTACCCTAACCTAACGCGTACCCTAACCCTAACCCCTACCCTAACCCTAACACGTACCCTAATCCTAACCCGTACCCTAAACCGAGCCCTAACCCTAACACTAACCCTAACCCTAACCCTAACCCATACCCTACCCCGTACACGAAGCCCTCCCCGAACCCGTACCCTAAGCCGTACCCTAAGCCTAACCCTAAGCCTAACCCTAACCGTAGGCTACCCTTGACTGCTTCTGCCTCCAATAGATTTCCTAAGCACTAGTGTTTTAAGAAACAGCTTAAAAAGAGAATCCTAATGTGATTTCTTTATAATGGGTGTGTTCCTTATCTTATCCTAGTGTCTAAACTCTTCTCCATGGCTGGACCCCCAAATAATATTCCTTTACGTGCTAAGGGGTATCTAGAGAGTGGGATAGGTTTAATAACTACCCTAACCGTAACGCGTACCCTAACCCTAACCCTAACACGTACCCTAATCCTAACCCGTACCCTAAACCGAGCCCTAACCCTAACACTAACCCTAACCCTAACCCTAACCCATACCCTACACCGTATCCGAAGCCCTCCCCAAACCTGTACCCTAAGCCGTACCCTAAGCCTAACCCTAAGCCTAACCCTAACCCTAGGCTACCCTTGACTGCTTCTGCCTCCAATAGATTTCCTAAGCACTAGTGTTTTAAGGAACAGCTTAAAAAGAGAATCATAATGTGATTTCTTTATAATGTGTGTGTTCCTTATGTTATCTTAGTGTCTAAACTCTTCTCCATGGCTGGACCCCCAAATAATATT